>NC_134407.1:7874885-8191760 GCF_038048845.1 Mixophyes fleayi | reverse complement strand
TTAAAATACTAATCAAATTATTAGAGAAAGTAAAAGCATTTTGGAAAGTGTTAAAGGCAGAAACTATGATGAAAAATGGATTTTTAAATTTTGTCTGTATACAGTATAGGGTCCAGTCTGTTATCAAAGTTACGACACTTATTGTTTTTCTCTCTCTGTTGCAATGATTTGCCAGCTGATTTTAAATCTGAATTTTATGATATTTCTGGACTCAGGCTACTTAAATTATAGATAACACTACCCAGTTAATTAGTGATAATAATAAGTACAATATGGTTTGCAGCAAAATGGCAAATTTTGAGAAAAAGAAATAGTAGAAAAGCAAAAAGTAATTTTTGTGCCCAATTTAATCCAAATAAATAATAATTAGATTATATTAATAATTAACCACTAAATAATTATCTGCTATAAAATTCTAAAGCTGGATTAAATTTAAATGATTCAAATTTGATTACAGTGATCCCTTGAGAGAAACGGGTAGCAGTGGATGTAATAAGCAAACAAAGAAGGAAATTTTCCAGTGTCTACGGCATATTTAAAGTCTGTTTATGTGTTGAGTACATCTGTCTGTAATACGCTTCTACAAATCAGATTACAGTCTGATTACTAGAACAGCCTAGAGGGCTTGTTGTCCAGTCTCGCAGCATCTCCAAGAAATCCATGCTGATACCAGCTGGAATAAGTACGATCAGGTCTGTAAGAAGCAATCCCACAACTTGAGAATTGGAAACGTGAGAGGTGTAAGCTCTTAATGACGCTATTTCGGGAGTTGTACCGGAGACACAGATGCTCCTCTCTGGTTTGCGCAGCATCCAGCTGGCACTGGGAATGAACAGCTGGGAGACGCGGACTTTTATCCCCAGGATATAGGACCTGGTGCTGATTCATCTGGATGCAAAAGAGCTGTTCAATGTATCATTAAACATGATAACAGGTCAGACGTAAAATCACAGAACATTAGACTTCGACCCATTATATTATTGTTTGTTGCCCTGAGAAAATGTCAGATGGGGGCATGAGGGGCAAACGAGAAAATCTTATAGGAGCCCACTGGTGTGTATAAAGGGGCATATGCATATCAAACACGTTTAATACTGTAGATATTTAAGATATAATATAAATGTGTTTGAGGAATGATCTTTAAAACTTGAGTGGAGAAGGTTCAGCACAGGTGGCTGGCTAAATAGTAGTTGCATCAACTATCATCATCATCATCATCACCATTTATTTATATAGCGCCACTAATTCCGCAGCGCTGTACAGAGAACTCACATCAGTCCCTGCCCCATTGGGGCTTATAGTCTAAATTTCCTAGCACACACACACACAGACTAAGGTAAATTTGATAGCAGCCAATTAACTTACTAGTATGTTTTTGGAGTGTGGGAGGAAACCAGAGCACCCGGAGGAAACCCACGCAAACACGGGGAGAACATACATACTCCACGCAGATAAGGCCATGGTCGGGAATCGAACTCATGACCACAGTGCACAGAAAAAAAACAACTAATAAATGTCATCTGTTAATATAGTCATTAATGAGAAAGCATTAAACAATAAAAAGACCTCTCTGTCTGTATGTATTACCCAGTATTGTTTTATTACTGTTTGCTCCCAATTGTAAATTGCTACGGAATCTGCTGGCGCTATATAAATAAATGTTGATGATGATGATGATGTCAAACTGGTCTTTAGCTCCTAAAATAATCCTTCTGAGGAGGTGATGGAACAAGACAGAACATGGGTTTTGAGGAAGTGGTTTTTGCTGAGTAGAGTCCTTTCCCCCATAAATAGATACGTTATAAGAAAGATAGCAGACTGAGCAGTGTGATTTCTCTCTCACTTAATCTTCGCTAGCTATTCTCTGTATTAGATTTGGTTTTGATGTTTGATATTCTGTATTCCTGGTAGAAAGCCTGAGGTAGGATCTATCATTTTAAGATTCTATGCAAGAGACACCTTTAATAGCTTGAAGATAACTTGAAGGTTTTGCATTCGAGTCAAAAAAAGACTAATTTAATTTTGAAGGATCCTGAGCTCATGTATTATAAAAAGCAGCCAGGCCACACAGGTGAAACATTCGCTGCAGTAACGGATTATTGCAGGTCTTATTTAATCATCTTCGCAATCTTTTCATATTTTTGTAAACTTTTCTAATGCAGGCGTCTTCAGCACGGTGGCTCAGTGCTGGGGTCATGAGTTTGATTCCTGACCATGGTCTTATCTGTGTGGAGTTTGTATGTTCTCCCCGTGTTTGTGTTGGTTTCCTCCGAGTGCTCTGGTTTCCTCCCACACTCCAAAAACAGACTGGATGGTTAATTGGCTGCTGACAAAATTAACCCTAGCGTGTGTGTGTGTGTGTGTGTGTGTGTGTGTGTGTGTGTCTGTCTGTGTGTGTTAGGGAATTTAGACTGTAAGCTGCAATGGGGCAGGGACTGATGTGAATGAGTTCTCTGTACAGCGCTGCAGAATCGGTGGCGCTATATAAATAAATGGTGATGATGATGATGATGATGATGATCATTGTGCTGCTTAGTCATAATAGTATAACTTATAAACTACATTGGAGGTATTATTAGGTATCTACTTCCTCAAGTTTACTACAAATAAACGTGGTGCGACAATTATTAAAAATCAGTCACCAATTAATATCCTCCTAAAGATGAGATGTAGGGAAAGCTAATAAAATGACATCAAACTAAAAAGGTTCTGATTTCTATTTTGTGCACGACCCCTGTCATAAGCCACTATTTCTGTGCCCCCTCTTGTCCCACAGCTCTCCATGGTTCAAAACCCCATCCTATCTGTTCAAAATAAATACATGGAAATGATTCAATCCTAATTGACCCATGGCTTGAAAATGCATAATCTGTATATAATAACTTTTTCACATACAGAATAAGAGAATGGTGTGCAGAGTGAGTATAACGCTGCTCTAAAGTCCTCTATATGAAACAAATCCAGACCTGAACAGTCTCAAACTGGCACACTAGGATGCCGGGAAACTCTCAGATTGGTCCCACAGCCTCAGGATCACTCCCCTGTGTCCCAGTACATCCTGTCCTCGAGAAGGTTGGAGTTAAGCGCTAGTCACACCTTGTTTATGGCGATAATGCCCCATCCTGGCCACGCTCCCTCTGTGGGCTGCCCCCTCTCCTTCTAGCAGCAGGCTATTTCGTGGGTCCTTGTTTTTCCCTGGTGGGCAATTCTTGCCCCAGTCTGGCAACCTGTCAAAGGTGTTCTGTGGAACAGACACATACTCTACAGCTGTGGTTGGAGATTTTTAATGGCATCCTTTAATCTCTGCAGTTTATTGGCACTAGCTGTTTCTAACCCATCTACCTGTGACAAGTGATTTATATGTATGATGGCAATGGGAAAATATAATAGCCTGAACTCTTACACCCCCTCACTTCCCTTCTCTCTACAACAAACAAACCTTGGCAGGTAGCAAGGTCTGTACTGGAATGAGACAAAAGCGCATAGATGATTTAGGCAGGAAGTTTTCAGGGGCAGATAAAAAATACACACACATCTAATATATATAAGCCTAGCGGTGTGTGTTGGTGTGTGTGTGTGTGTGGAAAAAACTATTTTCTCAGAAAGGGCTTATCCAATTGACCTGAACTTTGGTATACTGACATTATTTGACAAAAAAATTATAATAGTGAAATCAGTTAACTTCCATCATCCCCCCTTCCCCCCGTGGGAGGGGTAGTAAAGGCTAAATTTACGAGTTGAGGGCTCAAACTCTTGACCGTGTGGGTATTTATTTACCAGAGCCTGTGTTTGGTCATGGACAATTGTATGTCGCATTTTCACGAGTATGGAGAAGCAGTGATTTGAAAGTGCAGGTAATGAATACTGCTCTTCAAGGAAGACTGATTGAGCACAGCGATAAGGTGTTTAGCAGAAACGTTGTGTATCGAGAGGTTTTAGAACAGTAAGACGATGGAGATTAAGGATGTGGCGATGAAGATGAATGATGAGGTGATGGAGAAGAATGATGAGGTGGTGGCATGTGGACAAAACCACATTAAAAAAGGGCGCTTGCGTCGGGAAGTAACGCTCTTCCCCTGAGGAGGCCTGGGCTAGGCCCAAATGCATGACAAGAACCTTTTTAACACCTTAAGTAGCTTGATTTGACTAGAATGCATGAGCATCATGCACGGGTTAACTTGTATATATATATATATATATATATATATATAATGTATTTATATATATATGGGCGTTTTCCGAATTCCCTTTTGAGTTAAGCAGGGGCGGGGACTTGACAATTTGACCAGCACAAGTGCGGAACAGGATAGAGGATCTGCTGCTCAGACCGTTAAAGCTTTCAGGGGAACTGCCAGGATGGAGGATCAGGTGAATGGAGGCAAGTACATTCTTCTCATTTTATTTATTTATATATCTCACTTCAATTTGCCTAATGATCTGTCAGATTTATAGTGTCACAGAGTCTCATTTAGAGAGAAGGATAAAGAAAAAAAGAGCAAATTTGTTCCTGGACAAACCATGCTGGAAACACATTTATAAAGTTTATGCTGCAGATTCACTTCTTCCACGTACAAAACCACTCAACAGTCATCGTCGAAATCTCCTAACCTCTAATGAAATAAATACACTGACAATTTCTATTTTTTGGCAAAAAATAGGTCACAGTTTTATTAATAATTATATAGACTTGGTGGCGAGAGCAACTTGCGAGTCAGCAAACAACTAATAGCTGAACCAAACAGTGTAGAGCCACAGGCACTACCCTTGGTACCAGGACCTAGTCCCTTACGATTGGCCGGTGCTAAATCTGGCGTTATTGTGACTACCCACCCTCTTGGCTCACGATGAAGTGCCATATAATGCAGGACAAAGGGCCCCCCGCAGAACGGGACCAAAAACCAGGGGCAGGGACATACGGCCAATCAGCGATAGCACCGTACGCATTAGTCACCGACTGCAAGAGCTCTCTCACCTAACTGCCTCCTCTGTAACTGGGAAAAAGAATTGGTCAGCATAGCAAAACACATGCAGGGCGGGAGGGAGGGGATATCTGCAATGGAAGAGTTCCAGCATCCTTTGCGGGAGAATATATGGTCACACAGCCCAATCACTCCCACAAGATTCTACAGGATGAAAAGATACAACAACTTAACCCTTAATAGGTAAGTGCTTGATACCTGAACATGCAGATAAGTTTAAGGCCATTCGGCTTTATGTGCCTCACTTTTCATTCTTTTGCATGCAGGCAAAATAGCAGCTGTTTTAGCATATAGCACACAAATACCGGCTAGCTTTAGTTTTACATCCTGATTTAGCGTTTAACTCAGGCCCCCTCCAAACTCTAAATTTTAAAATCTCCACCCCCACCCCGTAGTCAGGGCCGGATTAACCCGAGGTCTAACTGGGCTATAGCCCAGGGGCCTCGGGCATCCAGGGGGCCCTTCAAAGTCCTCAGCAGCATTATTGATCGGTCTGTTGCGGGGGCACCCCCAGCCCGATCAATGCTGCTGAGCACTGTCAGTGCAGTCCTCCGTCCCCGGCGCTCAGTAATCTGCTTACTGAGGAGATCGCGCGAGATTTCCTCAGTAAGGAGCTTACAGCGCGCCGGGGACTGAACTGACAGGTAAGCGCTTGGGGGGGGTGTCTCACATTGGGGGCCTCATGGGGGAATGGAGGCGCCCTTAGCCCAGGGGCCTCCATTCCCTTAATCCGGCCCTGCCCGTAGTGCAACATGGTATTGCAACTCTAAACTAAACCTCAGTCAATAAATTTCAGCACCATCAACAGCACTACAGAAAAAAACAAGTTTGCTTTCATATCCATTATTTCTCCAGCTTTATTATGAATTAGATATTTTTTTTAAAAACGGCTTTTCAAGGGTACGGTCCCGGTAATTATACGAGACGCACTGTGTAACATGAGTCATTAATAAGACGGGTGCTATTATCTCTGCTTCAGAGTGTGCATTTTCCTAAGAACAAGTGGCTCCCAAGGAGAAAATCACTACAAGAGTAGAAGATTCGTGTGTGATTGCTGCACTAAGTGAAGGAATATTTAAACAGAACAACAGGTTCTAGCAGAAAGAGGATAAAAGCTGCTTTACAATTCTATGCAAAGAACAGCAACGCAGCAACAGAAATCTCAGTTCTAAACATGAAGCGATAGCATAAGTGTCAGACATTTCCTAAACTTTAATATAGGAAGGATTTATTATTTTTAATATAAAATCTAAACATATAAGAAAGTTTGCAAATATTGCAATGTTTGTCACTGTGCCCAGTGAGCATTAGAAAACATATTTAAACTTCTTCCAACACCAGTAGGGGGACACAGAGGAAATGGACAACCGTACTGGGCAGTATATGAGAGTTTATGGTATCGCAGTACAGTACAGAGTGATATAAGGCCTGGGGAATCAGTGCAGATCCCTAAACTGCAGGCCTGTCGAAATGGACACTGCAGCACACTCATGTTATGACCTTGGCTATCTGGGAGATGCAGTGCTTAGGGAGAGATGGGAGAGGAACTAAGGGAGGGGAGTGGAGTGGCATGGGCAGGTTCAAATCATCCATTAGATAGAGGGGCCTGGATTATTTTAATCCATTTTTATGTGGGGTTTTTTTGCCAACAGAGGAAATGAAGGGATCACAAACCAGTATCTTTCCTAGGCTCCATTGGGGTCTTAATCAGGGTCTAGGATCGAGGGTCGGCCCAATGAAAGGACATGAGGTGCCGGAGAGGAACAAATACCTCTGTTTTAAAGTTTAGTGGCCCTTTAAAGCAGTAGAGAAAAATGTAACAGACAAGTTTCATTGCAGGAGACGCCATCATTTTGCGAGTCCCCGACGCTATCTAAGGAGGTAATATCCATTAAAAATAAGCAGAATGAGAAGATGTTTTGCCAGAAACCTACAGCGGAATCACTGAAATACTTTAGCAAACATTATCTTGTTCAAATACAGCCATAACATCTCTCAATTCCACACATGATAATAGCTTTGTAATTCAATTATAGCTGGTGTTTGTAGTGAGGGATTAGTCTGCTGCAAATATCTGCATTGGTGCGGATCTGCTATCATAAATCTTATGTGCTGAACGAGACCGCTCAACATTCCAGTTACAAACGGCACTTTTCCGTCAGAAGTTGTCTGCGTATCTAGGGGGTAATTGAACCTCTCTGCAGATACAGGGAGCTGACAGGAGGTCTCTGAGCGAATGCAGCTGCGGGAAATGTACAGGTTTGAAGTGCAAAATAAAAAAAGTTTTGGTGCTTCTTTTTAATCTTTTGTGTTTGGGATGTGTGACGGGTGCATAGAAAGGCCTCAGGTGTATCAGCCTCATTACTAGAAACAGATTCAGACCAGAGAAGAGATGGATGCACTTGGATGCACTTACCAACTTTTGAGAACAATTTAACGGGAACACTTTGAGACTCATTTAGAATTTACTTTTTTTGCGTCAGATACGTACTGCGCATGTGCACCAATAATGCGCACGCAGACATACATACCTACCTATATACATTTTTTCATATCCTCACCCACTGCCTGGGAGGGAGAATAGGAATAGAAGAGTGTGGACGCCTTCATAGAACGTGACGCAACTAGACGAGGACGCAGAATTTAGGAGGCGTATCCCTTGCAGGTGCTAGATGATAGGTGCAGCATTACGCACTGATGACAAGCAGCAGCGCTATCTAGCTGCATCTGATTGGCTAATTGTATAATGACCCCTGTAGCATCGCACATATATCACATAAAGTCGTGTTCATCTATTTGCAATACTTAATTGACATTTCTGTTTTGACTACTACAGGAAAGAATATTTCCGTTTCATTTATTAAAGGGGAAAAACGCAGATGTTACCTTAATTTGACTTTTATTTCATTTATTTTAATATTTAAAAAATCTAGGTCACATATCGTCAATATAAACATAGATTTATTACCATAATAAAAAACACATAAATACAATAAATGCTAAAACAGCATAAAGGAGGAATAACTCCACATGAACTAGATCACAGGGCACTGTGACCTAGTCGAAACAATACAAATAAAGTATAAGTGGTATAATGCAGTAGAAATACTAATAAAATAAAATATCATGCTAATCCATTTTCCACAGCGCTACTCTATGTATATAATCAGCTGAAACAATGTAGCCAAGGGAATGTGGATACAACTAAGTATGGGTAGAAAGAGGCCTTGGGAGTGAATCCTATATCCAGATGGCCAATGCGTGCCGTATGCTCAATATGACCATATAAGTGAGTCACCTCGGGATGAGTGGTGAGATCTCAATGTCCGTGTGCCAATATGTAACACATATAGTGTAAACCTGGAGCACAAATCCCTTGTATAGTCAATGTCCCGGAAACTTAGATACTGAGCCACTTGTATCGCAAAGTGCTAAATGTAGCCCAGATGTGGGTGATATGTTTGAATAAGTACTCACTAGCTCAGGCCGTAATGTGGTGAAGATAATCGTGAGACGTTCCACATAGCCGCTTCGGATGTATCTCCCCTGAACGCTCGTCTCCCGAGCCGCGCCCCATGTCCCGTCCCGAGGCTGATTCTATGATCGTGGATATTGCACCACACAATGTGTAGGTACCTCTGCACTTTCTCACACCCGGTCAGATGAGCTTGTGGATCCGTAAGCGGTAAATAGTATGAATCAAGTTGACATGATGTCCGCGGTTCCCAACTATGTGTGTGGCCGGTCCAGACGCGGCACTTGATCAGTGTGGGAATAAAACTCCAGTAAAGCTCCAATTGACCGGAGGCCAATATAGGAAATGATTGTATCAGATTAAACCACTCTCCGTACGAGGTCAAGTGGATCAGTAGTATCAGTAGTAAGATGTCAGATCCCGTTCATGAGTAGATGAAGTCTGTGCAAAGTGTGCAGAAGCAATATTTAACTATTAACAAAAATAATTAATTATTTGTTATCATCATTGACAGATAGGTTTGAGCGCTGCTTATTTAGCTAATTTACTGTCTGTTTGTCGGTGGGCACCGCCACCTAGGTTTTGCCGCAGCTTGCCTTTCTGTTATTCTATACTACCCAAGTTATGAAAAATTTGCACAACATTTAATATATACTGTCTCCGATCAATATAGCGGTGGGTATAATATTTGGCGCCATAATAAGGGTCTGTGTTTTTTTATTTATTTTAATATAATTTAATTTGTTTTTTGTTTTACATCCTATCTAATATATAAATGCTTAGTGGCGTCTGTGTGTGAAAAAAACAAAAACAAGTTGCAGCGCCACCTGCTGGGCAGAGTTATACACTGACCTACTAAATTCTTAGTGTGTGTGGGAAAAAAAATTCAAAAAGGGCTGAAATTTGGTAGGGCTAAAACTCATTTTCGTGAGGTAATTTTACCTCATGAACACACATGTGTAGAGGCGTGCGTTAGTGTGTGTGTGTGTGTGTGGAAAAAACTATTTTCTCAGAAAGGGCTCATCCAATTGACCTAAAATTTGGTATACTGACATTTTTTGTCAAAAAAATTAGAATAGTCAAGTCAGTTAACTTCCATCATCCCCCCTTCCCCCCTTGGGAGGGGTAGTAAAGGCTAAATTTACGAGTTGAGGGGTCAAACTCATTTTCGTGAGGTAATTTTACCTCATGAACACACATTAAAAAGGCCGCTTGCGTCGGGAGGTAACGATCTTCCCCTGAGGAGGCCTGGGCTAGGCCCAAATGCATGACAAGAACCTTTTTAAGACCTGAAGTATCTTGATTTGACTAGAATGCATGAGTATCATGCGTGGGTTAACTTGTATTGAATATATATCTTTTGCATTTATTTATTTAATAAAGCAAGAAACCATTCTCTCATGTGTATATGACATCATTACATTATTATATTGTGTACAAACATTGTGGGCATTGTGGATTCCTCGTGGCACGCATACTGAGCGCAATGTGCGTTTGCTTTAAAACGCACGTAAATTAGGTATCCGTACACCCAAATTCAACAAGGAGCAAATGTGAACATTCGTGCGTTGTTGAATACGGGTCTAGGTCCGCTCTGCTCTAACAGACAATGCTCTGCAGGATACATGCAATACATATGTAGAATATAAAGTATTCAATTAACACCACCTGTTAATAACATAGGGCCTGATTCATTATGGAAAGTTAAGCAAAAGTAAGTAAGTAAGGCAAAACCATGTTGCATTGGAGGGGGAGGTAAATTTAAAATGTGATGGTAGATTTATATTTGGGGTAGGACATGTCCTTTATCAACTTTAAATGTCAGTGTACAAATAAGCTATCAAGTATTTGTGTGCTACATGAAAAAAACAGCCAGTATTTTCCTTATGTGCACAACAATAGACTTATTTGCACCCCTTGCGTTGTAACATGGTTTTGTCCAGAAAACTTGAGTAAGAAATCTTACTCAATTTTTTGCTTAACTTTCCCTAATAAATCAGACCCATAGTCATTAATGACAAAACATCATTTTTTTTTTTAAAAAAAAATAGTTTTTTTATTTTACTTTTTTCCTATTGTTTGCCGTAAGTAAACACACGGCTGATGTACGCCTGACGCAAATGCTGCTGTCTTTGAGCTGGGTGCATCATGAATTGCGTCTTACTGAATATATGCATCACAAGATGCTTTTCTTCCTGCATCTGTGCAGAGTGTATGTGCCGCCTCTAACCCTCTTTTCTGCTCAGGTGAATGTGATTATAGTTTGGTGATAGAAAAAAAGGTTCTCTATTTTAGTAAGAGACAGAACAACCCGCGTTTCTCATTCATTGTGAGCTCTGCATTATAATGAGATTAGAGTCACAAGAACGCATATCCTCACCAATAGCTCATTTCAATAACGTTTAAACCATTCATGACACAGAGAGAGATGGGCTCAGCTTTGTGGCCGATATTTATAAAGAATAGTGGTCCTGATGCATTTTGAAACGCAGGTCCATTTGTGGCTGCATCACGCATGAAGTCAATCTGCGCATGCGACAGAACAGAACTTATGCCAGTGAACGCAATTGTATGCCATTCCTGGTTGCACACAAATGACACTGGTGAATACCTACGAATTGAAAGGTGAGAAGGAGTTAACTAACGTAGGCAACTTTCTTGAACGCAAGTTGCATTCACATTGCAGTCAAGGATGAATCAAGCCCAATATGTGTAATAAAAACTTTACATTATAGTAAAACTTTTACCCAGGGTGCATTATTATTGGTGTTAGATATTTAAAAAACTGCATAACAGATATACTTTTACTAAATCCTATTTGGTACATGATTACATCTATAGAATTGCGTTCAGCGACCAAAACAAAGGGTAGTATTTTGTTCAGGGCTCCATTTTGTTAAAGACCGTGTATGAGTTTGTGATCTGTAATGGACTTAAAGTGATCTGAGTCCTACACAGCTAGTTTGTGAGCAGAAACGATAAGCAGCCTATTAATATTTTGACCTGGAGAAAACTAACAAGCCACAAAACTGCCCACACGTATAGAAATCTCTAGGAAACTTTTTATTGCACAAGCGGTTAAAAACCCTTACATTACAATATAAAATATGAGGCTTATCTAAAACCAGGCTGGATGCTGAAGACTGTAAGATGTGGAACAACACTCAAACAGGTACACAGCCCGGCTATGCAGTATGAAGACACTGCGTGTAGGAAGCTACCCTACGCATTTCGTTAGGAAACTTCATCAAGGGACCACTTGTTTGATTTTATTAATTGTATAAACTTTCTATATTATATGGTGCTTTGAAGTATTATGCACTATGAGTGCTCTCCGGCTCTGTTAATTTAGCAGTTTTTCAGACTGCTCCTTTCAGGTTACGGGGATTGACTTGGAATGGCTGCCGTCTGATCTGAGGAACAAATATTTGGAGAGCTGATTGTAGAACTTAATTAGAAAGCTTACATTCTAAGTGGAAGGGGCACAGCTAAAACAAGTGGAGCGAGTGTGGAGACTGAGACTATTAAGAGCGGTAGTAATCGTTAAAACGATTACCACAATGCCGACACCGAGAAGACCTACAAACAAAAACTGAATTTAGGAAAAACCGATTTCAACATAAATAGACCTGAAAACCGATGCTACACATCTCCGGCAATGTCGGGACTCCGCAGGTTAAGTGTTTAAACACTTAACCCGACATTGTCACTTTAAATTAACATTAATACAAGTTGCCATGATGTCAAACTGTAATGCCGGAGAGCTCTTCATTCGGAATAAGTTGCGGTCAGCATGCTGGGGCCATCGGAGATGTGCCGTGTCGGTTTTCAGGTAAGTCTATTTATACTGAAATTGTTTTTTCCTAAATTCAGTTTTTAATTGTAGGTCTCCTCGGTGTCGGAATTTTCAGTATCAAAAAACCTTATCCAACCCGTTAAGAAAGTACATTTGTGGGTAGTATCATAAGGTAAGCTCTAAAAAAGAGATGGGTTTTCAGGGGCGTCTGAAGATTCGAAAGCTGTGGGAAAGTCTGACTGGGTGTGGACAGGAAATTGTGGTTGGTAGATGCACGGGAGAAGTAGATGGGAACTGAGAGCTGGTTACTAGAGGTGAAGTGGAGGTCAAAGGTAGATCTAAGAGGGTAAGAGGGAGAGTATTTTGATATGAGATTTGAGATGTGTGAAGAAGTGGCGTTGCTGAGGGCTTTGTAGGTAAAGGTGAGTAATTTGAACATCCTTCGACTTCCATATCAGCTGGAGATCTACCCATAGAACCTCGGATTAAAGATTTTATGCAAATAGAGTTTTTCGGCAGAATGGGCCATTTCAAAGACATGCAAACTTCCGATTTACCTTTCCACGCTCTGGGCCTGGTTCTTAATGGAACGTTCTTGTTAGTGATGACGGTCACGTATACAGCTAGAACATGTGTTTGTAATCAGGAGCAACTGTAAAAATGCACTTTATGTACAGTGGGCATTACTAACATCTAGATATATGGAGAAAAAAATGTTAGAAAAATGGAAAAAAAAACTAAATAACTGTAGTGTATTTTTATTATTATGTTTTTTACATGTGTTAATGTATGTAATGATTAATTTTTTACCTGTGTATTCTGGTAGAACTTTATATCGCACATAAGCATTGCGCATATCCTGTAGTGTGTTGTGTCTGTCTGTATACAGTAAGTACCTTATAGCCAGAGTGTATTTAAACCTGTATTCAAATGAAAACGTTTCTTCAGATCTGCTTGAACTTTAATACGTGCGTACAATTTTCGTACAATTTTTGAAAAAAACAAATTGTGTTCCTTAAAGAATCACGACCTGTTTTTGTACATAGGATCAACTGTAAAAATGCATTTTATGTACAGCAGACATTAATAGTATCTTCATAAATGCACAATACATTTGCTTTGCGTGCCCATGGTGTGTAATGTATGCACTAAAATCATCTGTATTTATGTAAATAATGTAAAAACAAAGCTTTTTAAAAATAATGTGTTTTTTTTTTATTTATTATACCATAAGAGGTTGTTAATTTAATTTATTATAAAAGTATTAATGATAGACTAATAAATGCATTATACTATTATAAATTCTTGCAAAATAAAAGTTTTCTGCGCACTTTCATTGTACTTACACATATGCGTATGCTGCTGTCTGTCATGCGTGTCTATGTACGGCAAGCAGTGTTTAGACAGAGCGTATTTGCACTTATATTTAAATCGTAACGTTTCTCACGATTGGAACATTGACGAATCTATGCACAAGTTGCGTGCCCTTCTTTAACACGTAAATTACATTGTGTTCGAACGTGAATCAGGCGCACGGTGCGGAATGGTAAGGTCAGTTTCCGCTGCAGAAATTTGCTAAATTACGCTGACAAATGCAGAACGAGGTGAATATTTAGCATAAAAGTTCCCTGCCTCATACACATACGCTATCTATGTCAGCTATGAGGCACGCAGCACTCCTTATTATAACCAGAACGCAATCGCTGATCTTGTACAAACCCTTGTACAGTACATAGTAACATCGATCAAACATTGCATGAACTCTCAGCAATCAAACAGTTACATTTACATGTTCACAACATTCTAGAGTTAAGTACTTTTTCTTGGCAAGATCATTTACATTTCTTTACACCGTGTGTATATATACACCTTTAATTTCTCCTGGAATATTTCCATATCTACAAACTCGCGCTCAAACGTGTGGGAGTAGCTTTTATTCTTTTCTTAAAAACTGTCACCATTTAATGTGTTTCCTAACAAAATAGGGTTCAAAATGCACCAACCCTCTCTCGCTGCTCTGAATACATTAAAACTCTTCATGTATAATCAACAAACGGCAACTAATAGCTGCATCGGCGTTCCACAGCGCAATATCCACATTCACTAGCAACCTATTTCTTAATTAGTGCCTATGCTGCTTGTCTTCAGATCCTTATGTTCTAGAGAATAATTAGCTGAATGGGCCATGTTTCCCAGTTTTATATTGAATTAATATTCTAAAGGCTATTGTAACTAGTAAATAGATCACCTAACGTCCTGCAAAGCTATGCAGTGTTGGAAATTCTAAAAGGTTATTAAACTATATTTCGTGTTTGAGGAGCCCAGGGAAACATAGCAATTGTTACCTCCTTTTTTATTGCTAAATAATATCACAACAATATTAACAATTTACATATCGTTCTGCATAAGATTGTTTGCAGCCAAATGTAATTATTTCAGGATCTTGTTAAGGCTTATTAAGCCTTAAAGTCAATCAAATATTATCACAAATGTATATGTCCAACTTTCCATACCATGACAGGATCTACGATACAAACATTATGCAAGATTACTACAAGCTTTTGTTCTTTGTTATCAGCCATGTTAGGCTCTAAAGGGCTCTCTGTAGGTATTTTTTACATGTCGCTGTGTTCAGTATCGTAATAATTATGTAGGTGGAAACACTGTCGGTGTATCGTACATATCATTACCACCGCTGAAGAGTCCTGAATAGACATTTCCACTTTAGAAAATGTCCTTTTAAAAATGTTTCATCTGTGATGTGTCAATATAGTTTCACATGGATGAGATAAATCCTGAAAAATAAATTACTCCCTAGGTACAGTCAATGAAAAATCTATAAAAACTGCAGTTGAAAGGACGCTTACAAAGGTTCAAAAAAACAACAGCAACAAGGTAACCACTGTCTTCTCTGTAAAGTGAAATTGAAGCTGCATTCCAACAGCGTATTTGCATATGTCAAGTAGCACATTAAAGAATAAATTACACTATATTATAATAGCTTAATGTATTTGCATATAATAAAATAAATGTTTTGATTGGTTTCAGAACAACGTTGATCATTCCATCACATTTCGCTGACTATAAGAGTTTACATTCAACGCCAATCTCTGTCTATCTCCACATAATGCCGCTATTACCCTTCTCTATAATACCTACCCTACAGTTCTACTGCTGTTACCTGTCTATCTTAGTTCATAGACATAATACAGGTGGGGGGTCAGACAGTTCAGTACTCATTGTACACCCCTATATGGACCCACACGGTTAGTCTACTGCTCAAAGCATACACTGAACTTTTCTATCGCTTCAATTGTTTCCTATTTGATTGCAAGCTCTTGGGGAGTAAGAACTTTACATCGTTGGTCACAAGTCATGTTCCTTTGTCGCACGCATTTTTCAGTTGGAATAAGACACTACTTACAGATCTAGATTACAAAAGTGAATCCATCTCTTTCCTGCTTTGCAAATGAAACGGACATAAAGGAAAACTACATACTGCTGACCTAGCAATCATCATCTTCTGACCTAGGATCATTACGGCAACAAGCAATGGAAAGCCTACAAGTCTATCCATTGTTATCCCAAAGGAAAATTTCTGATTCCGTTACGTTTGATTAATAAAATACACCCTTAGGTGAAATAGGAGTATTATGGCTTAATGTAAAAAAAATATATATATAATTTGGAATATTGAGTACATCTCTAACAATGTGTCTACAAACAAGCAAAAAAAATTGCTTTTGGATAATGCTGATTCTATCTGTTTCTTGTTGATATTCCGCTTTCCTCTGTTCATGTGAACAGCTCAACGTACACATAAAGGTTTTGGGTGCAGTCAGGCAACCACATCCAGCATCGAGCATCTTTGTAATCAGATCCCACTCCGTTCTCTCAGTCCTTTTCCCTTCACTGCACAAAATAAGGGACAGGGGTCTGGCCACAACACACAATTGCCTTCAGCACCAAGAACAGCTCCAGATATAATGAATCATTTGCATAGACACGTGGTTCTGACTGATAGCACCGATACAGCTGCATTCCGTAGCACGATAGTTACTTCTTTGTCAATGGTACAATGCCCAATTTACCATGCACCCATAGATAGTCTGTGGGGATGTAGTATGATAACTATCTTGCAATTTAATTACTGTCCTTCTTCCTGCCATATTGACTTATATACCTATAGTAGGATGGCCGTTCTCGTGCGATGTGCCAAATGGACAGAACGAAAGAAGCACCTTGAAAACCTGGTGATATCTGCACATGTTTGGTTTGAGCTGTACGATCACTATATGGTCACTCGGGAGGCCCTATAGAGATAGTCACTATATGGTCACTCGGGAGGCCCTATAGAGATAGTCACTATATGGTCACTCAGGAGGCCCTATAGAGATAGTCACTATATGGTCACTCGGGAGGCCCTATAGAGATAGTCACTATATGGTCACTCGGGAGGCCCTATAGAGATAGTCACTATATGATCACTCGGGAGGCCCTATAGAGATAGTCACTATATGGTCACTCGGGAGGCCCTATAGAGATAGTCACTATATGGTCACTCGGGAGGCCCTATAGAGATAGTCACTATATGGTCACTCGGGAGGCCCTATAGAGATAGTCACTATATGGTCACTCGGGAGGCCCTATAGAGATAGTCACTATATGGTCACTCGGGAGGCCCTATAGAGATAGTCACTATATGGTCACTCGGGAGGCCCTATAGAGATAGTCACTATATGGTCACTCGGGATTCCCTATAGAGATAGTCACTATATGATCACATGTCCTTTGTAACTGGGACTTGCTGTAGAGATGTCTCATATTGTGAGTACTATGAAGGGGCAAAAGGAGCCGATAATTACTCTTTGTTGGTGAAATCTTATGTAAGTCACTGTGAAAATCTTGTCCCCCAGTGACCATCTAATGAAACAGTCCACAGTTTGGCAGTTACACTCGTACTAAGCTCCCAAAAATTGACTTTGAGTTTGAACAAGCATCTTACCAGTAGAATCGATTTGGTGCCACCGACTCGCTAAGAAGCAGCCAACGCCTCCCAAACTCGGATGAGCTGTATAGCTGGGGAGAGAGATATGAAGAACTCAATAAGAGTTGAGCCTATTAGTATAGAAAGCACTACAATGATTTAAAATAGATCACCATTTTTGGGAAAATCCTGGCTCCTGAACAAATGCAGCAGTGATCTAGTGAGAGTGCATTGTAAGGTTCCCTGTTAAAATCTGCTGGACTGCACCAATTCTGTTTCAGCACCGGATGTCCCATTCTACCAGACTGAATCCCTATGACTAATAAACCGATCCCTACAACTACCAGACCGAATCCCTACAAATACCAGACCGAATCCCTACAACTAAAAGACCGAATCCTGAAACTACCAGACCGAATCCCTACAACTAAAAGACAGAATCCCTAAAACTACTAGACCGAATCCCTACAACTAAAAGACAGAATCCCTTCAACTACCAGACCGAATCCCTAGAACTACCAGACCAAATCCCTACAACTAAAAGACCGAATCCTGAAACTACCAGACCGAATCCCTACAACTAAAAGACAGAATCCCTAAAACTACCAGACCGAATCCCTACAACTAAAAGACATAATCCCTTCAACTACCAGACCGAATCCCTACAACTAAAAGATCGAATCCCTACAACTACCAGACCGAATCCCTACAACTAAAAGATCGAATCCCTACAACTACCAGACCGAATCCCTACAACTACCAGATCGAATCCCTACAACTAAAAGACCGAATCCCTACAACTACCAGATCGAATCCCTACAACTAAAAGATCGAATCCCTGCAACTACCAGACCAATTCCCTACAAATACCAGACTGAATCCCTACAACTAATAAACCGAATCCCTACAACTGCCGTACTGAGTCAATACCACTGCTCCATTCTGTCAGAGATGAAATCTCTCCGCTCTCCATACTGAGAAGTGACCCAGTCCAGCGCCTCTTATGAGAAAATGTTGTGTATTCCATAGGAGGGTACCTTAAAGAAGTGTTTCAAGGAGCAGAAGTTGCTAAAGTGGGTGTTGACGATAGTTGATAAGGATGACAATACACAAAATCATTAAAACTTTGAGTGACTCCATGATAGGAAGTTTTTAAATCATTTGTGACGTATTCCCTGTATATGTAAGAACTTTATATCTTGCAGATATGTATTTGCCCCCACAAACTATTTACATCACTGTGACTGGAGCCTCTCATTACTACTCTGTGCTGATGGAGAACCCTGCTCCTTCCACTATATAACTCTCAGTCTGTGGCTCCCTGCTGCTTCCATTCCCCTCCTCACATCATGTCACTGTCCCTGTCACATGCAACCCTGTCCTCACTAACACATCACTCATCTCCTGATATACTCTGTGCTGCTGGGGGACCCTGCTACTTCCACTATATAACTCTCAGTCTGTGGCTTCCTGCTGCCTCCATTCCCCTCCTCACATCATGTAACTGCCCCTGTCACATGCAGCCCTGTCCTCACTAACACATCACTCATCTCCTGATATACTCTGTGCTGCTGGGGGACCCTGCTCCTTCCACTATATAACTCTCAGTCTGTGGCTTCCTGCTGCCTCCCTTCCCCTCCTCACATCATGTCACTGTCCCTGTCACATGCAGCCCTGTCCTCACTAACACATCACTCATCTCCTGATATACTCTGTGCTGCTGGGGGGACCCTGCTCCTTCCACTATATAACTCTCAGTCTGTGGCTTCCTGCTGCCTCCATTCCCCTCCTCACATCATGTAACTGCCCCTGTCACATGCAGCCCTGTCCTCACTAACACATCACTCATCTCCTGAATTTCTCTGTGCTGCTGGGGACCCTGCTCCTTCCACTATATAACTCTTAGTCTGTGACTTCCTGCTGCCTCCATTCCCCTCCTCACATCATGTCACTGCCCCTGTCACATGCAGCCCTGTCCTCACTAACCCAATCACACGAGCTGACAGGTCACTGCCTCCCACAATCATCTTCTACTGCTGTGAGCTTTCAAATAATCTGATTGGCTACAGAATCTTCTATCCTCCCACACCTCAAAACTGGTGCCACATGGCCGAGCAGGAGATGGTTCCCTACCCCTAACTAAATGTTGTTTAAGAATTGAAAAACAAGGTTTACATTGTATGACAAAGGTATTCCTATGCCTGGGAAATTATTTATCTGAAAATTACTGCTTAATTACACATTGAACAAGTTACGAATCCCTTTAAAGCCAACCTTTTGGTCTTGACTGTACGCCAGGATCCAGTCTTCTTGTTTAGGATGAAAGAGAAGACTCTGAATATAAAAGTTAAGCCTGTATTTCTGATACGTGGCCCCTTCATCCGAACTGATCATGAGGCTGCTTTCAATCTCTGGGTCAGTCAGGAGCATAATCTAGAAGAAGAAAGGAACAAGATGAGAGATAATCACAAAATAAAACACTATCATGAACCGTATAATGATACATCATTTTCTGTAGAGATAAATCAATTATTTAACTGCAACATTTGAATGACAACAACGATACTTAGATCGTCTTATATAAAAGTTGTTCAGAAGATGTTTTCTGCCTGCTACTGAGTGTTGGTACAATTTTGTGAACATTGCCCAAAATTCTTAGCCACTAACTTTAATCAAGGGATAGACATTGCCAAGGAGTTTTAATGTTTGCTGCAGCAAGCTATTTTGAAACTTTATGTGTCTGTTTACAAGCACATAAATTCCAATTAAAATATTTAAAAACTATTATAGGTTAAACCAATGTTCCATTTTTCAATCTCAGTTTCACAGTTTTTATTTATAAAGTAATGTCGATAGGATGGAAACATTAGCAAACGAGCTTTAGATGTCAAATCCACATTCTGTCTTTGAGAAGTTGCACATCAATTAAACATGATCATGTTCTGCCCGTGATAGGTCTGCAACATAATCTTGAAAAATAAAGTGTAATGTAACTTTAAGCATAAAGTGTACGTTTAGAATAATGTTAATTATTGAATCAAATATAGAAGGCATGCTGGGTCACACTGAGGATGCAACTAGCTAATCCAATACGCAAGCTTGCAAGTGGAACGAATAGAGCCTGAAGGGATCTGTTGTGTTTGTTAAGCAACTGGTGGTAATTCAATAACAAATATGTTAATTGTCTTTCATGGGAGGAGGACTGGATTGCAAGACATAGATGACTGAGTATGTCAATCAGTTATTCCCCTTATGGAAAATGCAATATGATAGCAAAAAAAAAATACATAACATAATTATTAGAAAATAATGTCCTGGATTTAGTTTGTATATTAAACAGTGGGGATCTTGCAGCTATGGTCAAGTTCATCATGGCTGCCAGGACATGTTGGGATTTGTAGTTCCATGTCACAAGTTGCCCAAGTTTGTTTTATACACTACAGCGGTTAATATAATCTGGTCTTCAACATCAAGGAGGAAAAGAAACGGAAAACAGATTTTTTTTTTTCTGGCTTGATTGAGAAAGATGGAAAAAAGAGACATGAAGTATGTCTGAGCCATCGACAATAAACGTAAGTAAAGAGAGCTGTCTAAGTGCATTAAAAATGTCCTCCGTCATCAGCCGGGTGACCCATCTCCTCCAGGTTACATTGTCTATATACACACATGCCTTCATTAAAACTCTCAAGTGCTTTTAGCAGGGTGATAAAAATACCTTTTATCCAGAGTACTGTAGCATGACAAGTACGGCTGAAACTGCAGCGGAGTGCTACAAATTTACAATTGTTGAGCGCCACAATAAACAAGGAATTGGAAGATTGGATGATGTACAATGTAGCGGCTTAAAATGAACACAGTTGTTAACCAGTCGTTATAGCATCTGCTCACATTAAATGTCACTCCAACCACTGTATCCATCTCTGCTCAAGGCTTTTCTTTCTACATGGCTTTTCAGTTTTGCTATATTTAGGACAAATGTATTTGAAATTTGAATTTGCTTTAGATATGTTTTCATTACTGAGATAATGCAGCAGATATAGGACTCTGTCAATCAACCGCAGAAAAGCCTTATCTTTGCATCGTACATTGGGTTCTCCCTATCTATGAAAGGGTCAGCCCGTGGGCGAATCTTGGGTCTCGCTGGCGAAAAGTTTTCCCATGCCATAGGGGAAGCCTAATTAATAAGGATCATTGCAGTACAAGTGCAGATGCAATCTGTCTTCTCTTATCGCAGAAGGAAATAAATCAAAATATGCTTTATGACTTAAATTAAAAATGTTTTCACAAGTTCGGACATTCAGTTCCACTGCGTATGCATGAGCCAGCAAACCCGGCCTTGAATGCAAATTTTTCCTATGACCAGTCTACCGCTCCTGGCCAGTAACTTGGTTACAGTTGAGTATCACTATTCTATTGCCATGACTTAATTTATAGGCCTGATAGAGAGAAAACAAAGTAAACACAACTACTGCATTGTGTTTGAATAGACTCAATATAAGGGGCCTGGGAATATGTGGAGAAAGCTTGGAATACCTGAAAAGACTTGGTCAACCAAATGAGTCATTTGAAGCCAAATTCGCAGTACCGAGCCAAGTTGGCTCGGTACTGTCGCGCGCCTTCGAAATTAAAAATGAGGCAAAACGTCATAGTGACATCGTCGGATCTCGGATCTCGTGAGTTTTGAATTCCTTTTTATGATCCAATATAACGGGGGGTGGGAGGGAGGGCGGGAGGGAGGGCGGACCCCCATTTTTGTTTTCTGCCACTGCTGTGTGCCAATGTGTCCTAGATGTGCTAGGAACTGCCGTGTGTTTGTGTCATTGCTCTGTCGCTTACCATCCAGCCAGGTCGCTGCAGTATTTGTCCGAAAGTGTATGAAAATAATACTGTGATCTGTGAGGTGGTCAAAATTGACTGCAAATGACTTGAAATTAGTGTAATTGAGGTTAATAATAATGTAGGAACAAAAAGAGAGCAAAATTATGTGATTTTAGCATATTTTAGCCATTTCTCTAAAAAAATCCAAAAACAAAACCAAAACACATGAGTGCGGTTTTGCCAAAACCAAAACACAAAGCTAATCCAGATCCAAAACCAAAACCAGTTCACGGGGGTCAGTGAGCATCTCTAATTATTTATCAGATCGGGTGTGATCCAGGAAAAATGGGCGAGTAATTCCCCCTTATGGGCATGTAGTCATCAGCTAATATGGAAGTTGGAGAGGGGTTTGTATGACCATCTTGGAATCTGACTGTTGGGCCAATTGCCTGAGTGATCGAGTGGGTAATTTGGCCCTTAACCTGTTTTGCCAAACTGCACAATGACGCTATAGCAGTGCGTGTATTAATATTTGCATTTTACAATTAGGCTTTTTACAATGTTTGTCATATACTAGTTCTTGGGTGATGTCACGTCTCTGAGAGCCCCAAAGCCATACTTCCCTGTTTGTTTTATTTTATGTATTTTCCAGTCAAAGTGCATGAAAAGCCTTTAACGGAGGTAGTACTGTCTTTTAGGATGATTTCACCCTATAAGATGCTGCAGCTCAGCTATTAGAGAAAAGCCAATGACAACAATCATCGTAATGAGTAAAACAGTCTGAATTGAGGATTCTCACATGATCCAAAATCCTCCAGGCACGTAAGATCATGTAAAGAAGGAGGACAGAGCAGCCGCAGCAGCACAAATACCATCTGGCATGAATGCGCTGTATTTTATGTGATGCACGTGAAAATGGCGACATCTGCAGGGGAGAAAACGGTGGTAATTGAGCTATCGGTGCTACATAATTATTCCGATAATGAACAGAGAAACCTAGAAAAAATAACTACTTATCAGAAAAGAGACACAGAGGAAATCCGATGAGAGGACATCGTGACACTTCCGAATGACGTAAGTTGCGGGCGCGACTTGGAAATTTCGTGGTTTAAAGAGGCAACGTACGGACCCAGTTAAGTATTACCTTTACGTTAGGTGTTATGGGTTAGGAGTTAGGGTTAGGGTTAGGAATAAAATTAATATTACCAATGTCCGTGCGTTGTCGCTTCAAAAAAAAAAAAAAAACAACAAAGTCGCGCACGCAACGGACGCCATTTGGAAGTGTCGCCATGTCCTCTCACTGGATTTCCTCTGTGTCTTTTTACTGGTAAGTAGTTATTTTTTCTAGGTCGCTCTGTTCATTATAGGAATAATTATGGAGGAGTAAACAGTTTACAGCACCGATAGCTCGTACTACACCCATAAAAAAATGTATGTGTTCTGCTGAGAGGAGCTGGTGGATTAGGTGATGGGAACTTTTTGGCTACACCAGCACACGCCTTATTTTATACTCACACGCAAAATCAGGGTTTTGTTTTGCTGGGCGAGATAATTCAATGAGATTGAAGGGATGAAGAGGATCCTTTCCAGTTCTCTGCAACAGACTTGTTTATTGCAAATAGTTTTTTTGAATGGAACACATGGAAAAGTGAACTTCTAGACACATTTCTAACAGTATTTCAGGAATGTTTAAGTTAAGGACAGTAAGTCTTAGACAGTAGGCTCTTTTCAGCATGTAAATTTCCGGACCCATAATACTAAAAATGGTCGCACTGAGTATTTTTACGAGGGCAGAACCCTAAACCAGATATTGGCATGCTCTTTGTTCTGCATTTGTTCCTAAATTATCTTTACTGTTTCCTGGAGAATTTAAATCCCAAGGTGTCTCTAGTATTGTAAGCCCAAGTTTTGCAAATTAGGAGAAATCACAAAATACATTCAGATTAGGGAGGTGGAATGGGTGCGTGCAGCTTTCTGGTGATAACCTGAGGTTCTTGCATTATACATTGCGCTCCAGAGAGAGGAGATAGCAGTAGCCGGTACGTGAGAAGGAGGGAACGGGTGGCGCTTCCGGTATAGTGCCAAGATTTCTACACTGTGTTTGCACCCAGCCATAGTGGTCCAGAACAGAAAAGTAGCAGCTGCTGGTGTATGAGAAGGAAGGAAATGATCACAGAGGGCAGGAATTGGCCGAAGGGAATATAGGCGCCCAGTTTGTATAAAAATAAATAAAAACTGAGCCCGGCAAGAGTTAATATTACTGGGGAATTTTCTTTGTTATAGTTGACCAGCCAATCAGTAAGGGTGTTTGGGGATGCCACTGGAAATTTGCCAGCCCTAGCAGACCCTGGTTTCATTGGTTTTGGTTGCATTATTGTTTGCTGTGCATTTAACTTCCTGAAGGGTCTTGGTGGTGGAAAAGCCTGCCAATCAGCAGCCATAATGACACAGTCATCTATGCATCTGGATTTTTGTTTAGATGCACTCACATCACCCTACAGCAGTGACGGCTAACCTGTGACACTCCAGGTGTTGTGAAACTACAACTACTCCCAGCATGCATTGCCAATATATAGCAGCTTATTGCTGGAAGGGTATGCTGGGACTTGTAGTTTCACAAACACCTGGAGTGTCACAGGTTAGCCAACACTGCCCTACAGGATACTTGAATAATTTATCAAGTTCCAGCAGGCAGTGGGATGCCCAGGGGAGGGCTGGTAAATTTTAGCCTGGGAGCAAGACCTGACTCTGCAGCCTATTTTAAAGGTAAACAAATGTATGTGACCCAGCCCAAGGTAGCCTACCATGGGACCGGCCAAGGGGGCAGATGCCCCCTGCCCCAAGCCCAGCCTGCCCCTGGGAATGCCCCATCACACCTCTCTGCATGCTCCTTGTGTTGTACAGCATTACAGCATATGTTAGCACTATAAAAAATGAATCATTCACATTTTTTTTTAAAATAAAAAAATAGTTTACTTTATCGTCTATTCTTTAATTTCACAGTGCAATTCATTCATCTAAAGCCACAATACCACACTTCATACGATAATTAGATTCACTGGCGTCTTATACCCAGCTCATAACAATTGCAATATTAATAACCGCTGCACAGACTGTAAATGTTCAGCAAGGAGCCTCTACATTCGGCTGTCCACGTCATGTACACACGGTCAGCCTACCCTGGCATGTACACTCCATCCAATTGATTAATCACTTTTCATAGCAAGTCAATAAATTCGACACAGACCCCTGAAACCAAACTCAAAGCTGCAATTTATCATCTGCTGTAGGAAGAGGAAGAAACTTTATTTTCTTTGCCTTTTCTTTTGATAAACGAGCACGAAACTCAATTTATAGATCCTGCACGCATAGTGCCAGATGGGGCTGCCAGCCCAATGTATTAAATATGTAAACTGCTCTCTATCTCTGGTGATCCCCCCTCCCGCAGCCCCCGTCAGTTACGTCTCTATCCTTTTTAAAGCAACGCAATTCATAATTTACTCTAATTTATTGTAAGCTTATTGGGACCCGGCGGCTATTGTGAAAGTCAACAACAGTTGTTCTCAAATTCATTATCTCTCCAAAGGTTGCCGGACAGTTCATTAAATGATGTTTTTTTTTAAAGCAATCAGATGCTGCGTGTTAGATGAAAACTTATTATTTCTCCAAAATATTTAATCTATTTTCCATCCGCACACAAAGCTTAAAGGACAAAGCATAGTAACAAGACAGCACAAAGCTAGCGCTCATTACATTGCTATTTATTCTCCCGGTTTAGCTATGAGTGGTGCAGTTCGCCTTTGCTGACCTCTTGGCAATAAACTCATTTTCTCTTCAGCTTTTCACATTTCCTCTCCCCCACAGAGTGAAAGATCATCTCACCGACAGTCACATTGATGTCTTTAAATATATTATGTTAAAAGAAATGAATAATAGGTTTATCAGAAAACATTATTTGTTTTATGCTACATTCGGACTGAAAAATATTTAGGGGGGTATTCAATTGACAGCAAGTTTTTTTCAGACCACATTAAGTCATTTTAAGACTGTGTTTTATAATTTTCGAGCGGGTTAACTTTACCCCCGATTCAATTCCATTTTTAACGCTACATTTTTTTTCATGAAACGGTCCTCTCGCGCTCCAGTAGAAGGTCTATTTAAAGTATAGGGTGTGCGAGAGGCAGCTGCGTTAGAAGCTATTCAATTGTTCTTTAACGCGGTGCGTTAAACAGGTCAATATGCTGTTTTATCTCGCACCTCCTTGGGGTGCGATAAAAATAAAAAACCTCTGAAAAGTATTTGAAATCATGTAATAATGAGAAAAAAAAAGATAAACTATGTCTATCACTAATGCCTAACTTGTGTAAGTTGATTTTCTTGGGAAAAAATAATGAAATAAAAAAAAACCATAAAATAAAATATTTTTATGTATGTTTTTGGTACAAATATGTATGTACTAATGTGTTTTGACACGGTATAGATGATTCTACAGTAAAAAATAGTTAAATAAAAAAATATGCTAAAGAAAGTACTGTAATGTAGATATTATCAATGTGTAATGCAATCTAATGTATGAAAATCCTTTTTCTTTGTGTTATACATGACCGCGTTAAAACTCCCCTTCACTCCCTTAAAAACTCGCAAACACAATGATTAACGCGCGGGGGCAGCGTTCCCTGTTTTTCAATTGAATTGCATGAGTTTTTGCGCTCGCTTTAGCAGTTAAAAAACCTGCGGGTGATTTTTTTTTTTTTTAACGCTGCGGGGGAAAAAAATTACTTGCGGTCAATTTAATTCCCTTCCTTTGGGTGAGAGCATTTTTAATCCGCATGTGCTGTGCTCCAGTTTGCATGCGATAGAGAAGAGGTGGAGAAGTGATAACTGCATATTAGGGAACATTGATCCCTATAAGTATAATAGTGACTGTGCACACAGGGATCTTCACCTAAGGAAGGACTGATAAGGATGCTAAAAAAAGAAGGAAAGGTCTTTTAATTTCCTTATAGACATCAATGATCTCTACTGTGCTCGGTTCTTTTTGATCTACCAAATGAAAATTAAAGCGAAATACGAGCAGATTAAAATCGCCAGTGTTGACGTAAGCCTTTACATTTACAGCTTGTCTGCACCTCGGAGGGTTAACTGCTTCCTAGAGTCCAGCAACATTGTTGCAATAAAGTCTAATAGCAGTTCTGGCTGTCTGCCAAGTTCTTTTGTAGAGAGGAGGGAAGTGAGAGCTCAGACAATTGTTTTTTCAAACTGAATTGATACATGTCAGCTGTTATTTCCACCTAAAAAGCAGAAGCTTGGGCAGCAGTTGGTTATTCCAGGATTGGATTTGAGAGTACTGGTAACTCCACATTCTACCCTGTGATAACATCTTTGGCAAAATATGTGCCACTACCACTCAGTTCCCCAACTATGCCTTAAAACAGCTATGTCTTCCACCAGAAATTAGATCATAGTTGCCTAATCTCCTGGAATGTCCGAGAGACTCCCGAATTTTAGTGAGTTCTCCCGGACTCCCGAGAGAGCAGGCAAAAATCCCGGATCCAGCTGTCTCCGTTGAAGATGGGTGGGGGCGGGGCTAAACACGGCACTGTAGCCCCGCCCCCTGCTACAATCTTACGATTGACAGGGCGGAGCCTAACGGCACTCCACACGTGACCACGCCCCTTTGACGGACCCCCCTCCCGGAAAGCTGCCTTCAAAAGTGGGTAAGTATGAATTAGATGGAGAGATCATCATTTAAATAGCACCACTAATTCTGCAGCACTGTACAGAGAACTCACTCATTTCCGTCCCTGCCGCATTGGAGCTTACAGTCTAAGCTCCCTAACACAGACACACAGACTATGGTCAATTTGATAGCAGCTATTTAACCAGTATGTTTTTGGAGTGTGGGAGGAAACCGGAGCATCCGGAGGAAACCCACGCAAACACGGGGAGAACATACAAACTCCTCACAGATAAGGCCATGGTTGGGAATCAAACTTATGACCCCAGTGCTGTGAGGCTAAGTGCTAACCACTGAGCCACCATGCTGCCCAACAATGTATATTTGCCATTGTATTCATTACACACAGATCTGTGTAGTTGATCATATATTAAAATCCATAAAATAACTTTTCTAATTAATGTCATTCCAAACTAGGTGCTATTAATGAAACAATGCTAAGTATTAACTACCAAGGGGTACTAGAGTAGGGTATACAAATGGGGCAAGGAAACACTTAGCCCCTATCCTAAAGAGTCTGTCTTCCAATGAATGATTTCATGTGTTTCTGCCTTAACTACAAGCTTCCATAGAGGATACATTGTTACTCTTGAGTGAAAAGTAAATTCTATAGAACCAGAGAGCTGCGGAATCTATCTCCTCTGTCTTTTCAACCCATCCTCCTTACATACTGTACCGTAGACCACTCTGTATCATTTTTTTACTTGACTATTCTCAATGAAGAAAGTTCTCTACGAGATGACAAGTGCTCAGTCAGGCTGTTTCTTATCCATTTGTCTGTGTTCCCTGTTGGACTGTTATAACTCACTCTGCCGCTGTACATGTCAGACTGATCAATGTCTACGCTTTCAGAAAACCTTAAATAGCCCACATTCCTACACCCAATGTATTTATTTGTGTCTTTTTCTAATATTAGAGCACAACTGTTACAGTCTAGAATGCAACGTGAGTTATGAATAAAACAAAATAAGGAAAATGTTTCATAAGGTAGAAAAGTTGTTTTTTAGAACATGAAGAAAAGTCAAGTGGGGAAGTTGACGGAATAAGATTGATGGTCCGTCCGTGAGTTCAGTTATATAAATTAGGTTATCACCTCTATGGAATTTTCCTTTCATGTATTTTACTTATTGACCATTGCTGTACCTGGGCAACAAAGCCTATTCTCTATACATGGGCTACCTAACTTCTGTGCCAGGGTTATTGTGGACTCTTTGTCATTTCAATATTTAGAACTAAAGATAGATAAAAACAGACAATAACCAAAAAATACACTTAAATAAACCTTTGTAATTACTGGGGTCCACCTGTGTGCAATTAAATTGTTTTGTTCGTTCCAAAATTAAGCCACACCTCTGAGAAATCCCAGCACATATCCAAATAAAAGCTTCATAGTGAAGAGCAAAGAACCTCTGGAAATCTGAGAAAAGAATATAGTAAATCCTAAATCAGGGGAAGGATATAAGAATATTTGAAGACTTGAATTGTCCAGAGAACTGTCAACAAACATCCTAAAGAAATGGAGACAGTATGACTCAAATGTGAATTTGTCTAGAACAAGAACAGAACACGCCAAATTCTTCAAAAAGGCCACTAAGAGGCATTTGGCAACCACATTAGAATTACAGTCTTCTGTGACAGAGACTGGACAAAACAACAATAGCCTGGACAATATGAAAAAAGAAAACTGGTGTTAAAGAAAATTCACATTAAATTTCACTTAGGGATGCATTTACTATTTACTTTCGTGTATTTACTTTTTTAAAATTGCACTTGTATTAAAGACAAATTTCATTGTTTTTTTTTTTTTCATAAAATGGCCAAATGGATGAAGATTTTATGGTCTGGTAAGACCAAGAGTGAAACTCAATGGCCTAAACGTTACCCTAACACAAGCCCAACCCTGTGAATCATCCCAAAAATACTGTCCGTACTATCACCTATGAGAAATTTTTTATCCCGGATTACAATTGTAATCCAATATGCGAAAAAGCCATATTGGAAAGGTTTAAATACAAAAAGATGAATGTTCTGCAATGGCCCCGTAGAATCTCATTGAGAATCTGATTAATGATTTGAAAATTGCTGTTCAACAATGTCCCCATCCAATCTGATGGAGCACAAGAAACATTGCAAAGAAGAATATCCAGATGTGCAAAACTCAGAGAGACTTAGTCAAATGACTCACAGGGGAAGACGTTCTAAAACTTCTAAAACAGGAAAAATGGAAATCTTGGCCATAGCAACTAATCAGATTCTAGCTGAAATTTATCTAGTGCATTCTAGAACATGATAACTAGAATCTGAATGGTTGCTATGGGCAACACCTCCACTATTCCTTTTCAGAAGCTTCATTATATTTACCCCAAAGCTAAAGTTATAGCAGATGCCTCTACCAAGCATAAAAACAAGTGTGTGGGTGTTGGGGAGAATATTGCCAGTTTGTTTGTTTTTTAAGAGGTTTTTTTATACAACATTACATTATTATTAGTATTTTGTGTTGATCAGTAGCAACAATCCCTGACTTAAACCAGTGTAATACCAACATTAATTGAATTTAAGCTACAGAAGAACGAAGTAACAATGTAGTGAGAATCTCGTTTCCGCAGGTGAAACAATCCTCAAGTTTCGCTTTTCTCAGTCTTCTCTAATGCCGTTCCATTTGCATTTTGGGGAATTTATAGACTATGAATAGAGATGATGATGATGATGATGATGATGATAATGAACAGTACAATCTGCTGTGGGACCAAAATCTACCAGTGAAAGGTTCAATATTTCACATCCATTTTCTCTAAGTTAAGTAACAATTAAGTAAAATCTGTATCTTCCACATATCCCAATTGTGAAGCGCTACGGAATTTGCTGGCGCTATGTAAATAAATGTCGATGATGATATGCGCTATGCTAGCACTAGGTATTGTAAGTGGAAGCTGGTCTGAGTCAGACGACTAAATGCATGATAGAGGCTTCACGCAGATATTGCAGTCACATTTCCGCTGGTCTATATTACAAATGTCTGTCATTTAATAAGTTGGGGCGGCAGGGGAGATGTGAATAGCTGGTAGATACAGATTTATCACGTCTATTCATGCAAAAAGACAAACACTGATTTCTCCTGTTTAGGGTATTTAAGTACAACGGCTGCTAACAAATCAACTGGAAAGTGCTAAGAATCGGGCTCTCCTGGGAAACTGCTGTGTGCCTGTAAATGACACCAAATGGTTTTATTTGCCTGTCAAAACTCATGACCCCAGAGCCTGTTGAGAGTACCAGGCATAGGAAGCCAGGACAAAAACTAATGTAAGGACTGGCAGCTGGGGGCTGCCATTTAAGTGTGTAATGTACAGCAATAATGTCAATAAAAAGAAGTATCAATTATATCAAACGCTAATGTTATATCAGTGCAGTTAGAAAGTAGAAAAATATCCTGAGAGAGTGTAAGATAATACAGTCATTCAAACTAGCTGCAGGTGCTGCAAATGAGTAGGTTGCTGTAATGCCTTAAATTGAGGGAAGCAGGTTTTTCCGAAAACTTAATTTTTCTTCCTAATTACAGATACAACATTAGGAGGTCTGACAGTCACGATGGGAACACAATTAACCATACTTGGCTACTTTCGGCAAGTGTGGTCCGGGAGAGGGGCGTGACTAGAGAGCAGGAGGGGGAGGGGCGCAGCCAAACGCATCATATTGGCCCGCCTCCCACGACGGAAATGAGGTTTTGTCGTACGGGGCGGGGACAAAATGATGCGATTCATGTCACTTAGGCTAGGCAGTTGCGGGACACGGGAGACTTGCCTGCTCTCCCAGGAGTCCGTGAGACCGACACGAATTTAGGGAGTCTCCCGGACATTCCGGGAGAGTTGGCAAGTATGCAATTAACTCCTGCCGTGTTTATCCTGTATGACGTGGATAATCATCATCATCACCATTTATTTATATAGCGCCACTGATTCCACAGCGCTGTACAGAGAACTCATTCACATCAGTCCCTGCCCCATTGGACACATCGACATAGCAGCGAGACAGATCATGTATGTGCGAAATGCCAATCTGCATAAGAATACCAATACATCATCCATACGCTTTTAGCAAAATACATCATAAATACTTTTTGGGAAGAGAATGTTTTAGTTTCATTGGTATAAAATGTTTGTGTGAACCAGCCCATTGTGTGTTATCTAGATCATTTAAGACTATCTTCAAGCCTGAAACTTGATGTTAGAAAACAAATTGGCTATATAACATTTGTTATTATCCTCGATTCTCTGGATACATATATACTGCAGGACGCCAAATAATGGGCCTAGGTCTTTATGTGTAATTTCTCTATTTGTAATTTTTCATTAACCCAATTAACACTGTTGGCACGACCTCATGTATGTCACAATGGTATTGATAGGCCATTGTAAGACACCACTATGCTATCTCTGTGTGATGCTGGTTTTGGAGTATTAGCAATTAGATCTATTCATTACATGAAAGAGAACTGGCGATCATCCATAACAGTAACAAGTATTAGCAGAACAGGCGATGGCACAGTTACTACTGGCTGCCAAGTTATCAGCTTTTCAATGGGTGCATGATTAAATGTTCTTTAATGTTTACTTACTAAACCTGTAATCATCCAATGCCTCATCTAAGAGTAACTAAGAATGCCTGCTCCTAGGATCTAGGCTGCACTCTCCTAAATACAGGAAGCCGAATCGTCACAACATTCCTTGAAATATTTTGCAAACTAGCATGCACTTAATCGGCGGAGAGCCAAGTCTCCACGACTGAGAGAGGAAACAAGAAAATAACAGCTAGCTCTTGTTAGTATGGTGGAAAGTTTCCCTACCAAACACGTGGGAGTCTGTGGTTCAAGTCCCAGGTAGGGAAGATATTTGTTTTGTGATGCAGAAATCCGGTAATAGAGAACAGGCCGCGTTACACTCACAAGCTGTGTCGGACTGGGGCATGAAGGGCCCACAGGGGGAATACAATGGTAGGGGCCCACGAGGGGGTGTGGCCAGTCACTAGAGAGGCGTAACCAAACGGCGGTGTGGTAAGCCCACAAAGGAGAGCTAGCACCATAATGTATTATATAAAGAATACACAGTCTTGAGCTGCCCCTTAGATTTGGCAGAACTGTTGTCACCAAAAATCTGGATTGTCCCACTAGAATCAGAACATATGACAGACTATCTTGCTCTCTCCTACCTGTTCTTATCACTTTTACCACCTGTGGCTGCTGGCTTCTTTAGTTGCGGCTTTTTTGGATCCTGGAATGTTGGGGGCCCTATTTGGAATAAAAAATGGGTATATTTAGAAAATTACAACCAGCCCTGGTGTTAAATCAATAGGACCCATGATTAATACTTAGGTCTTCCTCCAGCCCCAACATTAAAATAATAGTATTCCCATTTAATAAATAGACCTATATCCCTCCAACCAACCCCAACATTAAAGTAATAGTATTCAAATTTAATAAACCTATTTCTCTCCCTCCTAACAGCCCCAGCAATAAATTAATAACACTTACGTATAATAAATATACCTATTTCCCGCAACCGTAACTAGCATTAAATAATTCATATTCACATTTAATAAATAGACCTCATGCTCCTCAAACTCAGCCCCACATTCAATTAATAGCCCCCAAACTACCCCATCTTAAATTAATAGTTCCCACTATAAAATTAAATTGCCCCACCATCACCCCACAAACAAAATAGCACCCATTAATTAGCCACCACCTACCTCACACACACGACATTGCCACAAGCCCACTGTGCCATCACACACACATTACTGTGCCCCTTCATCACCATGCTGTTCCCCCTCATGATCACACTGTGCCCTCCATGCTGCTTTTGCTCCCCCCTTCACCTGCCCCCCGAGATCACACTGTGCCATGCTGCTTTTGCTCCCCCATCTACTGGCCCCCCTTTATTACCCTATGCCATGCTGCTTTTGCTCCCCCTTCTACTGACCCCCCTTTTTTACCCTATGCAATACTGCTTTTGCTCCCCCCTTCATCACACTGTGCCATCCTGCCCACCTCAATCATCATACTGTGCCATCCTGTTCCCCCCATCTCTCTGTGTCATGCTGCTCTCCCCCCTTTCATCACTCTGTGCCATGCTGCTTCCCCTCCCCCTTCATCACTATGCATCCTCCTGCTTTGCTCCCCATGCCTCTGTACCTTTTCTTACCTTCTTATTGGCTTCTTTCTTCTCTTCTCTTCCCTTCTCTTTTCTTCTCTTCTTGCCTTCTGTCCTTTTTCTTGCTTGCTCCTCTCTGCGCCGCTCCTCAATGAATGTTGGGCGACATCACGCCCGACATTCAGTGCGAACGGAGCAGAGAGGAGGGAGGAGGGGCGCCGGTGCCGCGATCACGTGAGTATTTTTATTTTTAGAAGTACCCGCTCCCCCCACCAACGAAGAAAGGAGCCATCAGGCTGCACATCTCCCACCAGTGCAGTCAGGAATTCCCCCCTGACTGCACTGGTGGGAGATGTGTTGCAAACAATGCTATGGGATATAGACTCCCTTGGCCAGAGGTATCAATCTGATAACCTCATTACTGGCCCATTGTTTCATCACCAGTGGTCTCATTGTCGCACTTTGTTCCCTCAGCAGACTTCCACGAGCCCTAACAGTAGGGGGCTCACCTAGCTCATATCACCTGGGGGAGGTAAGAACAGGTTCTCAGCTTGTGCCAAATATACGCTGCACCCCCTTTCCCCTTCCAGACTTTCTGTAGCTGGGTACTATTAGCTTTGCTGAAAGCTTTAGGAGTTATAATATTACCTGTTTAATGTACTGTACTGTTATACATGGTACGGTCTTATCGTTTATAATCTGTACGGCTCTGTGGAAATATTTTGATGCCATATAAATAAAAGCTAATAATAATAATAATAATAATAATAATACTGCCTTCATTTTTTGAGATGTACTGAAAAAAATATGTGCATTTATTTGTAAAAGCATAATATAAAATAAACTTTGTCGACCCATTGATCTCTGGTCTCCTGCATGACACGCGGCAAAACTTTGCAAGCAAGAACTAGCTGTTACTTTGCTTGCTTGTGGTCTCTGTAAAGACAAATAATAGGGAAGCCTAATCACTCCGGTGGCATTCACATTAAGTCTCGGGGCGGTGCTTAACGCCATTTGGGGGCGTGTCCATTCACAGAGCGTTTCCAAAAATATTATAAAGATGTGCTGCTACCTACAGAAAGCTCTTGGGGGGTATATTTACTAAACTGCGGGTTTGAAAAAGTGGAGATGTTGCCTTTAGCAACCAATCAGATTCTAGCTGTCATTTTGTAGAATGCTGTAGATGTTGCCTATAGCAACCAATAACTGCTAACTAGAATCTGGTTGGTTGCTGTAGGCAACATCTCCACTTTTTCAAACCCGCAGTTTAGTAAATATACCCCTTAGTCTCTTCAACTAAACTGTATTAACAACAACAATAACAACAGACTAAAAAAAATACTAAAAGGAATGATCCTTACAAACAAAAGTTACATAAAATAAGATAAAATAATGTCATTATAGTGAAATACATATTTTAGTTTGTACTTTGAAGATAGTTCCTCATTTATCATTTTGTTCATTCTTCTCACAGGAGATTAATGGGCTCTGCCCTGGCATAGCATATTTTATAAGCCCCATGAAACAAATATCATTTATATTCTAATAAACATTTAATTTTATACATGACTGGCCGTCAAAATTGATTACTCTCCTGCAACTAAATGTATGAAATGATTGGATTGCAGGTGACTTTCGAATGAAGTTGAAGTTTATTGATCAGCCCTATTTTTTTTCCTCTACTTTTCTCAATATTTTCTTTAGCTGCAGAAATATTGTGGTTATCAGCAGAACAAAAATCTGCACTTTTTGGAATAATGTTTCATGCAAATATTAATCATAATATTTAACACTGTATGCATTAGTAGAGCATGATGTCCACTATTTTCTTTGTGTGAACAGATTTGTCCCAAAAAAATAAAAATGTAAAGCTCTAAGGGGTATATTTACTAAACTGTGGGCTTGAAAAAGTGGAGATGTTGACTATAGCAACCAATCAGATTCTAGCTGTCATTTATTTAGTACATTCTACAAAATGACAGCTAGAATCTGATTGGTTGCTATATTCAACATCTCCACCTTTTCAAGCCCACAGTTTAGTAAATATACCCTTTAGAGGCATTCAACATCCAATAGCCATGGTAATTGTAATTTCAAGAAATAAAAAAAAAGTCTGGAAGTGACTCATATTACTCATCCCAAAACTCTCCCGGATGTCCCAAAATTCCACCACATGAAAATTCGACCTCCTACTTGCTACAAAATATTATGTAACATAACTGTCTCCAAGTCTCATCGACAGTCACAGGTTTCAAAGATTTGTCCCTGAAAATATTGTTCCTGTCAACAATGCAGAGAATAAGTCATAACGAGAGAAGCCGGCTGGAGGCTGCAGGTGAAGGGTCCCTGGGCCGCTAGAGGGTTGTGACCCGTCTGTTGACCACCACCGCATAGGCAGGAAACCTTTGCAATAGCAAATTTGCATAATTCTGAATTCTAGTCAACCTTCTTCTGCCAATATACCAACAGATCACAATCAGGTAGAAGCACTTTAGGACAATCAGGTTCTTACACCATGTTCTGTCCATTAGATGCAGAATTTGGTGCTTCTTTATCCTATTTTTTAACAAAATGTTTGCCTAATTTCCATTAAAATAGATTTTTTATACATTTTAAACAAAATAGACCTGTCAACAAGAACAAGAATTTTAGGGACAACCCTTCAACTGTCGATGGGAATTATGAACACAGGTAGTTGGGGAGGGCTTGTCCTCTATAGCCATTTGGAAGCTCCTGGGGTACCTCTTGGTAAGTTACCTCTCAATTTAAAAACACCAGAATGTATGACCCAGTTTAGGAATCTCATTGTTTAGAGTTAGGACCACCCTATTAGAAGAAGCGCCCTGACGGGGCGGGTGGCTTATCATATTGTTATATAGAAATAGAAATAGCAGCTCTTTTGCTGGATCAGCTCTTTTGCTGGAGAATTTTTCTCTGTAGTAAATCCTTTCTGGATAACCTCACCCTTTCAAGGACTTGCTGGGAACCTCTAAATTGTTTGAGAAACTTCTATTTCTGTATTGGGAGTTATGGACAGTTGGCAGCTAGGAACATAATATGTTGGTACTTTACAATTACAGGATAATAAGATCACTAATATAGCAAGAACTACTCTAACATAGACTATTTCTCCCAGAAATCTCCCAGAAATACGCCAAGACCCACCACAGCATCATGATGAATACATACGCATGTCTTACGATTTGTCGTGACTGTGAAGTGTTTCGATCTAATGGAAAGTGGGTGATCAAGGTTGTGGTTGATCAAATTGGAGCATGATTTGGTGAAATGTGGCATGGACCTAAGTAGATAAGGGGTGTGGCTTCATTTGTCTTAACTTTTCTTTTTCAAATGTTGGGACGTATGCCGAGTTTCATCAGCCTTACAATCCACTCTAGACATCTAGCGGGTAAGCGAACTTTACATTTTGATTTTCCTTCTACATTATATACATCTAATAGAAATGAGCGAATTTGTCTCTACATTGGTTGCCTGTATTTCAACGAATCCAATATAAAATTCTTCTACTAATATACAAGGTCGTCAACAAAACTGCACCGACATACATTTCCTCACTTGTCTCAAAATATCTCCCAACTCGACGCCTCCGTTCTGCACAAGATCTACGTCTCTCCTCCACTCTCATCACATCCTCCCATTCTCGGTTACAGGATTTTTTTTCGGGCTGCACATACTTTGAATTCCCTCCCTCGCACAGTAAGACTTTCCTCTGGTCTTCAAACGTTCAAGTGTTCTCTAAAAACCCACCTATTCAGACAAGCTTATGATATTCCTCAACCACCATCTTAATCTCCCTAGGTTACCCTATTACCATCCTCTACACAGCTAACACAAGACAACAACCCTCTGACCAACATTGCCACACACACAGTCCACTCAATACTTTTACCTTTACATTCTAGCTGGTCCATTGTGCAATATGATGTAGCACATGTCCTTGTGTTTCAAACTCCCATTGTCCCATAGATTGTAAGCTTGCGAGCAGGGTTCTCTTACCTCTCTGTCTGTATGTATTACCCAGTATTGTCTTATTAATACTTGTTCCCAATTGTAAAGCGCTACAGAATTTGCTGGTGCTATATAAATAAATGTTAATGATGATGATGATGATGGGGGAATTTGAATCAAATCAAATTTTGTGGAGGAACAATGTCGTTTCATGGAAGTACAACGTATCAATGATACAATCTTTGAGTGAGAAGACTCTATTACTGACAGGACATCCCTCTTCACCTGGAAATCTGGACAGAATACAGGAATTTGTGTGTTTTCCTTAAGCATTGTTTGTACGAATTCCAAAACTGACTTAAGGTTTGAGAATTTTTTTTGCAATCAAATTAAACCTGGCAACAAGGGCAAGCCCCGCTTCTAAACAATGGTACCCTATATTATTTATTGAATGCTGGTGGTCTTTCTAAACCTTATGCTAAACCTTATTCCAGTCTTAGCGCAAGAGTTGAATTTTCTGCTTTAGAAGTAATGGATTGCGCCACAGTCTGACAGTATAATCTCCCTTGACCAATCAACTGTAAACCTGATGCCGACAGACCAAAGGTCACCTCTGTGTACGCGACTCAATGAATAATGAGCCACAAGCAGAATATATTATTCCTTGTCTATGTATTGATTATTAATTTCTATGTAATTGCTTATTAACATTGCAGCTCAGAATCTATAGACATAATGATGACATTGAACTTCAAATAGTTTGTGCACGAGTTCAATGTAATATAATATCTTGTGTTTTTGTCCCGCTGGGCTGAAGGAGATACAATACTTACATTGTATAAGCCCCTGATACTATGTCTTTATTATACTTCATCTAAATGGATATTAGTCGTTTTGACAAACTGCCTCTATGCACAGAAATAAATGCAATTAAGACACACAGGAATTTACTGAGCATTGCATAATCCATAGCTGGGTGCTAAACCAGCCTGATTTATTTTTAATTGCGTGCTATTGCATTTTCTTTCAATTACAGTCTTATTTATCATGCTGTAATATTTATAGTGTTTCTAATGCGATTTTATAGGAGTGCAGTCTAAAGTACTACAAATCAATATAAAAAGAGATTCACCGCGCTCGGCTGTGCTATTTCTAGTTAATAGGGTTTACCGAGCGAGACCACGCGCACTGCGTTCCGCTTTGCCGATCGTCCGCTGCCATAATTATTAAGTGACTCCTGTCACAGTTCAAGCAGAGCCTTGTGTTGTGGGTTACGCTGTAGATCCTGGAGGTCAAGTGCAGAGAGGTAAAGCACAATTCAGCTACCGGGCATATTAATATTCTGCTTTCTTCCTCTCTCGGCGGGATTTACTGAAATCCAGTAAAATGGTAAAAAAATAAAGCAAGTTGTACCAAACATATTCCTGTGGGAGCTACAAATATAAAACAGTTGGACGCCTTTATAACTGCTGCTTTGTACCTGTATTGTTTGAACATCGTTGGTGATTGATGCACACGATGAGCCTGGTCATCTGTACGGAGTATAGGTGACCTAAGTGACGCTGAATTTTGCGTGCAGTGAATTTCATGCAGGGATAGAACATTTTGCAGAGGTGCAAAGTTCTGGCAATACAAATTACGAGTTCCGCACGACGGGGCCTAATTAATATTTGCCGGCTTTTTCTCCAGTAAAGTATCATCTGTTATCGTCATGATGACAAACTACCCAGTCATGTCGAGACAACGCGTCCGAAAGGAGGCTGTCCCCAGGGGCGTACGCAGGGGGGGGTTTCTGGTTCTCCAGAATCCCCTCCCTTCCGCGAAGAACAGTGTCCCTACATAGCGGCACTGTACTATATAGCAGCTGCGGCGCTGTCAAAGAAGCGTCCGCGGACGTTTCCTTGACATCGTCGCGGCTGCTGTTAAGTGCAGTGCCGCCGAAATGGAGCACTTAAAAATCTTGCGTGCACCCCTGGTCCCAGCGATGACTTCTTACGTGTGAAGACTCAATTTTCTGGCCCGGAGTCTATACTGTGCATGTGCGACCTAGAGATGAGCATGTGCAGATGCCACTTGCGGAAAGCAGCGCAGAGAGAGGGGCAACAATGCTGCCAGAGATGGATCTGAAGATCCCAGTCCTGCGACGCTCTCTTCCTAAGATTCAATGGCTAACGCCATTTGGGTCGAGCCCCGAGAAGCTAGTGTCCTTGGCGCCCTAGGCACACTGTGAAAATCGGTGCCCCCCCCCCCGCCCACAGGCACACTTTAAATATAGGCGCCCCCCGCCGCAGGTACCCTGTCAATCAAAATCGGCGCTTCCCTCCCCTCCCCACGTCTTTCCTTATCTTACCTGCATTAAGCTGCTCCTCTCTGCTCTATCTTCTCCCCTCCACTTACAGACACTGTCAGGCTGTGATGATGATGTCACGCCCGACAGTCAGTGAGCGGAGGGGAGGAGACAGGGCAAAGAGGAGCAGCTTAAATCAGGTAAGATTCATAGCCCCTTCCCCCCTCCCCTCCCCGTGAATTTCTCGGAAGCTGTACAGCGGCACAATAGCCAATGTTTTTTAATTTTGAGGCGCCCTGCAGAGCCCGGCGCCCTAGGCAATTGCCTAACCTTGCCTAATGGGAGCGCCGGGCCTGACCCCGCCTCTTCGGAACACGATGTCCACGGATCTCCTCCAGGTCCTCTTCCCTTGTCTTCTTACAGCAATTGCGCATGTGCAGTTTGAAAAACTGCTCATGCGCACAGACATCCCCGCTCTGTCTCTGCAAATATAGTTGCAGAGAGAGAGCGGTGAGTGACAGGGAGGGATCATGTGATCCCTCCACACATGCGCTGTCCAGTTCTGCTCGGAGCAGAGCTGACAGCACTGAAATCTGACAATTATGATAATGTACTCCAGCTTCAGCTTCATTATCAAGACAAGTTACAAAAAACTTTTTTTTGGAACTTGTTAGATTGCGGTTGGGAGCAATCACCATACTGTAGAATGGTGACTGCTCCCAAAAACGAAAAGGAATGCAAAGCAGCAGATATCCACGATAACTGCTGCGATGCACACTTCTTAAATATGCGGGACACACTCTGGGACCTGGATTGCACGGTAAGTGCGCAATAGTGCACCATCACAATTTCTTAAATATGCCCCTGTATGTTCTTAAATTAACATTTTACCTAAAAATGCGTAAGCCATATGGAAAAAACAGTTTCCGCATGGTTTAGGATGTGGTTCGAATTCTAAGAAGCACAAAAAGGATACAAGGGATTCTGTACGGAACACTATCAACATCAACATTTATTTATATAGCGCCAGCAAATTCCGTAGCGCTTTACAATTGGGAACAAACATTAATAAGACAATACTGGGTAATACATACAGACAGAGAGGTAAGAGAACCCTGCTCGAAAGCTTACAATCTATAGGACAATGGGAGTTAGAAACACAAGGGCACGTGCTACATCAACACTAGAGGTCATACTACACTGGAGAAATGTGCAAATCTTCCACACCCAAATTTGGAATGAGGTATATATTTTGTTGAAGAGATGCTCACCTCTTGAGTAAACAAATGGATGTAATAAATACTATAAACTCCACCAACTTAGAAAAATAAAGTGTAATGAGAGGGATGGTGATCTACATCATTAAGCTGCTTGAGGCATCTGCAGAGTCAATCTGGCTGCCCGCATGAGTAGAGGTATCGGGAGGAAATATCGCACCTCCTGTGTCGCACATCCTCTGCATGATGCCAGCTTTTTAATGCACTGCTTTCTATAGAACGTGCAGCTGAAACTAAACTCACTCCACTGGAGTGGGGAGCGTTGTTTTAATAAAAACAAAGTTGTCCATCTATCTCCCTGGTTTCCCATCCTTCTAAACAGGAAAACTGCAACATAAAAGTTGCCAGGATTACTCAAAACAACCTGGGCGACTTGGCGATATTGGGTTGTGAACCTGAGGTTGCCCTGTGTGCAAAAAACTAGGAACAGAGTTATAAATGGCCCTAAAGGTGTTTAATGATAATGTCTGTCAACAATGGAGATGCTCAAAATTGCTGCAAATCGTTTCCCGAACTGGTTCATCACCTATATTGCATTGCAAACCAGTTGTAAGTTTTCCGTCCTGCAGCTGCTGGATATATCAGTAAATATGGCAGCAGGAGGACACCATATTTAAGGGCATTAAAACACAGGATTAGTCTCGCTGTAAATGACACAGTCCTAAGCATCTGCTGAAAACACAAGGATTCGGTGTGTTCACAAAAATCACTTACAGCGGAATTGTTCTTATAATCACTGGTCTTTTTCGACAAAGATATAAAAAAACAAAGCTCCTTCTACGGATACTCATCACTATTAGTCTACAGTCCAGTTACAGCACGTCAAACAGTGCAATAATAAACTCTGCCTTAGAGCCACCCCTGCAGCACCAGCTGTCCCATAAACCGAAGCCCCGGCTGGGTCATTTGCAATTCAGTTGCTGCCATCAACAATTCCTTCTGCGCTTTTTTTGGGAGCTTTTCAGCTGTTTAATATTTTGGGTGCATGTATGTTCTGCCAGCTTACGCAGTGGGTATTTTCTTTGGCTGTAACACTGGCAGTGTTGGGCAGAAGCACCGCAAACAAGCATCATGTCAATCAAGATGAAGACAGAGACATGCAGCAAGCTGACATTTAGTGTAAAAATTTAAAAATGTTCTGAAAACAAAAATCATCCATTCCGCAGGTGGCCACAAATTTAAACTTCTCTGTCCCACAACAACTACAGCAGAATCAATTTACCGCTGTCCTCCTAACTCTATCCATAAGCTGTGAGTTGCAGGATATGCAAAGGTACAATTACAGTGAAAAATGATTGTCGAAGTAAAATAATGTATTTTCTGTATACTGTTAGACTTGTCAAAATAACAAATAACAACGGTTTGAGTTTGTTTCACCGAAAGGAAAATGTGAACAAACTCAGGGCTTCCAAAATGCAGCATCGCAATTGTTACTTTGCAAATCAGTTATGTTAAAGTTGTTGTTCTGACTATATGGTCTTTACTGAGTTATTGGCGAGATGACATCATCTGAGGAAGTACCATGGATGACCACTGTGCAGTCCCGTGAATGCGATGGTACTAATGACCGGGACCTGATTGAGGGTTCAGGCCACCCTAGGCTAATTATCATTATCATCATCATCTATTTATATAGAGCCACTAATTCCGCAGCGCTGTACAGAGAACTCACTCACATCAGTACCTGCCCCATTGGAGCTTATAGTCTAAATTCTCTAACACACACACAGACAGACACACAAAGAGAGAGACTAGGGTCAATTTTTTTGATAGCAGCCTTATCTGTGAGGAGTTTGTATGTTCTCCCCGTATTTGCGTGGGTTTTCATCCAGGTGTTCCGGTTTCCTCCCACACTTCAAAAACATACTGGTAGGTTAATTGGCTGCTAACAAATTAACCATAGTCTGTGTATGTGTGTGTGTGTTAGGTAATTTAGACTGTAAGCCCCAATGGGGCAGGGACTGATATGAGTGAGTTCTCTGTACAGCGCTGCGGAATTAGTGGCGCTATATAAATAAATGGTGATGATGAAATGAGCAAAGTTTCGCATTAATAAAGTTTGCGGTGGAACAGGATGTTTTTCAGTGGTGCGCAGTTCTGATATAATCTTCGAGTTGCGCTGTTGTATTGTGTTTCTAAATTTGCATTTCTCTGAATGAACACAGTTGGGTTGATAATGTTCATTTCATTCTGTGTGTGGTGTGTTTGGGGTAGGACCCAAGGCTAAATTCCTTGCGGAAAAACATGCAACATTTGGTGGAAAAATTTGAAATGGGGGGCACCATTTATCTATGCAGATTTGAAAAGTTTGCTGACATAAAGGTGACCGTGCAATTAGCAGTGCATTCAAGTGGTAAATATGAAGATACAAACTACAATGGCTTTGGCTTTCATTACACCCATGGGACCAGGAATAGCAGAACAGACAGCAGGTCATTACTGTGACACTTGTATTCTGATGTTTGTCTACAAGCCTTGGCATGAGCCTTGTGCGTGTGCTCAGCTGTCGTCTCTTATTGCTTCCAGTCAATGACATTACAAGAAGTGCCGCAGAGGGGATCGGCTGCACGTCAAGTGCCCAATGTGAATGATGGATGCCAAAGCCTCACTGAGCATCATGGGAAGTGTAGTTTAGGAACAGATAAACATTCCACATCCCTGCTTTGTGGAATTGCATTTTCAGAGTTTGTAGAATTAATTTGGTGATGTTTTGCTGTGTTTTGTAACTGACTTTCCAGCTCTATATCTCTTGTGCTTCATCCCTATAGTGATTGCAGTTTTGCTGGTTTATTAGTATGTACCAAAAAATGCATCTGTTTTTAAATGTATTATTCTCATGGAATTTCAAAGTACACATTACATAATCTGTGCATAGCAGCGTAGGGATCAATAGGGATCTTTTACAAACTTAGAAAATCACTGTGTTGCAGCACAAAGGGCATTTCTGGTTTTGTTATGTGCCTGATTCTGCAGCTTTTTATCTGTGCAAAATACATACTATCCCACTGTCCTAGAATATCTGGGAGGTTCCCAAATTTTGATGAGCTCTCCAGACTTTCAGCAGAGCAGGCACTCTCCCGGATCCTGAATGGACGGGGGGGGGGCTTAATGATGTGATTCGCAGTGTGAAGCCCTGGCCCGCTATGCAATGCTGGGAATTGCCACAGCGGACAGGGCTACGGAGTTACGCGATGGCATTGCCCCACCCCCGAGCCCTGCCTTGCCAGCTGACCTCCCCTTCGGATCACACAGAGTGGAAATTTAAAACGTTGGCAAGTATGACAAAATAACCAGAATTTTACGTGACCGCTACTTTTAACCATTTCACTGCCAGGAGTCTGTGCAACGATATAATCTCATGAGTCCCCAACTTTATTTACGTTTTGGCGCTGTGTCAATTTTGTCGGAAATATTTTTTTCCCATTTTATTACTCAACCCATGTGAAGTTTGCATTGCTTATTCGGGGCAGGGATTTGATTGGTTCCATAGACTATAGATTGTAAGCTTGCGAGCAGGGCCCTCTTACCTCTCTGTCTGTATGTATTACCCAATATTGTCTTATTAATGTTTGTTCCCAATTGTAAAGCGCCACGGAATTTGCTGGCGCTATATAAATAAATGATGATGATGATGATAGACGAGTTTATTTTCCTCTTAATGTATAGACATTATGCAAAGGAGGAATACTTTTTAAAAGTGCATTTTTTTGTGAATCTCCCCTTAACTGCTTTCACAAAATTCAACCCTTAAAATATACCCCGTTTTCAATTCTGCAACTTAAAATATTTTGAGGGGCACCGAATGTGTGGCGGTTTGGTGTAAGAAAATGTATAGTACATGCAATATGTGTTTATGGATCACAGTGTGCTTGTGAGTGCTTTCAACATTTGTCTAATTAGTGATAAAGTGTCCAGGGGGTCAGTAGTTATTATTTACACAGAGGCCAGTTGCCTTCCAGCTCACTGGAAAGTTCTAAAGTGTGGCCAAAGTCCACAGCATAGAAAGGCAACAGAGCAAGGGACATATGACATAATATTTACAGCTAACCTAGGGAGTGATAATAATTCTTCTTCAGTGGTCAGTGATCAGATCAAATATATCATTACGGCCGGAGAGACAATAAATACACGCACAGCTGGGGTGTAGTATATGCTCTGAGTTTTTTAAAAGAATCATCATATATTTATAATGTTTTAGTCACGTAGTCATTTTAGCACTGCTCAAGCGTGAATTACAAAGTCCAACATCAGCAAATATTACAAAGAAATATATACACGTCCTGTGAAACTGGACATAACTGTTACTAATCATAGTTTCAGTTCTTGCATATTCTTGAAACTTGTTAATAAAACTAAAGCCTATTGTGACTTGTAAAGCTGTAGGTCTGAACCCTGAACAATATTTTTATGAACAAACCAAGTTAACTTTTTCAGGAGATCCATCAAAGGTTGATTTTGTTCACAAGTTAAAATTGTCCAGCATCACCATAAATAAATTAATTTATTCCCAAACTCTCAAATCTATTAAAAAATCAATTAAATTTTTAAATCAGGTAATTTTTAGCTATTTCATTCGGCTGAGCAAAATGGCCACTTTTCATTTGAATGGGCAATGCAATGCTGACAGACAATGGAAATGAATTACCCAATGGAAAGATTGGGAAAAGTTTAACCTATGTTTACATAATGGCAACTTCTGATCGAAAAAGCCAGGACTGATCTTCAGCACTCATTGATAACAATGGCATTAAGGGTAAAACAATGAAACATTTTCCACTATTCATTTCAATCAGCAATTTATGGGGTTTTCTGTGCACATTTAAATGCATTGTCCATTGAAATGGATGGGAAATCTTACACACTTACTTACTCACTTACTCGACTCACTCTTGTGTGTCTGAACCTGTGAGATTATTTTTGAAAGTTTTACAAATCCCTCTTTAGCAGATGCCCCAATTCAATACTTTACAATGCAGTTTTCTGTGATTGTGAGATGAACAGTGATTTGAATTAATAGTTTTGAAAAAGCAGAGATTTCCATGGCAATTTGCTTTTAGTAGATACGGAGAATTGCAAGTCACCATGTAAATCTCTAGAAAATAGATGATTTGATCAAAATCAACTTTAAATGTGCGATTGTGCAAATAAATGGCACTGAAAAAGTTCATAGGTTGCCATTGTTCAGTCTAGGCGCATATTAGGGGAAATGCATTATTAATTAGATATATAGCATAACATGTATAAACTGAAAATGTGCAGTTGGACCCTTGAAAGGAGGTCCCATTGTCCCTTCATTGTCGTGAATTATATTAAACATAAATTAGGGTCACATGAGTAGTATTTTAAAATAAAAAATAAAATATTCAAGTTAATTAAGGTGTAATTGCCCTGAAACACTGTGTACTATTTACTAAGCAGGCGTAAATATTTTTGTCTTGGAGTAAACATTCTCTAAATATTGCACATATCATCTAGGCAACAAATATTAAAACAAAAAGTAAATGGAATAGGACAGTTCCCCAATATACGACGATAATAGGACTAGAAGGTGTAATTTGCACACATAAAATGTAATATGTTCTTGCATTTCCCAGATACATTTCCTTCATTCTAGTTTATTTTATTAAAGCAACGGAACAGTTCAGTGCAAACATGTTCATCGTCGCTCTAAGCAACTAGCGCAGTCCAGAAACAGGTTTAGGAGCGACATAAGTTTGCTAATTATTCTTAGCGCTTATACTTACAAATTGCGCCCACTTTATTTTGGCGTTTCAGCTATGACTTTATTTCTGAATCTCTGCAATATTTTTCTACATTTTTGTGACTTTTTCGCTATACTCGCAGCATATATTTTTTTGTTGGCACTTTAAGGCATTTTAGAACTATCCACAAATCTGAAACACAGGAAATAACTTGATGCAGTCTTAATAAATGTCCCTGTATGCGGTTTATTTCACCTACATTCAAATATGAAATAACGGGAACAAGCAGTAACAAGTCATCCACCCAAAATATATGGACACTATTGCTACACTTTTATCTAAATTGTAATCCAAAATGCTACATAAAGCATAGAAAGAATTAGGATGCTTCATCCTGTCTCTGCCTGAACAGAACACAATTCCTATATTTAGTAGATGGAAGGTTATAAAAATCACCTCTTACTAAACGCTCAGTAAATCTCTCTCAGTGAGACATGAGCTTTATAGTTTCCAGATAACTGTGAACAAATTAGGAGCAATAATTCTACCTGACTGGACTCTGCAAACATGCCTTCCCGGGGCCACTTTTTCTGAGCGAATGTAAAACGGACAAATTTATTGTGTAGCTGTTTCATTTTTCTATAACAAATGAGCATTTATTCGTCAACCGATAGTATTATTCATTTTTCATTTGCATTTATTTTCTATCTCTTTTTATGTTTTGTCTCTTTTTATCCTATGGCATATCAGTAGTCATTCAGTGTCTACTTTTGATCTTATTATTTATTACTTATCTGTTTATTTGAAAAACAAACACTGCTCCACCCAATATTCTTATCATTCATAAAAACTCGTCTTTTTTAAAAAAAAGTCCACTGTGGAGGGTTATACTGAACAGCAGATTCTTCCTGCAGTTATAGAGGGTGGATCTCTCTTCACATGCAGCAGTTAAATATTTATTTTCCAAAGTGTAACTTAGAGGTAACAATGGATGACCTTTTTAGTGATTCAGCACTTTCTGTCAGTTGTTGAGCCGGCTGCCTGTTTCTTACAGGGTACAATTCAAAATCATGGTTCTCATTTACAAATGCTGCATCCCCTCTTCTCCACCTGTGCTCTCAAGTCTGCCAATGACTTGCACCTATCATCCTCCCTTAGGACCGCCTCCTAATCCAGTCTGCACAACTTCTCTCGTGCTGCACCCATGCTCTGAAATGAACCACCTCAAACAATCAGCCTAATCTCCAACCTTCAAGATCATAAGTCTGCCCTGAAAACACTAATTATATCCCTGAGTTTAGTAGGTAACCCCATCCCATATCACCTACATCTGCCCTACACAACTTACTCTTATACCAGTCACGCTACATCAGTGATAGATAACCTGATACACTGCAGAGGCCACAAAGGAAGCCATCGAACCTTCAAAAGGGCCGCACATTACCCTTAATATCAATAAGAAGCTAAAATAATACATGTAATCAAGGCAAGAAACACCTATCGATAATAATTTACTACCAGGCAATTTACACAAGCGTTATGAGCTGGCGGCAGCATGTGTAGGATTGGAAGGCTGCATATGATCCAAGGGCCACCTGTTGCCCATCACTATGCTACACCCTACTGCCCACATTAGTTCCGCAACCAATATCAATTCAATACATTTTATTTCTGTGCTGTCATAGAAAATAGCTGGTTGACCGGTGCATGCAGCATTGTTTTATACTGTGATCCCATCTGACTATTCAAAACAAGTAGTTCTACTTTATGTCTGTGTTCTCTGCTCTCCTTTAGATTGTAAGCTCTAACAACAAGGGTCCTCTCATTATTTTTTTGATTATATGAATTTTTTAGTCAGCTTGGGCCTCATGTAGAGTTAGACACAAATACATTTGCGTTGCTTAAAATTACGAATTTCACTACTACGTATGCCTACAAAAACTCATTCGCTTGAGTCTCTATGCAGAGTAATTTGCATATTACATATACGACTCCTTATGCCTCTAAGGTGGATTGGGGGAGGCATGGGACGTGCAAGCATGGCCCAAGTAGAGTAAACGAGTAGTCAATAAAATACGACCGGCGTAGATCTGGGCGCAGACGCACATACAGCTGTCAGGAACGAATCCGTTGCAGAGGCAAACGCAGGATTTGAGGAGGGGGGTTTCCACACCACACCACCAGTGGGCGTGACCAACATGCATGGGGGTGTGGCTATAATTTTAGACAGTGCTAGGTAGCTCTCCAACTTTTCCAATCGCCTTTAAATACACCAGCAATGCTCCGTGCACTACTGTTAGGTGCATGCAGCTCCCCCTTCATGAGCAGAGCAATGTGAAATGGGACATACCTCCCAACTGTCCATGTAGTCGGGACAAAGTCCCAACTGAGTGGGTCAGTCCCCAAACTCAGGACTGCCCCATCAGAATCAGGACAGTTGGAAGAGTGCCCTGCTCTCTCCTACCTGTTCTTCCTGCTTTCAATACTTGTTCCTGCTGCTCGTGTCCTAAGCTCAGTTGTGCTTGTCTGGATCCTGGAATGTTGGTTTCCTGTTTGGAAATAGAATAGGTACATGAATTATAGAATTAACAGCAATAAGTGAACACAGAAGGCCTCCCTGATTCTATGCAGTCCAACCTTAAATCAAAACAACTCATGTTTTATTATTAGTGCCCCTTTCCTGTAACCAGCCTGACTGTAAAATCATTTTATTCACCTGTATTCACCTGTATGTTATTCACCTGTAATAAAAAGACCTATTTCCCCCAAACAACCCCAACATTAAATGTATAGTAATCACATTTTTTTAAATAAACCTATTTCCTACCTACATTAAATAACGCATAATGCATTCACTTTTAAGAAATAGCAATCCTTTTTCCCAAACTAAGCACACATTTAACTACTAGCACCGAAACCATCCTAACATTAAATTAATCACACATAACACTGACATCAGCCCCCCCTGCTGCCCTTACACACAACACTGACATCAAACCCCCTCCTGCTGCCCTCACACACAACACTGACACCAGCCTCCCTAACTTACCTTTAGGTGCTCTTCTGCTGCATCGTCCCCCTCCCCGCTTGCCCCCCCCTCCACGCCCACACCCCCCCTTCCTCCAACCGCGCCGGGTCGGGATAAAAAAATAAAAAAATAAAAAAAGATGTCAGGCACCCCAGGCAGGACAGGGGTTTCCACAGACTAGGAACACCCCCTGTGTGTGCGCCTGCATTGCGGAAGCTCTACCCTAGGTATAAGTAGCTAGCTGATAGTAATGACGATCACTGAGATATGGCCGACGCACCATACAATGATGAATGTGTCTTTTTTTTGGATGCGATTTATGTCGGCATTTTAGGCGGAAACTGCATCCAACTTTGCATGAGGATCTGTAAGTTCATTGCAAAAAGCTAAGGAATAGATTTTTTCAAGTGATTGTAGTAATAATAATAATAATAATAATAATAATAATAATAATACAGTCATAGCTATGGAGAACAGAAGTTAGAATGTGGTGTATCCTTAGAGAATGATGGTGGATACGAGCACAGAATTTCTCTCTCCAGGATCCCACATTTAGCATTTCGCCAATCACTATGTAAAGAGCCAGCTCACAGTTCAGTCGGGATATGTAAGTAAAGCATTGGAGCTCATTCATCAGTAGCTCCATTAGGAAATGTCATTTCCAGTTCATTAACTTTTCAGGCAGGCAACAACTTAAACAGATGCACCTGCTCACATAATGCCTCCATCACTTAAACTTAAGAGACCTTTATTCCTGAACCTTTAGTCGCGTTGGAAACAGAAATGAGCGAGGGCTAAATATTTATCTCTCCAATTCCTTCTATTACATAATACAATCCCTATTACAGGATTACAGCTTATGTTGAATCCATTTTTGCAAAAATATTTAGCAAAAGATGCCGTACAGGCGTACGCTAATCTGCACGCAATTTATCATTAGCAAAACAAATCCTGCATATCTCCATCGTCATCCACTAAAGCCAGTGGAACAGCGCCATCCTTTGGCCATTGTTTGCATTAGTTTGATGGAAGCTGAAAAAACGGATTGCCAAAGATATCAAGTCTACTTCTAAAATGTTTTTCAAGTAAATAAACAGCAAGAAAATTAAATCTCATAATATTGGGCCAATAACTAAACAATAAAGTAGGAAAAATAATTGTAGAAGTTAAATAGCTGATCTTTTAAACATGTTTTTTTTACATCTATTTGTACGAAGGAGGAAAAAACGCCACAAAAGTTTTAACATTAATGCCTATATTAATGACAGGTGACATTTATTTAAAGAAAATTTCCAGCACATTCATTTGCCAATTTATATTCCACTTAGATATTTGACGTATCCTCCAGCATCTTGTGTATTAGAGCACAGTAGACCTCTGTACATCCGGTCCTTGTTGATGGAACAGTGGAGGTGTTGCCTATAGCAATGTTTTATAGATTGTACTAGATATATGACAGCTAGAATCTGATTGGTTGCTATTGGCAACACCTCCACTTTTTCTTTTTATACATTTTCCCCCTAATGTTATTCTTCAATCATGAGGCAGCAGAAAAAATAGTAACTATGTTTCCAAAGCATGTTATCAATTGGGACACATCTTATTGAACTAATTTTGTTACACAATCTTAAAACTCTTAATAGACATCACCATTTACTGAGTACATTTGGCACATTAGCTAAACATAATACTGTAGGTAAGAAACATCCCAGAACACTGTTTCCTCTCGCTTGGTGATATCAACCACTAAGGGCTAGATTTACTAAGCTGCGGGTTTGAAAAAGTGGAGATGTTGCCTATAACAACCAATCAGATTCTAGCTGTCATTTTGTAGAAGGTACTAAATAAATGAAAGCTAGAATCTGATTGGTTGCTATAGGCAACATCCCCACTTTTTCAAACCCGCAGTTTAGTAAATCTAGCCCTAAGTGTCTTTGTCGGTTAGTTGGTATAAATCTAAATAATTCTAGCAGTTTTCACTGCAGAGGGAATAACCTTAAAATGTTGAAATTAGTCCAAAATGCTAATCTACGATTCTTAGACTGAAAACAGCTTGTATAATGTGCTTATGACCAATGAACATGATATCATCCCTATGTGATTGTTTAAAGCTGTTAAATCAGAATTGAACATGCCAAACTTGAGGTTAATTCAACCAATTTGACTAATTCAGGCCCTCTGTTTTCACTCTTAGGCTGAGACTTTTTAAAGCTTATTTAAAGTGCTACATTGCTTTAAATGTGGTTACAATGATTGATAAATGTTCAACAATTACCGCTATTTATCAAAATCCACATGTGTAAGCCGAGAGACAAGTCCATAGCAGTGGCGGATCCGGGGGGGGGGGGTGATCGGGTAATCGCCCCCCCCCCCTAACAGTACAAGTCCTTTAAATTTAGGTCCAAGATGCCGAACAAAACAGGTGGAAAGGGTGAGGCCAATTGTGGGTGGAGGGCGGGGTTTTCCGGGGCAAGCCAATCAGAATGAAGGAGGGGCGTGATTATGCAAAATCGCCGCCCCCCCCTAAAACTTACGTCTAGGTCCGCCCCTGGTCCATAGTGTCCACCAGCTGTCCAGGACAGCAATGTCAGACTGAACGGAAAACCGTCATCGACATTCAAGTAACTAGGACGAGTAAGGTACAGTGCGAAAACCTCATTATACTCTCCCTGGAGAGAAGGGCACGAGAAAGGGGAGGGACATGAAGTTACTGTATATCTTACACTTTGAATTTGGCATACAGAGATGTGAGCTTACCCACCAATCCAGTTTAAGATCCACTAGTTGTAAAAAACTCAGATAATGCTGAGGCTCCCAAGATTTACCGTAAGAACCCATCCACAATGAAGTATGTTAAGAACACCCACTGTGTTGTGCTTTATAATATAGTTCTGAACCAGAGACGAGGGTGTGGACAATATTTTGATAACAAGCTGGTAAAGTGAATATATCAATTCCATTCATAGTAACACCCGTGGACCTGTCTAGCCCAAGGGGTAGTACTTATACTCTAACAGCTTTGTTGAATCGTCTCTAAAGTTCGGTGATTGACGATCAATTCTTGAACTTCAGATAGATTAAATATTTTAGTTAAATTCAAGCAAGGTGAACCGGTTTGCTCATGCTCAAAATTGTTTGAACTTTAATGATTACATTATATAACAGTTTAACGATTTTACAGTTTACCATGTGATTGGTGAGCTTGAACTTCAAACTTAGAACTCAATCACAGAAATGTCCTCTGTTCAAACTTAAAAAACCAATAAAACTCTATTAAACATAAGCATTTAAGCTTAAACATGCAACACTGTATAGCTTATTTCAAAGAGTTTTGTTTTAACTAAGAGCTGCAAATTCAAACTTCAAAATGAAAATGAACTGGCCCCAAAAATCCTAATCATAGCATAAAAAAGATAAAGGCCCTGGAACCAGTTCGACTAATTTAAACATCTCTAGTCTGTACCAGTGGTACCTTATAATCTCCAATTTAGCAGCCAAGCAGACACTTTGGAAGGAAATCGAAGAGTTATCTCTACCAGCCACCAAAGAGCAAATTGTAAAGAAAGAAATTTGGGCCCAAAAAAAAGGAACTGCCTTCCAATAGTTGCTATAGTAGAATGGAGGGATCATTCAAATTGTCTGTTAGTCAAATATATTATAGTACATGTTACAGATAGGAACACACTGTAGCTTGTAGCTATCTGTAATACACTCACAATTACATGTGATGTACGAAGGAGTATATATATATATATATATATATATATATATATAAATATAGAGAGCTTGCTCAGGAATGACAGCAGGCAGGTGTGAGCACATCTGCACGCACAGTAAGGCAAAGACTTTTGGAGGATGAGCTGGTGTCAAGGAGGCCAGCAAAGAAGTCACTTCTGTTCAGGAAAAACATCAGGGACAGACTTATATTCTGCAAAAGGTACAGGGATTGGACGGCTGAGGACTGGGGTAAAGTCATTTTCTCTGATGAATCCCCATTCAGTTTGGGGCATCTGGAATAACGCTTGTCTGGAGAAGGAAAGGTGAGCGCTACCATCAGTCCTGTGTCATGGCATCAGTAAAGCATCCTGAGACCATTCATGTGTGGGGTTGTTTCTCAGCTAAGGGAGTGGGCTCACTCACAATTTTGCCTAAGAACACAGCCATGAATAAAGAATGGCACCAAAACATCCTTCAAGAGCAACTTCTCCCAACCATCCAAGAACAGTTTGGAGATGAACAATTCCTTTTCCAGCATGATGGAGCACCTTGCCATAAGACAAAAGTGATAACTAAGTGGCTTGGGGATCAAAACATTAACATTTTGGGCCCATGGCCAGGAAACTCCACAGACCTTAATCCCATTGAGAACTTGTGGTCAATCCTCAAGAGTCGGGTGGACACATGAAAACCTTACAAACTCCAAGCATTGATTAGGTAAGAATGGGCAGCCATAAGTCAGTATGTGGCCCAGAAGTTGATTGACAGCATGCCAGGGTGAATTGCAGAGGTCTCCAAAAAGAAGGGTCAACACTGTAAATATCGACTCTTTACATAAAGTTAATGTAATTGTCAATAAAAGCCTTTGACACTTATGAAATGCTTGTAACTTTACATCAGTATATCACAGACACATCTGACAAAAAGGTCTAAAAACACGTGCAGAAAACTTTCTAAAAACCAACACTTGTGTCATTATTAGAAAACTTTTGGCCATGACTGTATACACACATATAAATACATATATATATATATATATATTTATTTGGGACATGAGTTTTATTCCAAACCATGGCCTTATCTGTGTGGAGTTTGTATGTTCTCCTCCAGGTGCTCCAGTTTCCTCTCACACTCCAAAAACATCCTAGTAGGTTAATTGGCTGCTATCAAACTTAACTCTCTTGGTCTGTGTGTGTATTAAGGGAATATAGACTATAAGCTTCACAGGGGCAGGGACTGATATAAATGAGTTCTCTCTACAGCGCTGCGGAATTAGTGGCGCTATATAAATAGCTGCTGCTGCTGATGATGATGATGATGGTGTAATTTATTAGAAAAGATTACATACACAGATACATTTCCAAAGTAACAGTTTTTTTAAAAGCACATAATTTCCCTCTTCCGATGTTCCTCTTCCGCTATGCCTCTCTGCAAAACCCTACATTGGCTCCCCATTCCTCCCATAGTACAATTCAAGCTGCTTACCCTCACTTAGAAATCCCTCTTTAATGCCTCCTCTTCCTACATCTCAGACCTTGTCAAGACTTCCCTAGTCGCCCACTACATTGTGTCAATGACCTTCGCCTCCCATTATCACCTATCACCACCTGACACTCTCGCTTTCAGGCCTGCTCCCTCCCAATCAGACTCGTCCCATTTCTCAAATGTTTCAAACGCTCCCTCAAAACTTCACCTTTTCTTATTTACCTACCTGACCCCTTCCTGAGACATTTCCCTCCTCACGCTCCACCTGCCGCTTTCACTCCACCTCTATTGTCTCTGTTTACTACCCTAATCCTCTTAATGTTATTTATCACGCGTCTTGCCTATGTCCTCATCCTCTTTCTAATCTTTCCTTTGTTCCCGTTGGGTCTTCTTACGTAGTTACTTTTTCTATTGTCTCGTTGCATCAACTTTTACTCATTTTATTGTTTCTCTTGTCTCTTATCTGTATTTCTTCGGTTTATTTTTTTTGTTGATTGTGCAGTGCTGCAAATTTTGTGGCACCATATAAATAAAAATGATGATGATGATGATGATGATGAAACATCCTCGTCTTCTGAAGATCATTTTATAAAGAAAAAATAAGAAATAAGGAAAAAAGCCTCAAAGAAAATTTCCAGAATAAAATGAGTGCTTCTTTCTGCCTTAGGCTGAAACTTTCATCTCATCTTTGTAAATCTATTTTGAATAAGGTAACAGGAAACAAAGGGGTATGTAGCTGGAGTATCAAGCAGCTCTACTGTCATTTTGACGTAAATGTCAAAATAAATTATAATGAAGCTTGTTGATACGTAACCGCTGTTCTTTACCCAAGGTTCAGTTTTTCTAATACAGAGGCAGACAAACCTATCAGCATTCTGGAACCTGTAGTTCCACAACCAAATCTTTGCTTTTGTCGCTAACCTGTACTAGATCAATCTATGTCGGATTAGCGTCCTGTTAACAATATTAGATGCCACATTTGGCACCTCTCCTGGGACATTATAATTATTGAACTTCACATAATGTACTAAGTACAGACAGGCTCATTGGTGTGAGTAAATATTCTTTCACTTAGAGAGTGTATTTCAAACTATAGACTACGACCATAAGGGACCCATATTTCCTCTATTTTAGAGTATTCACTTTGCCTTATTTTTCTAATCCAATATAACCCTCATTTATAGCTCATAGAAGGGGGAGCCCTACCTGTGAACTGAAGCTGGGCACAATCTTACTCTGCAATCCCGGGCGTTGGAGGGCTTAATCCATACATAGCTCTACACTATAGCTCTATGTAAGATCTTCAATTGAACACTAGGCAGCTTCCGGCTTCAGAAAATCCCCTACATACGAAACAAGCAAGGCCTGATGAAGGTATCAGGCGGCACCAGACTTATACGGTCAACGTGCCCTCACTTAAAATCTGGCTTCGTTCACTCCCCTACAAATGCTTATGTTCAAATCCCAGCTCAACTTTGCTTTTTAAAAAGGTCACGGCAATCTCTGTCACTCATTTTGTCTTCATTAAAATTAGAACTGTACAGTAGAACGGAGGCGTAAACGAGCACTACTGAAGGTTAAGATGTGAAGAGGGGAGTGGGCTGTCACACCTGCACTTGAGAATAAACAATTTCATCAATTTGCGCAACGCATCTTGCAGGAAATAGCTGTGTGCATGCTCAAAAACTTCCGCTAATAAACGCAATTACATGCAATTCGTATCCGAATGTAAATGACCCTGCAACTCCCTATGATTTGAGCTGCGAAATCGGGGAGTGTAGTGGCGGAATAACGGTATTCTGACACCGATGCAGCTGATTTGAGTACTGGTTTTCTCATAAGTGCGCTTGGTTTCAGTCGTGTCATTAGCACCAGCTACAGATCTGGTGTAAATGCCGACTGTTACTGATGACTAACACGGCATAGTCTTTGTTTTAAAAAGTACAGGTATGAGTGCCACTATCTAGCACAGAACACTTGTATACTAGTTCTATAGGCTGTAGATCTGTTTTATATGTGTTTAATGTTAAAAAAGAAACATGTTAAAATAAATATTTCTACAATTGATTAACAATATGTTAAGAGTTGTTCTTGTATTTTTTTATTACACATTTTTTACGTGTTCTGATCTTTTTACGTTTGTGACTTTTTATTGTTCATATGCGTGTGCGTATACTGCAGTCTGTTCTACATAAGGCAAGTGTTGTTTGTATTTGTAGCTAAGTGGAAATGTCATTTGAGATCCGCTTGGATTTGAACACAGCCGGAACTAAACTCAAGTTTCGTGCTCTTTTTTAAAACGCAACTTATGTGCAAGCTTTTAGCTTTGCTGCTCATCTTTAGACTTTAAAAACGAACGCAATGTCAAGATGGCGTCAGCTTTCCTTTTTAATAGAGTCCGGACTCCATCGCCGCTGGAGAAGATGCTCCTCGTCCATCGCTGGGTCCCGTCGTTGTGGTCAGAGCCCCCACCCGTTGGCAGGATGCCGGTGAAGGAGGTTCTAACATAGGCAATGTACAGAAAGGGCGTGTTTGAGAACTTGTGTACGATTCAGACTGGGACGTAGTCGCAGATAAGACTGAAAAAGCCTTGTTATTTGCAGGTGGTCGTGAGCAGCTGTAAGTAGCGGATGATAATGATGAGCTCCCAAATAGGAAAATGCTTGTACTTAGAGGTTAGCGAATGATTCTCTGATGCTTATTGAGACTTTATTGGTCGCTGTGCCGTAGATTAGGATTTGCCGAGCGTGTTGTAGCAAAGATAAAAACATTAATTTTATTTGTATAAATGTCCGGAAGTTTTTCCTGCAGTATCAGCTAGTTTATTCAAGTGTAAATAATGTTTTATTGCAATTGCGTACGGCGCTGCGGAAGCCTTGTGGCGCCTAACAAATAAAGGATAATAATAATAATAATAATAATAATAATAATTGCGGTTACAACATATAAAATAAAAGGTTTTTGGACATGTCCACAAGTTGGACATAAGTGGCTGAGAGGTGCGTCTGTTGTACAGGGGGCGTGCCTGCCGCTAATTTAGACCAGCCGGTGTCTTCAGCTCTGAATACAGCGTACATACACATACACTTGCGTACGTTCCCCCCTGAATCAGGCCCAAAGTATACGCACAATGCTGGCACAATGGCTTAAGCTCAACTTTTTTTCCCCAATTGCACTTTAGTATTAACATGTGGAGCCAAACACGCCAAGTATACCGCTGACATTAACAATTGCCTATAATGAGGACTTTTGGCTTTTGACACCAATTAGTTTTTTCTAATGCGCTTCTACCACCAGAGTCATTATTAATTGGAAGGGAAGTTTCCCAATGGGAATAAAAAGTTTTGAGACTTAAATAACTAACTTGCGATAAAGTGGTACAGACAGGTTAAGGGGCACATTTATCAATATTCACATAAAGTGAAAAGCAGTTTTCAATCCTTATCGCAATGATAAGGATTGAACTTCTTCTCACATTTATGTACAGCCCTGCACAGAAACAGCAGTTCCGAAAAACTGCTGTTTCAGTGATAAAAAAAATCATACTTACCCCCCTCTTCGGAAGAGCTGTCTCCGGATCTTCTCTTCACTCTTCAATTGCGCATGTCCAGTTACAAGAACTGGACATGCGCACACAGATCCCCTTTCTGTCTCTGCAACGATAGTTGCAGAGAGAGAGCGCTGAGTGACAGGGAGGGATCATGTGATCCCTCCACACATGCGCTGTCCAGCTCTGCTCTCCGGAGCAGAGCTGACAGCATTAGATTTCCTCAATTCGGATGATGTACGCCAGCTGGCGTCCATTAACATGACAAGTTCCCGAAAAAAATGTTTTTTCGGGACTTGTTAGATTGCGGCCAGGAGCAGTCACCATACTGTAGAATGGTGACTGCTCCCAAAAACGAAGAGGAATGCAAAGCAGCAGATATCCATGATATCTGCTGCGATGCCCCCTTAATAAATTTGCGGAGGACACTGTGGGACCTTAATGACCCGTTAAAAGCACTATCGTGCTTTATTAAATATGCCCCTATGACTCTACCAATACAGGAATAAGAACACATTTCACTGTGGGTCAAAATAGCAACGAAAAGCTGATCAATGACGGGGTTTTTATGATCAAGGAGATGCACGGTGTATAAGGCTGGAACATTAACCATAATGCGTAGCGTGAAACTGCATTCAATCGTTTCATTTCCATAGTAATATTTCCCTGACAACAGGCTGACTAAACAGACCTGGATTCTGAGGTCAGACTCCCGTTTTTATTCAACTCTAAACCAGTTATTTTCTTTCTGTGCAGCTGCACGGAGCGAAAACTGATGGTTCACAGCCAGATTTACTTTTCATGCTAAATGTACCTGCTATATATTGGAGCCTACACACAAATGCCAAGTTCTGCTGTATTTTAGCATGTGTGCACGATGTAAACATGATTGAATTCTGGAAAGAAAGAAATGGGAGCGCAGAATGCACCTCAGATAGGTAGTATACTGATATGAATATAAACTTATACGGAAGCCAGCACATAAAAACTAGAACATTCATTAATAATCCCATCTATAAAAACATAACATAAAAACACTCTCATGCAATCTAAATATTGGGCTCTATAAATGGATGTAGCCGCATAGACATAGAAATACACATGTAAATAGTATATAATCATTAATATGTGAATTGTATTAAGAACAAACGGTGATCAGCATCTATCCGGATATTTAGCGTTGGTATCTAAATTCGCCATTAAAGCTCCACAGAGGAAAATATAACTTGTGAGCTGTTTATAGGATCCTAATAAGAAAACTGATTAAGGGGAAATGATCTCCAAACCGTATTGTGCATAAACACGCGTTTCTCCGAGATCTTTAGCCTTACAATAAGGCAGATGATAGCAATCCCGATGACTAAATGTCGCTCAGGAGTGATAGTTTTTCGACACGAAAGACAGCACTACAGCTGAGCAGTCAGTACGTAAGCCTAGTTGTCTGTATCTTGAATATATATGAGCCCCACAAAGTCAGAGGGGCGAGAGGCCGGTAGTAACAGTCCCAATGCAGGTAGCAGTATGCCTCTCAGGAGACTCGAGTATTCAGCAGAGGGGACAACTTTACAGCGGCGCATTCAACAAGTATGTCTGGTAGTTCACAGTTGTAGATGTATAAGAGCCATATAGAATCAAGTAGCGATAGCAGATCCGTTCTTAATACAAGAGAGTAATCATAGAAATCCTTGATGCATTTCTCCACCTACACTGGCAGTTTCATCAGAAGGAGTTATTTCATAATTGAATTCTGAGCTATATTTAAAGGATAACTCATCATCATCATCACCATCTATTTATATAGCGCCATTAATTCCGCAGCGCTGTACAGAGGAGAACTCACTCACATCAGTCGGTGCTCCTTACCCATCCACCGGGAAAATCCAGCGATTGGCACATACATATATTACATACATCATTTTCTATTTTCTTTTAAAAACTTCTGGAGTTTTATTTCCAAGCTTCCGGTTCTACCCATATGTTCAGTAAAGCAGAACAGAAGCCTCCGGAGCCATAAGAACCCTTTATAACTAACAACATGGTAACAAATTATTAGTAGATCATGAAAAAGGTTTGTTTTTTTTATAAATTACATTTATCACCACAATTACAACATTTTGGAACCTCTATTTTGAAGTCTGTATTTTTGTAATTCTGTACAAACAACAGCTCCTTGCCCCACAAGCTGGTCCACTGATGGAGGCATGTTCAGGAGATCTCAGCCACCATCTGTAATGAACATTTGCGATAACCATATATAAAAAAGAAAAATACACGATCATTTTATATATATATATATATATAGGTATAAATATATAGGTATAAATATATGGACGGTATAGGGTCAAAGGCTATGAGGTTGATGGCTAGCCACTCATTTGGTCGACATTCAGGAAGTTGACATCATTAGGTCAACAATTCAAATTCAATTCAAATTATTATTAGGTTGACAATTTGAATGTCGACAGTATTATTAGTTTTTTTAGTTCAACAATTCCATAGCAGACCGTACTTTGTGGTTAGGCTTAGAGATAGGGTTAGGGATAGGGTTAGCGATAGGGTAAAGGATAGGGTTAGTGTTAGGCTTAGAGATAGGGTTAGGGATAGGGTTAAGGTTAAGGATAGGGTTAGGGATAGGGTTAGGGATAGGGTTAGGGATAGGGTTAGGGATAGGGTTAGTGTTAGGCTTAGAGATAGGGTTATGGATAGGGTTAAGAATAGGGGTAGGGATAGGGAAAGGGATAGGGGATAGGGTTAGGATTATGGTTAGGGTTAGGGTTAGACACGGCCATAAATAGGGCTGTGCGATGGGTGTGGCTAAAGGGGGCGGATCTTATGAATATTTTAGGTTCATTTAATTAAAATTGAGGGCTAAGGGGACAGCATTTTTCTTTATTGCCCCAGGCACTAAAATGTTTAGATATGGTTCCAGGCTTAGAGATAGGGTTAGAGTTAGGGTTAGAGATATGGATAGGATTAGGTTTAGGGATAGGGTTAGGCTTACAGATAGGGTTAGTGTTAGGGATAATGTTAGGGCTAGGGTTACAGATAGAGATAGGGTTAGGGATACGGATAGGATTAGGGCTAGGGATAGTGTTAGGGATGGGGATAGAGCTATAGTTAGGGACAGGGATAGCGTTAGGGATAGGGATAGGGTTAGGCTTAGAGACACTGTTAGGCTTAGGGATAGGTTTAGGGTTAGTGTTAGGGATATCGATAGGATTAGGGTTAAGATTAGGGTTAGGGATAGGGTTAGGCATAGAGATAGGGTTAGGGTTAGGGCTAGGGTTAGGGTTAGGGTTAGGCATAGAAACAGGGTTAGGGTACATTAGGAATATTATTGTCAAACTAATAATGTGAATGGGAAGTTCATTTTGATGCAATTAGATAGGTAGTGAACGCAGGAAAACATGAGGGAAGAGGACCCTGCTCGTCTTAGTTTACAATCTACCCATCTTATTTGCTACCCAGATTCACTGACTACAGCTGACCCATGTTTAATTTTGTTGTTTGGTTTCAAAAACAGTGGCTTATGTCAACAAAAAAATGTGTTAGTTACATTTCTCTCACTTATAATATCTCAACTCTTGTTTACAGAAATCATTGCAGATTTATGGGCACCATCTGGCCTGATAAAACATGCAGCAATTTGCCTTCTGATATCTCGGTGAACTCTTTTTTTTATGTATTAATATAAATGTTGTACTACCGTGCCAGACTTGTTGCCATGAGCCCCCCTGAGTGCCCTGTGTATGTGTTTTAATAATTCATCCACTGAAAGTAGTAGTGTTGGAAGCTTTGCTTATTGAATAGCATTTGATTTATATATTTGAGACACTCAAATACCGGGTAATAATATAACCATTTATAGATTTCTATAATCAGGGCCTGATTAAGGGTCACAGCCGCCCAAGGCTACTACACTAGTTCCCCCCCCCTCCCAGTGTGTGTGTAAATAAAATTTTTGTATATATAGATATATATCTGTAAATAAAATTGTAAAACATTAATACATTAAACACACTTCATTATGCATTTCCTCTCTTACCTGATCTTGCAGCGTAGACTACCTGGTGTTCTCTTCTGCATGTTCTTGGAGTGTTGTCCGTTGGCTTCTGTAAACTTGGGTGTCCTGTATTTAAAAAAAATTGCAAAAAATATTGCAAAAATTGTATCATAGTGCAAAATTTTAACAAACCCTGAATGATACAAAACAACCCCCTAGTACAGACAGACAATAAAATATATGAAAATTATTTACACTCCTATAGTAACATTTACCAGCCCTGTCTATCTAGTATTTAGCATTCTAGTGACCGCTGAAACCACTGTCAGCATCAACATCACCGCCACACAATACAGAAATCCTGCCCTCTACAAGCTATTTCATCACCTCCCCACCAATTCATCCCCCCTGTCATTATTATCAACCCGCACCAGACAGTTTATGACCCCCCCTATCCAATTCACTAACCCCCCCCCCTCCCGTAGCCAGTTCATTACCTCCCTATTGCTTTTTCATTAATCTCCCCTATCCAATTCATTAACCCCCCCTCTAGCCAGTTCATTACCTCCCCATTTTCACTTCATTAATCACCTCCCTCTAGCAATTTCATTAACACCCCCCATCCAATTGATATGCCCCCTATCCAATTCATAAGCACCCTCCTCTAGCCAGTTCATTAATCCCAATTTTCACTTCATTAATCCCCCCCCTCTAGCCATTTCATTAACTCCCCAATCCATTTCATAAGCCCCCCTCTAGCCAGTTCATTACCTCCCCATTTTCACTCCATTAATCCCCCCTATCCAATCCATACTAGCAGATCCTTAATCCCCCCATATCCAATTTATAAGATCCCCCCCCAGTCATCTCCCCCCCTCCACATCCGATGTGTCACCCCACTGACATTTAACAAGCACTTACCTTGCTGTCTTCTGTTCTCCTCTGACCAGACGCCGGCGCTTCTGTCATCTTCACACGCAGCTAACAGCATCCAACGCTGTTAGCTGCAGGCGCGTTCTGTGTGATTAGTGTGGTCAGGTGAGATGTGAGATCTCACGTGACCACACTAAGCAATACACTGATAGGGCAGCTAACAGCGTTGGATGCTGTTAGCTGCGTGATTGGGCACAGGAACATGCGGGACCGCCCCCTTGAGGCTAGGGGCGGCCCCATTAGAGGAGAAAGAAGCCGATCACCGGCACTTGAAGAAAAAAAAACCCAAAAAAAACAACAGCTTGTCAGTGTTCCGCGCTGCGCCCCCCCCAGGACTCAGCGCTCCAGGCTGCAGCCTGATCAGCCTAGTGGTTGATCAGGCCCTGTCGATAATCATAAGAGTGAGGGGACATCGTGACTGTCTTATTAGACGTGGCATTTGTGTGTTTTAAAAACTTTTTATTACATTAATCAAAGTACGTCTAGACATTTTACTAGAGGATGAAAAATGCATCCCATTAAAAGTATAGTAACGAGAATCGATCTCTGTCACGTCCGTGGTGTCTTAAATGCACCTTTGCTGACTGTAACTTTTTACATACCAGGAAACCCCCCTGTAAATGCTCACTCTTAGCCCCTTTATGGCATTTAAATCTCAGACACAACCGAGTGCAGTAGTAGTTACAAACATACATATAACACACTCAGAGAGATCATGGGCCTGATTCATTAAGGAAAGGAAAGCAAAAAAAAAAGGAGTAGCTTTGCACCCTGGCAAAACCATGTCGCATGGGAGAGGGAGGTAAATTTAAAACATGATGGCAGATTTATAGTTGGGGTAGGGCATGTCCTAGATCAACTTTAAATTTCAGTGTAAAATTAAAGCTATCAGGTATTTGTACACTAGATGAAAAAACAGCCAGTATTTAACTTATGTGCAAAATAATAAAGTAATTTGCACCCCTTCTGTCATAACACGGTTTGTCTAGGGAAATTTTTAATGCTTTTTTTGCCTTTCTTTCTGTAATGAATCAGGCCCATTGGTGTTATTGTACGGAGACACACATCCGTATTCAACTAGAAGCAAATCTGAAGAAACGTCTCTTGCTGTATATGGGCTTAGGTACGCTCTGATTATACAGCACTTGCCGTACTGAGACAGACAAAGGTCCTGCTGGATCCGTACAATGCGTGTGTGTTAGTCCCAGCAGAACCTAGAGAAAAAATATTCAATTATTGTTACCTGTTAATAATATAATCATTAATGAAAAAACATTACAATTTTGTTTTGCCTTTTTAATTTTTTTCCCATGAAATACATTTATCAGGATGTTATTAATGTCTACTGTACATAGATGCATTTTAAGAGTTGCCATTGATTGCAAACACATGTTCTAGCTGCATACACAGCCTTCATCACTAGTAATAAGCACTTACAACTGACCAGTAGCTGGAGCAAGTGATACCACTGAATATCACTTACCTGAGAGATGCCCTAAGCTTGAGTCACACGCTGCTGCATGACTTGAGCTGGCCACGGGAGAAGTCATGTGACACGGGATGGGGCAGGAGGAGGGCGTGGTGACATTTCACATGTCACCATAGCCCCGCCCCCACTCTAAAAAGCCGAAATTCACGGCATTGAATGGAGGGGTGGAGCTTAATGATGTGATTAAGCCCCCCCTCCATTCACTACCGTTAATTTCACCAAATTTCGTCAGTTTTGCCTACTCTAATTTGTGAGCCTCCCGGGAATTCCGGGAGAGTGGGCAGGTATGCTGTACATTGACTACGCACAGTCCCCTCCCTGTTCCGCCCATGTAATCATAATCTATTGGAAGTATGATTTGTGTTCAAAGATGAATTAGAATTACATTCATTTGCGTATAGTCAATTTCTTGGTATGCGCAGTGCAATTTAATGCAAATTACGTCACATTCCCCTCAATGAACGCTGTATGATAAATCAGCGCTTTAAAGATAAAATATAATAATATTAAGTAAAATTGTAGCCTTGTTATTTTTTTCCAACTTCAAATTCGTCTCCCTTTACATGTGCGTAAAGCTGCAGAATTTCAACAGTATCGAAGGTCATTCTTGTAGAACTTTCACAGCTACAATCTCAGATCTCCATACATGAATTTGTATCTTTATTCTCTGTGTTTTAGTGATATTGTAATTCATGGTAGCGCAGAATAATTTTCCATCTCTATGGATATAAGCAGAACACTTGAGGGGGACGAGTTAAGCTGGGTTGATGGGATACCATAAGCAGCGTGATCTAGGCAGGGAGACAATGTGTCAGCATCCCCAGAAACTGCACAGCTAAGAAATGTGGCATAAACCTCACAAATACAATGTTACTCTAATTAATCTTCGATGCATCTGTAGATTTAATAAAAGTTCTACGCTGGACTAGGTAACGAATGCATTACTGGACTGTTTTGTTGACTTAATTATCTTCACGCTAACATTTGTCTAAGGTATTTAAACTGATAAATTAAATTCAAACACCCGCAGAAAAGTAAAATAAAATACTATTAACTGTATTGACCCCACACCAATTTTAGACGAAGAAATGAAATAGTAATTCATTGGAACTTAAAAAACACACACAAAAAAAAAATATAATAACCACATTAAGGGCCGGATTCATTAAGGAACGTAAAAGACGATATGTGCCGTATTTTGCGTTAAATTACACTGTGCGTGGCCAGAACCTGACTATTCGCCAATGAACGCGAGAATATCCGATTCATCTTCAAATGCAAAGGATCCTTAATACAGCCTACTATTTCATGGGGGGGATGGGGAGGGGAGGGCGTGGATGCAATGTACAGTAAGGGCGTGCCAAGCTCAAGCACGCACAGCAATGTCCCATTCAAGCTTTGGGCATCTCTCGGGTACGTTATTTTCAGTTGTATCACTTGCACGAGCTACAGGTCAGATGTAAGTGCTGATTACTAGTGATGACGTCTGTGTATACAGCTAGAGCATGTGTTTGCAATCAAGAGCAATTGCAAATATGCATGTTATCTACAGTAGACATTAAAAACATCCTAATCAATGTGTGTGTGAGGGGGTTGAGAAAAACATACTTTTTATTTTTTTTTCCATAAATGACTATATATATTGTGCATATTTTATATATTGTACATATTTTATAAAATACTTTTTTTCTTTGCCTTCTCCTGGGACTTTATACTCTACATATGTACATATTCTCCAGTGTGGTGCGTTTGTACCAATACGGAAAGTGCCATAGAAGCGTTCCTACACCCGTATTCAACGAGAGATGTTTCTTCAGATAAGTTTGCAGTTGAATACGGACGTGCACATGTCCAGTTTGTGTGCAAAAAAACACACAATGGGCTATATTTACTAAAGGGCGGGTTTGAAAAAGTAGAGATGTTGCCTATAGCAACCAATCAGATTCTAGCTGACATTTTGTAGACTGCACTAAATAAATGAAAGCTATAATCTGATTGGTTGCTGTAGGCAACATCTCCACTTTTTCAAACACGTCATTTAGTAAATATACCCAAATTTGTTTGTTTTTCATGCTTTAATGAATTGGTCCTAAAAGCTCCAAAACACCTCTCTGAAACTTACAGCCATCTAATGTCAAACATGGTATTATTATAAATAATCTGAGAATTAGCGTATAAACCATACAATCATATAAAAGGATAGAGGACAATTTGTTACAATGTTAACTAAACGAACATGATGAAATAAAAATGTGCGACACTGAACGCAAATAATGTAACTGTCTGTTCAGCTTTCATCAGTCAAAAAATCAATACCAATTCGATCTTTACACAGATGTGTCACAGTGATATTACTTTGTGATACCTGAACACAACTTGGGTTAATAAATGTCATGGAAAGTAATACTAATGCAACCTATATATTCTATTCTGTGCTGTAGTTGGTTCCATATGTATTGATAGGCTGCCTTAACATTAATATTAATTCAGTTGGCAAAATTGCTGCTGTCTGTAGGCGATACGAGTGCTTTAACTGAGTCAGAAAGGTTCACAGATGCTCAAAGTTGTCTGAAATGGTTCTAAAGTTCGAAATAAATTCTCGAATTTCAGATTAGACGAAAATTTATGTAACATTTGAGCAAAGTGAACAGGTTTAATGATGTTCGAGCCAGTTTCAACATGTTCAAGCTTAATGTATTGTATTTTTAATACTTCAAACCTTGATCGGAAGTTTGAGGTTCACCTTTCAAAGGAAGGGCAGTCGAAGTAGTCAAATCAGATAGTCAACTGTAGTCAACAGTTAAAAAATGTTCAAGGCCCATTTATACTTTACCATTACTCAAGTAAATGTTTGTTTCTCATTACCTGGAAAACAAATAGCCGTTCATCAGAGTGAGATCGGTTACATGATGAATGTGAGCTCTGAATGGATGACGACTTGTTCTAGAGAAAAAATTTCAGTGATTTGTCAATCAGAATAATTTGCTCCTCCTAGCGAACCAGGCCAATCACAGTGCATGGAATGTAAGGAAGCCAATTAGTATTATAAAAGGAGCTTACACACTCTCTGACGGAGCCTGATTAAGGCTTTGGGGTCCCAGGACACTTCAAACAGGGGGTCTAAAAGACCTTGTGGTCTAAAATTAGGAATCTTGTGGAACAACTTTAAACCACCTCATCATAATCATTAACCCCTCATGCTCAGTTATTAACCTCCTCAAAATAATTAATTATATCAGCCTCATCATAATCTCTTCATCAACCTCCCCATCACCAATTAACCCCTAATAATAGCATTAACCCTTATTAACTTTAACTCTTTCATCATTCCCATTCTCATTAATTAATTCCACCTGATAATTATTAACAACTTTTACACATCATTAACCCCTGTATAAACATTAAATCCCTCATCCCCGTCAATAAAATTAATTCCAATCATATTCGCAAAAAAACTTTCGTTACCTCCCTCGGCTTCATAAGAACGCCTTCATTGCAATCAATTCCATTAAGATCTTGAACCAGCTCACCCTCGTAATAAAAACCAAACCCCATGACTAACCCCCTCATCATCAACATTAACTTCTCTCAATTATATTAATTCCTGGCCATTCCTGGAGGCACTTTTGAAGGACCTTACGAAAACTGATCCCTGGCTTGTATTCTGTTATACGGCAGATAGTCTACCTTACACAAGTTGACCTCCTCCACAGTGCTTTATACATTTGGCCTCACCTGGATAAGAGCTCTCCACCGACCTTATATCAACGATGCTCTAGTAGAGACCCACCACATCAGAAGAAACCAGAAACCAGCTATGACGGCTTGGGGCTCCTGACTCTCCTTGCAGTTCTGCAAGTAGAATCTAAAGGCCAGAAACATCTGGTGGCTATGAAGACGCCTGAAGCTGATAAGTATCAAGTGAGGTACTAATTTTCTCTTTTTCTTACTTTAAATAACAAAGAAATGTTTTATTATGGGTGGCATCCTCTGGTCAGGGTGGCCCACTGAGAGAGGGAGACCTGTGGCATGCGCTCCCCCTTAAGTTGACTCTTCCCTCAGATATCGAGAATGCTACTAGTTGTGATTGTGACTTGTACTGTGTCTGTACGCATTTAGGACCTAATGCTGCAGTGGACACATGTTGGGAATTTATGCTCCAAGAAGCTGCTCATAAAAATTATTATATGCTGAGTCGTAGACATTTCAAGGGGCTCAGACTTACTTCAGGCATACATACACCCACATACACATTGTCTAGTTATAATCATAAGAAAAGTTTGTTAACATCTGTTTTGAGAGCGAATATTTGCTCTCATCCAATGCTCAAAGGTGAGGACTATACTTTACCTTCAAACGATGAGCCTAAATCTGGCATAGAGAAAAATAGACAAAAATGCTCAGACAAACTTTGCTCCTAATCACGTTGTACACAAAAAGAAGCAATGCTAGTGCCAGTGGTAATGAAGAAAAAAACCTGTAAAACTGGTCTATCCTCATTCAACGTAACGATAATGAAACATTTTTTGCTAACATTTATCAGCTGTGCACAATGCAAAGCAATATGTGTTTGTAAATTCTGGTGACACACAAAATAAAATAACTTATGACAACCTCTTCTCAGAAACTGCTTGTGAAGTTTTATCAAGTGATGATGAAGAAGAAACATTTACACAACTACAATTGCGGAGTCACAGGATATTTTATAAAAAAAAATCTGGACCTTTACGTTAAAGTGCTACTAGAAGTCATTTAATAGCATATAACATAGGTGCAAACTTTGCAATAAATCTTTGAAACTAATCAGATACTTGTTTTAAATGTCTAACATGCACTAGACAGATTAACACTAATTGCTGATTGGTTACTGTTGTTCAGGGAAAATTAAGAGCCTTATTATTTTCTGGCAACAAATGGTAGATAGTTGTACAGATTCCAACTGTCACCCCTAAATATTATGAGCACAGCTTATCATTTGAGAACAGTAGCCCGTGTCTAGTGGTTGCCAATTTTTAGGTCCAGGCATACCTAGTCAGGCCAAATATAGAAAGTGTAATGTATAATACGGACATAGAATTTTGGCTGTCAGGAAGTTTTTAGGATCCTGCACAGTACACATATTGTTGGTATTATTTGGTGCTATTTATTTTTGGCAATTTTTATGCTTTCTTTGATGAAGTTATTTTTTTTTTTAAATTATCCTACTTATTTTTAATTTAGTTTTTTTGCTAACTAATTACTAATTTAGTTAACTGAACCATATTGTAGATGAGTGCAATACCTGTTTATATTATGAGTTAAAAAAGAAGACATGACACAGTATAACTAGATACCACCTTGACCTTCACTGTACGGAAAAACGTTGTTGACCTTTCGGCTGTGTGTATGAGTGTAAACCATGTTTATCAGTAATGGGGCGATCTCCTATTGTGATTGAATATATTGCATAATATAACATTTACAGAATGTATGCTGCCATGTCAATCTGATTTTTGATTTTCTGTTTGGAATTTCACTGTCAAGTGGCATTTGGAGAAAAAATAATGACCTTTCAAGCCCCATTTATTTGTTGCTCTAAAGTGCAACTTTTACCACAGTACAAAAACAATTGTACTTTAGTGTGCATTCCTCTGTGCGATTGGATTTCACAAGCTTAATTGTCCTCAATGAGGCTGAAAATTATTATTTAAAATGGATAAACCTTTACCCTCGTTCTACTCTTCACAAACTTTACAGTCAGTTTAAATAATATAGCATACGCCAAGTTATAAGGAGATTTCATAGGGAGAGGAATCAGTAGCAGAAAGTAAGAAGTAATAATACCACTGTATAGGTCATTGGTACGGCCTCATCTAGAATACTGTGTTCAGTTCTGGAGGCCATATCTCCAGAAGGATATAAATACATTACAGACTGTACAAAGAAGGGCAACTGAAATGGTGCATGGCCTACAGCACAAAACTTACCCGGAAAGACTAAAATACCTTAATATGTATAGTTTGGAGCAGAGAAGGGAATAGAGGACATGATAGAAACTTTAAATATATCCAGGGATATAACAAGGTTCTGGAGGGGATCATTCTACAAAGGAAGAGAAGTATTAGAACACGAGGACATGTACTGACACTGGGGGGAAGAGAAGTATTAGAACACAAGGACATGCACTGACACTGGGGGGAAGAGAAGTATTAGAACACAAGGACATGTACTGACACTGGGGGGAAGAGAAGTATTAGAACACGAGGACATGTACTGACACTGGGGGGAAGAGAAGTATTAGAACACGAGGACATGTACTGACACTGGGGGGAAGAGAAGTATTAGAACACGAGGACATGTACTGACACTGGGGGGAAGAGAAGTATTAGAACACGAGGACATGCATTGACACTGGGGGGAAGTAGAATCAGAGGAAATGTGAGGAAAAACTACTTCACAGAAAGAGTAGGGGATAAGTGGAATAGCCTCCCATCAGAGGTGGTAGAGGATTATACAGTAAGGCAGTTTAAACATGCTTGGGATGGACATAAGGATATCCTTACATGTGGGTAAGGCCATCGCAAGCTCAAGAGGTGCCCTAGACAAGGCCCCTCCATGCTCAGAGGCAGGGGCTGGTTGGGCTGAAGGGCATTTGACCCATAGTGGGCTACTTTGGGCTGGGTAACTAGGCTACCTGCCTTGTTCCTCCCCTGGGCTAAAATTTGCCAGCCAGCCAGCCCTGCATAGAGGTGATATCACCCCCTACCCTACTTCTTCTTACACTGGCAGGAGCGAGATGGCATCCACTGCTCCTCAGACTGGCATTGTGGCACTGCTCTCATAGCCAAGTGAAACACTCTCAGTGTATCACTGACATGGAAGAGTGGCGGGTCACATGGAAGAAGCTGCGTCTCTTCAGTGCCAGTTGCCTCCATGTGGGGATGTCCCGGGGCATTAAGACCACTGGATGTGTGACATTATGTCAGTGTGTTAGGTGGCCCCTACCTATAGGCACCCTTGATGGATTGCCTAATATAGTGCCATCCCTGAGTGTGGAGTAAGATATTGCTTTCCATTCTTCCCTAAGTATTCTTTACTAACACAGTATCAAAATACTCTGCAAGTACTCAAACTACTTGTTCAATACATCATATGGCTCAAGGCAATTGGAGACATCTAGGGCACGATGCTTGGCTATATTGTGGTTTGAATGGATAGAGAGAATGGGAGGAATAGGAGATATTCAGAAACAACCTATTGGATGCCTCCCCGCTGGCTCTTAATGGCAAACTTTGTTTATTTTTTAGGGGTCCTCCCAAAAAATGTGGTGGTTTTTCTAGCAAGGGAATAAACTGTATAAACAATTTCTATCCAGTGTTTGTATTACATTGCTGTAGATATATTTTAGCCTTCATGACTGGAGAAAGAAACAGTGTTAAGTAAACTGTCCAAACGGTTTACAGTTGTCGGCTAGACATTCATTTGGTCGACATTTAGAATGTCGACAATTTAAATGTAGACAGTATTCTTAGATGGACAATTCCAATGTAGACAGTATTATATGGCTAACGATAAGGTTATGGTTAGAGATATTATTGTCAACCTAATAATACTGTCTACATTTGAATTGTCAACCTAATAATACCGTCAATGCTAATATTGTCGACTTTCCAACTCTTTCTTATCATTGGTGTTGGCCCATATAACGGTCAAACTTATGTATCACATCCATCCAAACCTATGATCAAATGTTGCATGTATTCTTCTTAATCTATTTTTGTTTCTCTCCCCTGATCTGAACGTTGGATTTCGATGATTTGCTGCTTTAATTTGCTGGCTTAAAACGTGTTTGTGTCTTGCAGCTCTCTTATTGCTGGGAGATACAGTGTTCAGTAGCTGTGTCTGCGACGGTAAATATTATTTTTATGTGGAATACCTGATTACCTGCTCAGTGCTGCAGTAAGCCACTGCCGGGAAATACCGGGGGAGAGAGAACGGAGGGTAGGTCCTTAATGAGAGGGGTTGATAGAAACAAACATTATATTATATTCCTGATACATGATATTCCTTTAGAAAGTCTCTTCTTTTAATTGATGGTAATCAGGCATTAGGTAAGTAGAGGATGAGCCCAAAAGTGATCAGCACAGGGGTGAGAAAAGATTCAGGGTGAAGGGGATAAAATAGTCATACTGCATAAATGTCTATACTGTATGTACCTGTCTTACAACTGAGCATAATTGCAAAAGAGGCCATAAGCCAAAAGCACTTTAAATCATGTGTTTGTGGAACTCTGTGCACTTACCCATTTGGGGTTAAGTCTCCTGCACACCCAGTTAATAAGATCCATAGGGAGGGTCCTAAGCTTCCCTATATATTTTTCCCCCAGTATATGCTGGGTCTCTTCCTTCCTGCACCGAATAACTCTTCCCACCCTGCTATTGTCGTGAACGTCTTACATGAAAGTCTTGCATTGTTGTCTTGCTAACCAATTTTTTTCTTGCCTTGTCACAGAGGAGGCGCAGTAGGCGGGAGAGTATTGCAGTCAGCGACTAATTCATAATACGATGCTACTGCTGAATGTCCACAGGCCACTACCCCTTTCGAAGCAACCTGACTCTTGGTCCTTTCGTGTGGAAGACCTCTTGACCTGTTTTGTGTGGGCACATCATTGTCGAGTCCAGAAGGGGTGTAGTCCCACTGACGGCAGATTTAGCACCAGATAATCGTAAAGGATTATATCCTGGGACCAGTAGTTTATTGGCAATCTGACCTTCCACTGTTTGGTTTTGCAATTAGTTGTTAGCTGATATCCTTGTGTTTAAATAAAACTGTGACCTTTTACCAAACTTAAACTTTTGTCCATGTGGTTATTTCTGCTCTTAACATAGTAATATAAATCTGAACATACGAAGGAGGTTTGGAAGCATTAAAGGGAGACATCAACACTATGCAGTGTATACGAGCAGAGGGGACACGCCCTCTAGTGGCGTGCTGCGGGGAGACCTGTTCCTCTTTAAGCTTTACTTCCAGTTGTACCCTTGGCTTTGGATTACAGGATGGTGACATTACCTTGCAGAAGACACCCAGAGAGGGAGGGGAAGTAAATAAAGATGGGTAATGAGAAAATGTGGATGAATGCAAAAAAAAAAAAGAAAACTTGAAGGGCCATTTTCCTTGTAACGGGCTGTCAGAGTCAATGCGGAAACCTCCACAAAACATGTATTTATGGCAGCGCTTCCAAAATCTTAACGAGCCGTTCTATTAGCGGCCGGGGAACAGCTGCCGGGCACACAGAGAATTGCTTCTGTGTCCATTTGTTTTTCTAAAGCTTTTTTTCCACCCCGCAGACATAAGGTTTGTGTCAACAGTAATAGAGTCTAGGAGCAGAGAAGGTTATCCAAGCAGAGCGGACCTAAATAACAGGATATTTAAGGGATATTCTTACCTTGCGCTTGTTTGTAGGGCAGACATAAAGATAGCTCAAAATTGTCTTTAATCCGACTTTATCATTTAGCTTCTCGTAGGTCGTCCCGTAATCTGTAGATCTGAAAAACAAGAAAAGATGCAGCGATTTCAAATCAGGCAAATGTTAAAATGTACTGTCCCCTAGACACAGCAGCAGGTGGGTTATATGCAGCAATAGGCTGGTCCGATGTTCACGAGAAGGCAGCCTATCAATTCCCTAGGAGACAGTGACATCACAGACGCCAATGGTCAGGGGAAAACGCTGGTTATATAATGTCACTCATCTGGTGTTTTCAATGCCCCTACGGTGCCCCCACGTGGAACTCTGACTACTGACGTACAGCAGAAACAGCTGGTAACTTCTTACCTGGGAAGCTGGGAGTGAGTGGCTGGACTATGATATCAGAGGCCAGCGCCAGGCTAACGGTCTTAGGAGCAGAAGATGCCACCCCATGGTCCTCAAGCTGTAACTGGCACACAAGAGGCTTGAGGCCCTGCTCCCGTCCACCATCTCCTTTGAGCCCTGCGCTCAGAGTCAGCAAGGATCTTAATGAGCTCACACTGTAACTCTTTAGAACCTCAGAATTCCGTGTGTGTAACTCAACATTCTAAGCTTCCAAAATTAAATTCTGGTTAGAAGGAAGGGGGCATCTATTCCTTTCCTCTCAGAGCAGTAAGTGCAGAGCAGCAAAGGTAAGTGAGAATAAGGTAAGTGAGGGGATGGACAGAGGAGTAGGGTAGACTGCCCCCCCTTGGAACCTTGGAGGACTCTTTCAATATTTGGCTGTGTGGTGCCAGAGTTGTTAGAAACATCTCTCTGGTGAGCGCAGGGCAGGCTGAGTAAGGTAGAAACTGGGGTGTATCATGAGCCTCTGAATTCTATTACGTCTTTCGTATAGAATTTGGCTTCAGCAGCAAATTGCAGCTCACACAAGGAGATAAAAAGGAAAAGCAGAAATATCTTTACAATGCTTCTATTGGTTGAAGACGTTTATAGGGTAAGGTCAGTTACATTTAAACAACAGTCCTGATTTCTTTTTATTTTTTAAAGTTCTGATGTTTTGTAGGTTAAATGAAGCGCGTTCTCTAAGAACGAGGGGCGTGGTTTTTAAGAAAATGGGAGTGGAACCAGCAGATATGGGAGTGGTTTGTGCAGCTGTGGGTGTGGCCTAAAATTGTCTGAGTGATGTATAAATGGCACTGTAGGCATGGGATGTGAGAAGACTGGGCGTATTAAGGCATACAGCCATAATTTGCATGATACAGTGAGGTAATACAATACAGGCAATCGGCATTCAAACTTTCTAAAAAGTGGGGGTGTTGCATTTAGGAACCAATCAGATTCTAACTACCATGTATCTAGTACTCTCTAGCAAATGATAAGTAGAATCTGATTGGCTGTTATGCGCAACACCTCCAATTTTCCTTTTTAGGTTTGATAAATCTACCCCGCGGCAAACTAGTTGCCACTGATGGTAGGTATAGTGGGGGATTTAGTAAAGTTAGGGCTACAAAACATAGTAAAACATGAATTTTACTCTTCGGGGGCATTTGGGTCCCCTTTAAAATTTACAATATGGTAATTCTGTCACTCAGGCATAAGGCACTTTGTACTTTCTGATTGTTTGTGGACATTTAAAGTGACACCTACATACAGTGGGACAGATCCTATATCCATTATGTTCATGATATTGTTGCCTATCCATTCACTAGATCCTAATGACATCACTGAGGCACTGAGCATTAGAGAAGCTACCATAAAGCAGAACTACCAGGAATTGCAGCACTGTGGAGTTAGCAGGGATTCCGACCGACAGACTGGTGTCCAGGTATTTACTGAACGTTAAAATAAAATTGAAAACGAAAATTGAAAAAGCTATAAATAGGACATAATTTCCTTTAACTTGTTAAAATTATCTTGATTATCAAATGTTCCTGAAAATTGGCTTCCTAATAACTTTGAATAAGTAACAGGTAGAGATGAGAAACTCTGCAGCAGAATTTTTTGGGAATCAAGTTTCATGGGTGGAGCAGCCCCGGTAAGTTTTGAAAAATTTGCACTTTTCTAGTGACATAAAGATATCCCAAACATTTATAAAAAAAAAATGACATTGATCTTATTATTGTCATATATAACTATCAACTACTTCACGCCATTATACCATTTTTATTTAAATTATCATTCCCGTTGCAATTTCTTGCAAAGTTAATCTTTTACGACTTGAGTGCATATTTTTTCTTTGCATAGAATCAATTCTAACATAATAACAAGTCAATGTATTAGAAGAAGTCCGAAAGCAAATTTATATTATAAAATCATTAGTGGCTGCTCATTTTTTGTGAATAAAATCATCTCTTTAGCCAGTATTGAAACATGTCTATGGCTAAGCTTCTAGATAGACCCAGGATATATAACATTATAACCGTGAGACACATTGTTATAAAAAAAAAAAAATACTAGCAAGAACGCCGGTATTTAAATTACTTCATTATGAGGAACTGACAGTTTTTACCAGTCCTGGTGCAAATTACATTCCTGTAACTGTAATCTTACTCGCTCTGCTTCAGCAAAGTCACAAAATCCTATTAATCCCTCCTGCGGTATAGAAAGAAACGCAAAGGTGACGGATACAATTTTTTCAATAAAGTTATAATGCGCAATGACATTGCTTTATGAAATCTTAAGAGTGTCAATCAGATGTGGTTATGGTCCCGCTATTAAAATGAAAGGGAATGAAAATATATATCGTCTTTCAGTAATTTGCTCTTGTTTTGCTTGGAGTGAGCACCAGCTGACATTAGTTAAAGATTTATGTTGAGTGATTTGTTTAGATGAGACGGATTAAAGAAACGTTGTAGTCTTGTCAGTAGTCTAAACCTTATTCTGAACTTATCTTTTGTCCTAACCAAGGGTAACAAAAATAAAGTGATCTGCCTGGAAGATAGAGCTCCATGAAGGGATATTCACCCTCTAAAGAAGCCCGTGGGAGTCAAGACTACAGCAGATATGTCTTAGTGTCACGTCTGGCAGAATGAACACATGAATATCACTTTGGTTCCTATAATGTCAAGAAAACTCATGTTGTAGATAAAGACGAAGTCGCTTCGATAACCACCGTTTACTTTCAAGTTCTGGAGCATCATGGGACTAGATGCACCGGATGGGTTGTGTTGTCACCAAACCGTGAGGTCTTAAGCATGAAGAAGACAAGGTTCTGCTGCCTTTGGTGGCAAATGATTAATAAAAAAAAAATCATATCATTATTCTTTAATAACTCTAAAAAGAAGATCTTATGACGTATTTTAGTAGCTTGATGTTTTTCTAGCTTTGTATAGTTAGCTGTTATGATAAATTCGAGTTTCTTATGAGAATAGCCTACACTCGCATCACAGGCTGTCTTTCCTCACACAACTTTTTGGACCCTCTTCACTCAGGCTTTCCTAGCCAACACGCCACAAAAACTGCACTGTGGTCAATGATTTGATCACTGCTAAATCCTAAGGCCATGTCACGAGCCGCGGCGGCCGCAGGCACCGCCACAACTCAGTTTCTGCTTCTTCTGGCGTCCCGGCCGTCGCTATGACGACCGGGATGTCACTTCCGGAAATTCGGCCCGATCGTTAACAGGGCAACGACCGGACGCCGAGTATTGTGCCTAGGCGCTCTGGGGGCAACAAATAGCTAGGCGCATGCGCGGACTGAGTGCAGCCTGTAGGCTATTAATCAGGCAAGGGCTGTGAGTGGTTTCAGAGCTAGGCTCTGATTGGCTAGCAGTAGTATTTAGGGCAGTGAGGACTGAGCCTCACTGCCAGTTATAGCGTTGAGCCTCACTGCCAGTTATAGCGTCCTGTTTACAGTTCATGAATTCTGTTACACAAATGTACACACTGCCACACACTTGTTAGCCAAAGGGGTAATATAGCCAAGCAATAAAGATAATGAAGGCTTAAATATCTGATAATGTAAAACACTTTTTTACAGAAAGATAATTTCGCATTCATTACCCCCATACCCAGGGTTTGCGTTCAGACACAGTTACATACCAAACATGGATATGAAATATTAATTCCTGAGGTAATAAATATGTGGTTTCTCTAATTTCTGGTGCACCTGCTACCTGTAGTTTGCACACATCATGTAGCTCCTATCACTAAGTTTAGATTGACACAGAGATCTCTCAAAACATGAAATATGAAGAAGAGTGTTTTGAAGTCTTTATTTTCTATATAAATGTATAGGCCCTATGTGGGGGGATGCTTGAGGCTTATGTTTTTTAACACTGCATAGAATTCCCACATCTACATGGCTTATGGAGTCACACCTTCTTGCTAGTTGCAAGGACAAACACCTTTCCATACCAATATTCCATGTCTTTACAAAAAAAACGAAATAACTTAATTTCTACAGTTATTCTAGATTGATGGCAGGAAGGAAACTGGGCTATCAAATGGTAACTGTTAGGTCTGTAACATGCATATGCTATTGGCTTCTCGAGACTAGTACCCTTTGATGTATTTAACCTAGTTAACCCCAACCCCCACACCTGAGCTTCCTGGCCACATTCCTAAAGCAATTTATCTGAGAAGAAATCGTTTATGGACAATCATATCTTTATTTTATAAAGCCTTGCAAAAGTGGACATTTTGGGACAGATCGGGGATGGGGTTTGGAGTGAGCCCTGGCTGGGCCTTGTTCTATCCTTATTTGGCATGTATAAATGTTGGGAGATAAGTCACAGATGTTTTCTGAGATATTAACTTGAACAGATGACACTTCTCAGTTAAGATCAGATGGAGTCTGATAAAGTTTCAGAAAACTGCAGAGAATCCGTTCTGCCGAAGCTTTGAACTATTCACGAGAAGAAAATGGAATCAAGGGCGTATAATGGGAAAATCACAAGTAATTATTTAATGATAATGAAAACGTCTACATAGGCATTATAATGAATAAAGATGCTGCGTAAGCTGTCTGGGTGCCCTGTGGATTGTAAGACTGCTGCAGCGATGTTTTCTTGACTCATAAGATAAGTTGTATATGTGCACAATGTTTTACAAGCCATTTGGGGCATTGTGAAGTTCAAGGTTTACATCAAGGACAATTTGTCTACAAACCAGGGCCAGCTTAGCAGAGTCTTTAAAAGCTCCATGTAATGTAACCCCTTCATTTATCCACTTCTTCCTTCCATCCAGCCGCAGAGCTCTGGGAAGGAAAGGCCGTACTATGGCGGGTGGATGGGTGGTTAAACAGAATGGAACATGGAGTTGAGATTAAGGTGATCTGGGCAGAAGAGCCTGCTCTGCATGTTAACAGAGACTCGAGCTATAGCTTTAATCTATTGTCTAGTGTTTATTAATATTTTATTGTTTTTATTATTGGATTTTTTTTGTCATTGTCACAGTAAGAAATAGAGAATCCACATAACAATAGTACACAATGTACTAGCTATTGCTCAATTCTGGTTTTCAAAAGTAATAAGAGATTGAAAAAATTGCATCAATATAGCATGTATCTATCCATACTGGATGTTTAAAATGTTTCATTTAATTATATTAGTATAATAAAATTAAATAAATGTATTTATTAAGAATATTGTAGCTGACCACCTAAAAAATAAACCTTGATCTCACATTTACTGGTGAGTTTGAGGGATTACAGATGCCTACAAGCCAATAAATAGTGCCCAAAAGATACAACAAAAATGTAAAAACTAAACAAAATGCAGTACCACCTATGACTATCAGGTGGCAGAGCCCCCATCCTTCAACACAAACTGTATTTTTATTGTACAACGTAGGTTGTTAGCTATTCTAGATCAGAATTTATAGATACCTAATATTATACAATCATTACATGATGGTGTTCAATAGCATCTGACAAAGAGAAAGGATGAAAGGGAGCTTAAAAATGTTTTGCCCTGTGACAATTTCCTATTTTACAGTACAATTTACAGTGGGAATTCCAGCGTCAAAAACCCTGCGTTCGCCATCGCTGTTGTCACACAATAATGTTATATTAAGGCTCCAGCCATGCTCCAGCTCTTGCCAACAGCAGCACTTTTAGTATTGGAAACAAATTAGCTGTCAGTGGCTCAAAATGACAGGGATAATCTAGTGTTGCATCTAAACATACCTTGCACCCGTGACATTTTAGTATTTTCAGATGAATAATTCAGCAGAATGCTGTTTCATCGTTTTTTTGATTTCGCATATCAACCGGAGCTTGCAAAAAAAGAAAGAATTATGCATCACTATATTTCTTAGAAGAGAGATGTATTTATCACTGTGCATCTAGGGATCAACTAAGCAATAAAACTGGCTATTTATAGCAACTTCTGGAATAAGAATGAGATCCAGTAATTTGTTCCCTTGACACCTCACCCTAGGTCAGATCACTCAGAGTAAAGGGTACTTTACTTGGTAGCCTTACAAGGTGAACAGAATATATAAATGGTGACCAGAAATTCAATTTAAAGCTGCAGTCACACTGGCTTGTGCTGGCAATATGTTAAGGAAACAGAGGTTGTCTGACACATTTTAGCGTTAGGGGAATCACAAGGAAATGGGCAATGCACTTCAACCAACTCTCCGCGATGGATAAATGGGCGTGTTGAAAACCGTGCTGGCGTGGTTTGTATAACGTTGGTGTGGTTTCGTATAGCCAAAGAAATATATGGAAAATTGTTATGTCAAAGAGCTACAGTCAAATACATTACTTATCAGCCCCATCCCACTAATATTCAATGTAGAGTCTATTCTAGTGACCGCCGTACAATACAAAGAGCATTCTAGTAAAGCCTATTCTAGTGATTGATAGACACTAAAGAGAGCATTCTAATGACCCTTATACAATACAGAGAGTATTCTAGTAAAGCCTATTCTAGTGATGGATAGACAATAAAGAGAGCATACTAATGACCCTTATACAATAAAGAGAGTATTGTGGTGACCTGTATACAATACAGCAGCATTCTAGAGACCATTATGCAATACAACAAGCATTCTAGTGACCTCTATACAAACCGAAAGCATTCTAATGACAATTTACAAAACAGAGCAATTTAATGACCCATATACAATATAGCGAGCATTTTAATTACCCTTATACAATGCAAAGAGTGTTTTGGTGCCATATATACAAAACAGAGAACATTATAGTTACCAATATACAATACAACAATCATTCTAGTGACCTCTATATAATACAGAAGGCATTTTAGTGACCAATAGACAATACAGAGAGCATTCTAATAACCCCTATACAATACAGTGAGCATTCTAATAGCCCCTATACAATACAGAGAGCATTCTAAAGACCCTTGAGCAATACAGAGAGCATTCTGGTGACCTATATACAACACATAGAGCATTCTAGTTACCAATATACAATACACACAGCATTCTAGTGACCTTTATATAATACAGCGAGCATTCCAGTGACAAATATACAACACACAAAGCATTAGAGTAACTAAAATACAATATAGTCTCTACAACGATGGGACGTCCACCCCCCTCCCTTCCCTTACCTGTTGGAGTGACATTGCATACTAGTGACTACTCTTCAATGTCAACCCTGTTCTTGAGGCCATTATAAAATGCAGGCTCAAAATCTCTGGTTACTTTATAATGCACCCCCGCCCCCCAATTAATCTCTATTTCTTTTAAAATTCAAACCACATTCTCAGGGGGGCTTTATAATGCAACCCCCCTACACACACACATCTGCTATAACCAGAAAATGTCTATTTGTACATACGTAGAGAGTCTCTATTTCTGGGCCATACATATGTGTTTTTAAATTGAGAGCTAACATACCAAGAGGTACCCCAAACTCCTCCAAATGGCAATATGGTGCCAGCACTCCCCCATCAGCTACTGACACCATGACATGACTCTCAAACAGGAGAGGCATGCTATGATGTCAATTGTTGATGGGGAGTGCTGTCACCATATTGTCATTTGGTGTCCATCTAACACTGTAATTTAATTAGTAAACCCACAATGTAATAAAACAACCCCAAATAACATTATTAGCTTACATAATATGTTAATAACTCCCATCAACCTCACATTACATTAGTAGCCACCACCAGCAGCCATCTAACATTAATACCACCACAACACACTAATAGTACCCACTAACTCCCAATTTAAATTAATAGAACCCACCAGTCACTAAATTACAGTAATATCCGAGCACACACATTTATACCCCGCAATCATTAAATTTTTACCTCAATGCACATATTGCTTTAACATCCCCAACACAAAATGCATTAATTCCACCTACTATATTACAATAATATCATCCCAACCTTTTCATTAAATTAATAACCTCCACCAGCCCTCAGATTACATTAATAGCAAATTATTGTAATACCACCACCACCAATACAATTAACCAATATCAGAGTTTTAGTGTCTGTCTCCTGCATGGTTACATGTGCTAAAGAGTGGAGAGAGCAAGGTGGCCTGCATGGAGGGGAGATGGAGGAGATTGAATGGGAGGAATGGATGAAAGGAAAGGGGGGATCAGAGGGGAAGAAGGGGGAGGAAAAGGAGAGCAGGAGCAGGAAGGGAAGGGAGCCAGACAGATTATTGATGAGGCTGGGCCAGTCACGGCAGGGAGATGTTCTTGGCTGTTAGCATGAAGACCTTTAACGTAAAGGCTGGTTCCTGTGGAGAGGGCCAGCCACCAGGAAGTACCCTAATGCCATGGATGGCCCTAAAGCAGGGTGGGCCCAGAACTCAAGGGGCAAGCATGGGGCCAATTTGAATCATGGACCTGTGTGTATTGCTCCCTCTGCTCCCATGGTCAATACATTCCATACAGCTACTATCTTATGTGCTCAGCAGAAAAGACAACATTAAAACCTTCAAATTCTGTTTCTGCTCTACCATTCTATGGAATCCCATTCTACTATTTATAAATTTCCATTTAGCTGGGACGGTCAATTCATTCTGCTGAGTTGTATGGCTGGAAACACTTAAGGCTAAATTCCTCCGGCAAAATGCAGGATATTTCATGGCCAAATGCAGAACGAGGTGAATATTTTGTGTTACACTTTTGAAAATTTCTCTCATCTCTAACCTCAGATATATTTCCTTAGTACAGGTATCTAAAACATTTGCCTAATGTAAATTAAATCCTTGAACTTTAAATGCTGCTGTCGGTGTTCCAGTAACTATTTTGTCACCTGTAGCCAACATTAACATTCTATGAAGAGGGCAAAAAAGCAAATTTAAAAAAGATGTGTAATAAACAGTACAAAATAAACATTTTGGGGTAAAAGCTTCTGAAAAGGAAAAGTGGAGCTTTTGTCTACAGGAACCAATCAGATTCTAACTATAATTTTCTGCAATGTACTAGATACATGATAGCTAGAATCTGATTGGTCACTATGGATGACACCTCCATGTTTGCTTTTTAGATGGTTTGATAAGTTTACCCCTTTCTTTCTGTCACTTAAAAGTGTTGTTCACCAAAAACATCAGCTTCACACTGTTACCATTATTCCCAGCACAAAGATAAAACAGGCAAAATGGCTTAGTGGTTAGCACTCCTGCCTTACAGCACTGGGGTCATGAGTTCAAATTCCGACCATGGCCTTATCTGTGTGGAGTTTGTATGTTCTCCCCGTGTTTGCGTGAGTTTCTTCTGGGTGCTCCGGTTTCCTCCCACAATCCAAAAGCATACTAGTAGGCTAATTGGCTGTTATCAAGTTGACCCTTGTCTGTGTGTATATAAGGGAATTTAGACTGTAAGCTCCAGTAGGGCAGGGAGTTCTCTGTACAGCGCTGCGGAATTAGTGGCGCTATATAAATAAATAATATGATGATGATGATGATGATGATGAATTTCAGGTTATTCCTCATCCTATGTCGGACAGTAGACAACCTACAGGTGAGTTGTGATCATTGTCGGATTGCTACGCTAACCTTTTTTTAGTATATTTTTTTTCACACACACACACAAGAGAACCAGGATATAAATCAAAAGCAAAAGAGTTAAAATTCTAAAATAAACAAAAATCTTCTATTGCGGTCTCTTGAGGTCCTTTCGATGGATATATAAGACTATAAGGCACCTTATCCTTCTTCTTTTCTTTCTTTTCTCAAATTTATGAGTCCCATTATGTCCAATTTCAATTTTCATTAATACTAACTGCCGCTGATGTGCATTTAAGTGAATTTAATCATGTCTCGCAGACAGATCCGGCTTTAAACGCTGCCTCATTTAGAGGCACTGTGCGCGTTTCTGCAGAAAATGTCAGCCTCTAACATTTCAGTCTGCAATTCATCCCCATCCAATTTACTCCATCTCATCTTGAGGAAGGATCTTGTATTGTTAGGTTAGGGATGGAGAGGTGTCTGTGTTTTGTGAGACTCATTCTGTCTCTGCTCAAGGTGCTTTACAATACTACAGCTGTCAAGAAAAGTGAGCAATCCTTTCTCCGGCAAAATCTGTTTAAAATTCTGACATCTTCAAAAGTGACAAAATGTGGAAAAGAAGGTAAACTGACAGGACTGTACATTATTGCTAGATAGAGTCTAACTTCCTTCATATGTGTAAATTCCATTGTATATTTATAGTGCACAACGTTTACTGCTTTGCTTCGGAGAGGAAAATGAATAAGAAAATTTGAATGCTCAATTCATAATAATCGATTAGGAGTAACTATTATCAGATAATTTAGATGTCTTTTACTGTTATGTTCATTTTCTATGTATGGAGCTGCGGACCCTTTGCGGTATTGTATAAATAAAATATTGTAACAATAATAATCCTTGAAAATACTTCCTAGGGGTAAATGTATCAAGCTGAGAGATTTGAAAAGCCAATCAGATTCTAGCTATCATTTATTTAGTACATTCTACAAAATGATAGCTAGAATCCGATTGGTTGCTATAGGCAACCTCTCCACTTTTCAAACCTTCCGGAAAACTCTCAGCTTGATACATTTACCCCCTAGAATCTGATTGGCTATGGGGAACACCTCCACATTTCCTGTTTAGAATTTGTAGTAAATCTAGCCCCTTGGGGTATATTAACTAAACTGCGGGTTTGAAAAAGTAGAGATGTTGCCTATAGCAACCAATCAGATTCTAGCTATCATTTATTCAGTACATTCTCTAAAATGACAGCTAGAATCTGATTGGTTGCTATAGGCAACAGCTCCACTTTTTCAAACCAGCAGTTTAGTAAATATACCCCCTGGTATTTTTTCAGACAGGCATTGCATTGTTCAGCTGCTACCAGGAGCCTGGGCGTGTAAGAAGTGGAGCGCCAGACATTCTGGAACTCACTGGACAGCCTGAATGCTGGGCCATCGGGTTCATAACCGCTTGAACCAGGGTTTTATTATGATAAGTTTTAATTCACTTTTCTTTGGAATTATCCTTTAAAAATATACAAACTGTATTATGTTGTATAAATACCACAAAAGCAACATCTGCTGCTTTACATCTACAGTAAAACATGTAAATTTCATTAAATCACAGATGTGTTTTGCATCTTGCTGGAATAATATTTCATTTTTAGTAGGCAGAGAATCTCCAGTAACACAAAATTATTTACAATGAATCTAAGCCAAGCCGCCGTCCTGTTGAGTCTTGTTTTACATGCGAGGGCAAAGGTTTTAAAGAAAGCAAAGCTGCTTCCAGCATCAGTAATTCTATAATAAGCACATGTTGTTTGCAGTCAAGAACAATTTTAACACAGTTGGGCTCTCCCCGGATGACTATCTGCAGAGCGCACAGCAAGAGAGCTGCGAGTTATAGAGGAAGCGAGCTAACTAGCGAGCACAGGGCAGACTGATACCTGACTCCAGGTGTAGAGAGCGCGCACCTATGACAGCTTCCTCTACTCATCAACGCTCTCTTACAAAGTGGCCTGGAAGAAGGATTCCCAGGTACAGGACTTTTTTCGGGCTGCACCCACTCTATGGAATTCTCTCCCTCGCACAATAAGACTCTCCTCTGGTCTATAAACTTTCAAGCGTTCTCTGAAAACCCACCTCTTCAGACAAGCTTATAATATTCCTCAACCACCCTCTTAACCTCACTACATTACCCTATTACCATCCGTTACACAATTTCACACAAGACAACAACCCTCTGACCAACATTGTTGTGTGACAGGATCATTTAGCTTATGAGTCACTTTTACCTTTGCAGCCTGGCTGGACCGAAATGCAAAATGTAGACTTAGCCTTATGTATCAAACTCCCATTGTCCCATAGATTGTAAGCTTGCGAGCAGGGCCTTCTCACCTCTCTGTCTGTCTTACCCAGTTTGTTTATTAGTTTACTGTGTTACTTGTCCCCAGTTGTAAAGTGCTACGGAATATGTTGGCGCTATATAAATAAATGATGATGATGACGATGAAGGAGGCACGGGAGAGAGCATAGCGCATGAAGTGTGCACTTGATTAAACGTTCTATTGGCCAACCATGGAGGATAGAAGAACCAATAATTTTTTGTTAGCTACATGACACAAAATGCTCTACGTTGTCATTTTAATAAGCATATTACTGAAGTCCTCGGTACAGGGCCGCCACTTCCGTTTTGAAAACCAAGGCTGTTGCCCGAGGCGCCAATGGTTAGTGGGCAACAAATACACTGAAAGATTGATATAAGGGGGAATTAAATTGACCGGGAGATATTTTTTAACACCGCGTTAATTCAATTTAACCCGTTTTTTCGTCATTTTTCGAGCTGGTTAACTTTACCCGCGATTCAATTCAATTTTTAACGCTCCATTTTTTTTTCATAAAACGGTCCTCTCGTGCTCCAGTAGAAGGTCTATTGAAAGTATAGGGTGGTTGAGAGCTCGCCGCGTTAAAAGCTATTCAATTGTTTTTTAACGCGGCGTGTTAAACAGGCAAACATGCTGTTTTATCTCGCACCTCTTTGGGGTGTGTTAAAAAGAAAAAACCTAAAAAAACTGTTTAAAATTATGTAATAATGGAAAAAAAATGATAAACTATGTTTATCAGTAATGCATAACATGTAAAAGTTGATTTTCTTTTGAAAAAATAATGGGAAAAAAACATAAAAATAAAATAAAAATCACTAATTAAATATATTTATGTATGTTTTTGGTACAAATATGTATGTACTAATCTGTTTTGACATGGTATAGATGATTCTATAGTAAAAAATAGTGAAATAAAATAATATGCTAAAGAAAGTGCTGTAATGTAGATATTATCAAATGGTTGTGTAATGCAATCTAATGTATGAGTCCTTTTTTGTGTTATACATGACTGCGTTAAACACTCCCCTTCACTCCCCTAAAAACTCGCAAACACCAATGACTAACGTGCGGGGGCAGCGCTCCCTCTTTTTCAATTGAAGTGCACGAGTTTTAACGCTGCGTTAAATAAAAACGGTCACTACAGCAGTTAAAAACCTGCGTGTGATTTTTTTTTTTTAACGCTGCAGTAAAAAAAAAACCTTGCGGTCAATTGAAACCCCCCCCCCCCATAGTGTCACTCGTCCATTGCTTTTAATGTCCCTTGTGGGGCCCCCTCATGGGGCGCTGATCGGTGACATGAAGGAGAAGCAGCTGGCTGTGTTACGCTGGTAGTGTGCTTATTGGCTACACTGTCTAAACAGGAGCAGATGTCGCCCATACCTCCCGCCAGCTACAGTAAGAAGCAGCCGTGGCTGAGGTGCAAAGGCCGACGGGTGGGGTGTCACTTTCTAATGTGCGGAGAGGGTTTCCCGCTAGAGAGCCCCCAGAGTTTGCACTGTCCCTAACTCTCTGCTTCCTACAGCATTTAAACAAGACTGATGTTTGAGGAGCTTTCTAAATCTTACAGTCAACAACGCCCATGTTTCACACACACTCTTCTGAAACACAAAAGATAACTCGGGCGCAACGAGAAGGCGCCTTGCGGTTTGCAGACTATGAAGCTCCCCATGTCCTCTCCTAATTAGTTGCCTCTGTCAGCTGTGAAACTTACTTAGTAATAATTAAACAACGGGAAAAAATGCAACAACTTTAAATAATTAGTTCCGAGTACAGTGTTTGCTTTTCTTCAGGCTGAGTTCTCAGCAGGATGCACCGAGAAATAAAGGCTAGTGTGACTTCACAAGCCGGCAGCTTGACAAATGTATTTTTAATCACATTTTAATTACAGTGATGTTCACAGTACAAGTGAGCGCTGATATGCCGACGTACAGGATAACCAGCCGCACATTTAAAGCGCACCGCTCGTCTGCTCGCGTTGAAGGTATTTTGTGGGCTCACTATGTATGAGAATGCAGCCTATCAAATCACTAGGAACTAGTGACATCACCAAGACATGAGCCTCTACATATTCGAAAAGCACATAAAATAGCTGCCTCCACTCTGCTTATAAATGACTTTATAAAACTATTAGCACAACAAGGTTGTTTTACTGTGTCTACGTTAACGTGCATGACATTGGCAGTAATTCCTACGGGTAAATTTATCAAATAGCGATTTTTGCAAATCACCAATATCCTGGCGACTTTGTATGGTAAATTTAAAGTGCAATGGCTTTAAAGGCAAAAGGTGAGATTGACGCAGACTTGTCTGAAAGTAGATTTGTTCTTTAATACTCAAAACAATAAATTACTCTTGTGAGGTTTCATTGGATGGATATAAAGAAAATAGCGTAGAATGTTCACAATTACTGTCTGCCACAATGCGTTGGAGTGGGACCACATAACTAAACTATGGGTTCCAGATAGTTACTTAACCGTTATTCTGAGAATTCACATCAAACTGCAGGATAGTGAGAGCAACCATTTCACATATATATCTTAAAATGATGCACACAGTGGTTCCCAAACTTTTGCAGTTCGCGGCACCCTTAGAGTCTCCATAATGTTTTCAAGACACCCCTCCAAAATAATTACCGAGCAGTCACGTTTTATAAGTAGTTGGGTCAAAAAAACTTAATAAGTATTTAGGTCAGGACAGACATATTTAGTCGTATGCAAAAATGATACACATTAATCCAAGGGAAAAGAATATTTTTATTTATTTTTTCAACTATATTTCTGTCAAAGAATAATTTGCAGCTAACTCACACTGTGACCTTCTTCATCTCCACACACTCTGTGCCCCCCTTCATCCCCACACACTCTGTGCCCTCCTTCATCTTCACACACTCTGTGCCCTCCTTCATCTCCACACACTCTGTGCGCCTGCATCCACTTACTCTGCCCCCTCTGCATCCTCTCACTCTGCCCCCTCTGCATCATCCTCTCACTCTGCCCCCTCTGCATCATCCTCTCACTCTGCTCCCTCTGCACCATCCTCTCACTCTGCCCCCTCTGCATCATCCTCTCACTCTGCCCCCTCTGCATCATCCTCTCACTCTGCGCCCTCTGCATCATCCTCTCATTCTGCCCCCTCTACATCATCCTCTCATTCTGCCCCCTCTGCATCATCCTCTCACTCTGCCCCCCTCTGCATCATCCTCTCATTCTGCCCCCTCTACATCATCCTCTCATTCTGCCCCCTCTGCATCATCCTCTCACTCTGCCCCCCTCTGCATCATCCTCTCACTCTGCCCCCCTCTGCATCATCCTCTCACTCTGCGCCCTCTGCATCATCCTCTCACTCTGTGCCCTCTGCATCATCCTCTCATTTTGCCCTCTCTACATCATCCTTTCACTCTGCCCCCTCTACATCATCCTCTCATTCTGCCCCCTCTGCATCATCCTCTCACTCTGCCCCCTCTACATCATCCTCTCATTCTGCCCCCTCTGCATCATCCTCTTATTCTGCCCCCTCTGCATCATCCTCTCACTCTGCGCCCTCTGCATCATCCTCTCACTCTGCCCCCTCTACATCATCCTCTCATTCTGCCCCCTCTGCATCATCCTCTCACTCTGCCCCCTCTACATCATCCTCTCATTCTGCCCCCTCTGCATCATCCTCTTATTCTGCCCCCTCTGCATCATCCTCTCACTCTGCGCCCTCTGCATCATCCTCTCACTCTGCCCCCTCTACATCATCCTCTCATTCTGCCCCCTCTGCATCATCCTCTCACTCTGCGCCCTCTGCATCATCCTTTCATTCTAACATTTAGTGAAATTAATTTTACTGCTGCCTTTTAGTTTACAAACAATCTGTTTGTTTATTTAGTTGTTTATTTGTTTCCCAAGCAATATATGTAGCTAATCACCAGGAGAAGTGGAAACCCTTCAATTTCAGCCCATCAAAACACAGAATGCTGTCTGTAGGATCAATGTGCTGAAACCCACATGTTTTATATAATAAAACACAAATTGATTCTGTAACCATATGTCATCCTTGGGCCCTTATGGTGGAAATGAGCAGATATGGCACTTTTCATCTACTAATTTCCACTTCTGTCATTGGCTATTAATATGTGAGAACTTCTGACAGTCTCATGAGTTCCTTAACAGAAAAGTATTTTACTAGTGAAATGTAGACCTAAAGAATATATCAATATGACTTACGGGGTAAACTTCAGTGCCTAGTCTTTCCTCGGTTGTCAAAACAGCCCGGTCGTCTTTGGAATTAACAACTTGTTTTGTCTCTGTTTCTGTAAGTGTGACTCTGGTCACCGTGGGAAGATGTATTAGTACGACTATTAAAGTCAGCAGAAGCTCCCACTTCAGCTTCGTCACTTTGACCCGTGGCATTGACAAGAATGGCCCAATTTTTATTCAATTTCTACCACAGTTTTTGCTGCCGAAAATGGCTTTTCACTAGCAGCAGAAGTCAACAAGGTGGTTCCCGTTTCATTTCCCTCAAAAATCATTGGCTACTTTGTTGGACACAACACAAAAATATATCTGGCAGATGTAAAGGTCTTGGTGGGAAACTCAAACGAAAACACAGAAAGATAAAGTAGATTATGTTGTAAATGTTGCATGAAGGCATTGCAAAGAACATTAAATTAAAGCTATTGTTAAGAAATAAGGATCTCTCCTGTTGGTTTAATCTGTCATCTATTCAATTACTGCTACTACTATGTGTAGGATCATTCCTGCAGTTCACTGATTCAGAAAGTTTCTAGGCAAATAGTTACAAGCTTCATTCAGCTCTCAGTCTGGCAGGCTCAGGTGTGCAAACACCTACCACACTCATGCAGCTAATCATCCTGCAGTTATGATTGGTGCTGCTGCCTTTATAAACCTCTTCCTTTCAGCATACCAATGATGGTGATAGGTCCTGCTTGACCTAGTGTGCCTTTTTTTCTGACCTGTTCTGTTATCAATGTTTGACCCGGATATTTAAAGAATTGTGCTGTCTTCTCCACTCCAGACTATGGGCTTGTTAAACGGATCTGTATATATCACTCTACCTGCCTTGACCCTTGGCTTGTTTATAGGAACTGCTGTCTTCTCTACTCCTGACCGTGGCCTGGCTGTTATATGCATTAACCCCTGCCTCTCTGATTGTCAGTTTGCAACACTACACTATCTGGTTGCTCCCTACCTGCTACCACGTGCTGTTCACTTCACCAGGCAAGTGTCAGATTATTATTATCATTGTTATTATTATTATTATTATTATTACTATTATTATCTTTTATTTATGAGGTATCACAATGGATCCTCAGCGCTGTACATAAAGCATGGGATAACAGTACAGGGTAACAATACATGACGTACATGGTTGTACAAAAACAAAGTGCAGTAAAAACAAAATACAATAAGTATAAGTCGAAGTAACAACTAAGCAGAGAAAGATGCATAGAGCAAAGAGGTAAAAGTGGGGGGAGTCAATCAGATCAATCTGTGTTAACCCCTACCTGTCATATTGTCAGTTTGCAACACTACAACATCTGGTTACTCACTACCTGCTACCGTGTGCTGTCCACTTCACCAGACAAGTGCTAGTCTGATTCTCAGTTTGCTCTCCAAAACCATCAAGGTTGCCCACTACATCCTACCTGTTCTGTCCACTCCACCGGGCAGTTGTAAATCAACAACTACTACTACCCTAGCTTAAGTCCTGGGGGCAAACTGAGTACATTGGAATCTAGTTCCTCGGACAGGGGGCTGCTAAAGGCGAAGATCTGGAGACGCGGTTCTAGTAATTGAGGATTACATACACCTTTCCCAGCTATCTGAAGGAGAGCCCCACTTTTGATTTGTTATAATTAGATTTACCTTTTTTTATCTTCAGCTGATATACGCACACGTTTCCTGACTTTTCTGAAACAAACTATTATGATGAAACACAATATGACTAAACATAGCTGCAAACACCACAAATCACTACATCTGGGAATACTATAATGAGCGGTACAACTTCCTGTAGACCTATATATCAGCCTAAAAGAGGGACAGCATGGGGGGAAAGTGGGACAGTGGGATTTGGGTCCAAGAGATAAAGTGATAAGACATTAACTTCTGTTTGTCATAATGTCTGATTTATCTTCGTTCCGGTCATCGGAATATTACAGATATAGTTAGTAGTGAGAAATGTCTCAAAATATCGAATCCATATCACACAGTCCCACAATCTGCCCGTCCCATATCATTAAATTATTCGGCCCCATCCTTTAATAAAAAGTTCTCCACCCCCCTTTCTCAATACTGTCAGGGGAATTATGAGAATAAATGTCTGAAATCATTTCCTAAATTATAATCATCTCCAAAATGTTCAGGAAAAATAAAATAGTTAAGATCACAAATCAATATTTCCATAGGTGATGTTAAATTATAAATAGGACAATTTGCCCATTTTTATTCATTCTTGATGTAAAAATATGTTGAAATGTTTCAAAAATTGTTTTATCTTATTTTGCAACACACGTGAAGATGACTATATATACAGCAACAACAAATGAAGGCTGGATGCAGCATTAATTAAAGATCTGACATTTAGAGAAAAAAAAAAGTAAAATTAATTGCTTGGGAAATTTCATCATTGATTTCCCAAACAAATAACATATTGACTCTTCTGTCCATATATAACAGGACATTAGAGTTACAGTATTTAGATTAGCTTCTATACATTAAATTTTAAACAGATGCTATACTGCATTGATTTTCATACGCATTCCTTTACAAACATCTTTTTTCAAATTAGTTTAACCTGCAAAAAATTGAGAAAGAAAGCAAGTGGATTTGAACCAAATTTTTGTTTTGCAAACAGTGCAAAGTCTAACTGAAAACATCACAGACATAAAGACACAATTTATGGATCAGGTCATCTGATTCCCTACGAAGTTCTATTAATAAATAAAATCAAGACATAACGTTTCACATGATTTACACAGAATTTATAGTCTAGATTCTTAGAAAGCGCTAACATATTACTCAGCGCTGTACATTGAGGGAATTATGTTATAAATAAATAACATACAATGACATGAAGGTAAAGTTGGCCCTGCCCTAATGAGCTTACAATCTAAGAGGCGAGGGGAATAATTGATACATAAGGCAGCAGAATAACACTTGCAGTTGTTGTTGCGGGAAGTAGGTGTGGCTACTGTAAGACAGCAGCGTTATTGGCTGCCAATATTAAAGCAGCTATTGGCGGCTGACGATTCTGTGCAACTAACGGGGGTGTGGTAGATGGTAGACAGCTGCTGGCAACTGTCACTGTCCTTCACCACTTATATTAACTGTACCTATTAAATTTATCTATATATTAAGAACATAAGTACGACTTTTATGAGTGACTTATTTCTATGATGTCAATGTCTGAGCAGGCTGCATTGCTTTGGAGTTATTCCGCAAAACGTCCGCCCGCCCTTTACAACAATGCATCACTATTATCCTCTGGAAAATGTAACAGTTGGCAATATACCTGTGCACCTGCTGGTTGCTCTGGAAACTGTGACAGTTAGTGAACTCTCCCCATGCACCTGCTGGGTGACCTGGAACATTGGACCTGCTGGGTGGTCTGGAAATGGGGACAGCTATTTGCATGCACATATATCAGCGCATCTTACAGGGACCATACCCAGCAATGTAACTTCGATGGAAGAACTTATACATAAATATATTGTAGTGTATAAATAAATTCTTTAGTTACTTTAATATAGTGATTGATAATATAATTATTTATTCATTATACTCCATTGTTAAAATTTCTACATGTAATGGAATACTTCTCAGAACTGTTTTAAAAATTTAGCTCATCTCCATCTATCACCCAATATAGTACACATTATGTACAGTACTAAATAACAGTGTTTTCTTGTGATACCCATGCTTTAAAATTGTTAGGTCATCTAAAATAGAGATTACTAAACTATTTTGAAAAGTGTTGATTTCTATTACTTTTCTAGCCATCAAGTTCATGACGGAGATGCAGAAAAACTTTTCTATAATTCCATTTGATATGTCTTAAATAATTAAAAAAAACAATATGCAATGCTTACAACCTTAAACTGTCATATTTAAACAACTTATTTGCTTGGTACTGATTTGGTAAAATTTCATATATTGAGATTCCAATATCCTGAATCGGGAGTTTTGGTCTTATGTATCGGAATGCATGCAACCAAGCAGATACGTGTTATCGTGTTGCCTGGGACACATTTATCAATCTTCTCATAAAGTGAAAAATAGTTTTCAATCCTTATCGCATTGATAAGGATTGAACTATTTCTCAAATTTATGAAAAACCCAACACAGAAACAGGAGTTCCGATAAACTGCTGTTTCTGTGATAAAAAAAAGCATACTTACCACGTCCTCTTCGCAATGCGCAGTCTCCGGATCTCCTCCTCGTCCTCTTCATTTTTCTTCATACTGGAATCGCGCATGTGCAGTTCGAAGAACGGACATGCGCAAAGATATCTCCGCTAGCGAGTGGTGAGTGACAGGGATCATGTGATCCCTCCACACATGCGCTGTCCAGCTCTGCTCTTCGGAGCAGAGCTGACAGCACTGAAATCTTTCAATTATGGTAATGTACATTATCATGACAAGTTACTGAAAAAAACGTATTTTCGTAACTTGTTAGATTGTGGCAGGGAGCAGTCACCATACTGTTGTATGGAGACTGCTCGCAAAACGAAACAGAATGCATATCATGGATATCTGCTGCGATGCACCTTTCTTAAGTAAGAGTAACACTCCAACTTGCGTTGGAGTTCCGGAAACAGAGATAGTGCACTAACACCACTTCATAAATATGCCCCCTTGTGTGGAAGATACTGTGTATGCCAGATATAAAGAAGGTATAAATTATATCATAAATAATACCGTACACTAGCCTCTAATGACATCTGTATTGCTCACCATATTAACTGACCATCTCTATCTTATCACTGAAATACTGGACTTTAGGTCTGGAGCTTTCATCTCTCTTATTACCAATCATTGCACCGGAGTTCCTGGTACGGCAAGAGGCAGAATTTGGTGGAAAACTCTGGCTATCCTCGGAGTACGCTACGGGTTAAATATCTGAGCGATTCCGTCTTTTTACTACTTGTATAAAATGTGCAATTTCTTCTTAGCGTTTTATAACTGTCTCTCAATGCAAGTAAGATTTTTTAAAAACCCAAGTGGGAAATTACGAGGAGTTCAGTTGTTCTCCCAAAGCCGGCTCCTAGCAATAAAATAAATCCATTGATCATCCTAATAAGCACTTAAAATAACTAAATCAAGGCCTATTAAAACAATTTTGACAAAGAACTTCCTTCCAAAGGCAACACATAAACGCTGCCAACTGACGACAGATGCAGAAATACCGTTTTGGATTTTTTCCCCCCAAACAAATTTATTGGCTTCATATTTTTCGTCGGGTGAATAAGGCAGATTTATACGGCTGTGCTCTAAAATGTTGTTTTACAACTTTGTCTGTTCTCTGCTTCAGCCGGAAAGTTGAACCGTTTTTTGGTTTTTTTTTTCCTGCTTACTTGAAGCAAAGTGAAATGAGTAAACAGACTCTGATTAATGGCACTGTCAAACTACGGCAGGAACTCTGTCCTTTCCTTCAATGTCTGATAGTCTAGAACCCCGTATCAACGGGCTGCAGCGTTTTGCTTATTCAATGGGCGTTTGACAGATTTAATTAACTTTAAGAGAGTGGGATTGTAATCTAAACATTAATGATACCTTACGCGTCTCTCCACATCAGTCGTTGAAAATCTGGCACGCCGGGCGAACAGGCCGACTGTGTGTTTAATGCTAAACTGTTGTTGACATACACCAGACATTTATAAAGGGAAACCAAACAACAGAAATTGTAAGTTCTCATTTCTTGCAGAATTGGGCTCCTAGACACATGAACTTCAACTTCAACCAATAAGAATCTACAGAAAATATGTAATAATGATTAAGCATTTCTTGTGTAATGTGCATTGAGATCCAGATAAGTTATGGGATTAGCTACACGGGGCTTACTAGTACAGTATGTCTTCAGTCAATTTATCCCAGTATTTATGTTATGTTTCTGGCAGTTGGTATATTGCCGTACAATCATCTGTGTCCTTATAGAGAACAGTCATTGTGTACTTGCACAATACAATTTGTCAGAGTTCATAACGCACCATTCTTCATGTACTTTTCATATATATCAGATGAAGTGAAAACCTGCAAGGATTGGCCTCAACCTCTCTCCTCTCCCCAATCTGTAATCTATGTAGCACATAGATAGATAAAATGTAATATTCCTTAGGGAAAACATAAGTTATCTAGAAGGGGGAAAGGGGGGGGGGGGTTGTGGGGGGTCCTGTTCTGTTAGATTAGTATCGATAAAAAAAAAAAATTATTCTTTGAAAAAAGCATTTCTTAATGAATGAGATACATATACAACATTGGAGAAAGAAACAATAAGGGGAAACAGAGTTGAGTAGAGACAGATACACATGGGGGAAAAAGACATATATGAGATAAACAAACATGATGGCGTCAGCAGTGGGATGGGGAAAAAGTGAAAGTGAAGGAATCACCCGAGTAGATGTGGGGGTGGGATCCATGTTGTTTAAACTAACAGGGCATGTGCTGCCTTCTTGTGGCAGTGGGTGCACTTGAATGCCTTGCGTTGAGGATTAAATTGCAAGCTTCCCTGGGATAGGGGCTGAAATGAATGGGTAAAAATCCTCTGCATAGCTCTGGCGCTATATAAATAAAAAAATATTAATAATAGTATTATCACGCTGCCAAGACAGTGCCTGTGGTTAAATGGTGTCTAATGCTGAAATAAAGAACATTCTCAATTATTACTGTTATTCCTAGAACCAAATGGCGTGGAGAAAGAAATGCACGGATACATTGTAAATCGTGTTACGAAAATGGCCTTTTACTGATGAGTGTTCTGCCATATCTAATGTTCATTTCTTAGCATTCTTTTCTGAGGTTAAGATTCTTTATGGAAGGTTGAGATTTAGCACTTTCCAATCTATGTTTTTAGTGCTCATTACAGAGACGATCGTACAGTACTCATTGAAAAGTAACATTTTCAATTTTGGATTTATTTACGAACTTATTAATATGAACAATAAGCACAATTATAAAAGGGCTACAAAACATTACTTAAGCTACCTATATGTGTAAACGGAATTAAACTGGTGCAAAAGGTTGAAAGGGTCCTTTTAGTGGAAGATTAGAGGCCAAACTTAGGGTGTGGTGGAGAAGACATTTGCATAGGGCCTCAACCTTCAGAGAGAGAGAGAGACCTTGTTACCAAACCTTATCATGGGTCTGGTACGTGATAAGTCAGACTCAGCTGTTATAATATAAATCAAAAATATTTTCTTTTCACTAGTATGTAGAACTTTAGACAACATTGTTTTTCCCTTTAACGCCCGCTTCCTCCAATTAGCAAACCAACATCTAATTTGGTTGTTATCCATGGATGAGCATCCATTGCAGGTGGGGGTGACTATCTCCCAAAGTTAAATTACTAATGGATTTCATGTTAGTTTAAATGGGAATATTGTGCCCTTTTTATAAAGGATTACCATGCAGTACAGCTCAGTAGAAGTGTAAACTTGACCATATAAGAAAAAATATCGGCAACCGATCAGACATTAGCTTTTATTAGCCTGACTGCACTCTGTTACTAAAATTGGATAAACATTTGGTTGCGATGGATGACAGCACACAATTATCCTTAGTACAGATGTTTGTTTCAGCCAAGCGGAGCAATCAGGTGCCTGAACTTTGACAAACTCCATAATAAAAGACTGAGCTGGAAATCTAACTGTCTACAACTGTACCAGATTTAATGTACAGCAGTCAAGGTCAGATTATCCAATAGGCTGACTAGGTTGCATCCTAGGGGGCCGGGCTTTTGAGGGAGGAGCAAAACTGTGATAGAGTCATCAGCTGAAATTTAAAATATAAGAGAAATGTTGTTCTCCAAAGTAAAAAGAAACCACGAAAGAAAAATGTAGTAAGGTTTCAGTCTTGACGTATTTCCATGGTAAACTCTGATGACAATCAGTCATCCTTGCGTGGGCGCTTCAGGATAGGCGAATAGGAGAGACAAGGATGGCGACAGGCGCATGTGCGACAGCCCCCTCCCCCATCACATCGTCACCCTTAGTAGCGAGTTTAATGAAAACGAGATGAGTGACCAACATTGTTGTGACCTTTTTAAAAAGCAAAGTGGAGCTGAGTTTCCAAAACATGGGAACATAAACATTGGGGGGGCAGAAGGAGCCATGTTTTAAATTAGGGCCAAGTTCGTCATTACCTAACGCATGTTAGACTGGCATGGGAGATGGGGACGCTACAAGCGTATTTGTCTGGGGCAGGCTGAAGCCTTTATCAAGTCGTGTCAGTAACCTGTATCTCGGTAATGGTGACAGTGCCAAGGATGAATCAATTGTGAATATCTGTTTAGTTAGCTGAAATTAACTCAGACAGATTATAATTAATTAATGCTGTTAAAGAGCCATTTATTTTCCAGTTAGCTATAGCATGTTCGAGATGATCCATGTAGGCAACGGTTGTCCAGCTTCATACATATCCACACGTACCAGAATGTATGTGACAGTGTTCAGTGTATCCTAAGGCTTCTATAAATATACCCTGTTAATAATTTAAGCACACAAGCAAGCGTACATTTGTCAAAGTTGATAGCGACATAACATTTTGCTCTCAAGACAGAAATACTGCAAGGAAAAAAAATCAGCAGTAATAAGGATAATGATACGGGATTAATGTGGAGTCTACGCTAACTTTTACATTTTCTGCCCAGTTCTTGAATAAGACCTGCAAGGAAGTTAAACTATTCATTTCGCTGACTGTTACAGTTCTGATACAGTTACTAATTGCTGCAGAGAACTGGGTAAGTTTGTTCATTTATTTTCTAACTAGTATGACTAAAACCAACGTGCTTGACATTTATTTATATAGCGCCACTAATTCCGCAGCGCTGTACAGAGACTGTTTGCCATTCACAACAGTCCCTGCCCCTGTTGAAATATACAGTCTAATTTTCCCTAACATACACACAGACAGACACAGGCTAGGGTTAATTTTGTTACAATTAACCAATTAATCTATTAGTATGTTTTTGGAGTGTGGGAGGAAACCCACGCAAACATGGGGAGAACATACAAACTCCACGCAGATACAGCCCAGTTCAGGAATCAAGCTCAACGTGCTGCCCATGTATTCTGTATATAGGCATGCTCCCTGTATTCAAACTACCATACACATTTTAATAAGTGCTCAAAGTAATTGCATTTAATTAATTAAGACTGGACGGAGGAGGCGACCGATAGATATATATACATATATATTACTGATTATTTTATAACCTGTTCCCAGGCTGTTCTTCCTAGCAAGTGACAGTCATTTATTAAACATGTAGGAGGACAGACTCTAAATATAACCAATTATTTGCAATGGTTTTCAGCTTTATAAGCTCACATTCAGACAGAAACGCAGCTTGGTTTTAATATGTGTCAGGGAGAGGGAGACAGGAGCCAAGTGTGGGGTGGATACAATTCAAAAGGAGTGTTTGTCTCCAGTTATTCTCTGCTTTTCCCGCTAATTGTTCTTGAAATTACAGGTCTGGGTTTGTTTTGCCAATAAATCAAATCAGTTAAAGGTTGCGTAAACTGTTTTTGCTTGCGAAATAATACATGTTCAGAGTAATGATACCCAGGACAATTGTGGCAATCTATTCTCTAGTCTATTTGCAGTCTGCCACAGTGTCTGCTTCCTGTACGATATATACTTCTGAGATGACTTCTAATATCCATTTTACTCTAATATATAATGTTATATTATAATTTTAAATAAAGAAACCTGTTTTTATGAAGTGATCTCATATAAAGACTAGAGATGCTCACTGACCCCCGTCAACTGGTTTTGGTTTTGGATTTTTTAGGAAAAATCCTAAAATATGCTGAAATCACATAATTTTGCTCTTTTTTTGCTCCTACGTTGTTATTAAGCTCAATAATGCTAATTTCAAGTCATTTGCAGTCAATTTTGACCACCTCAAAGATCACAATATTATTTTCATACACTTTCAGACAAATACTGCAGCGACCTGGCTGGATGGTAAGCGACAGAGCAATGACACAAACACACGGCAGTTCCTAGCGCATCTAGGACACATTGGCACACAGCAGTGTCAGAAAAGAAAAATGGAGCAAGATGGAATTGTCCTTGGGCCCACCCTAACTCCCACCCACCATTATGTTGGATCTTAAAAAGGAATCAAAAATCGCGACATCCAAGATCCGACGACGTAGCGATCATGTTTTTGATTCTGAGGGCACGCGAAAGTCCTGAGACTCGGAACCCTTAAGTTCGGGTGTGTTCGGTTCTGGGGGAATCGAGCCTGAGCATCTCTAGTAAAGACTGACAGTTATACCATCTATTATGGAGCACACAGTGCTTCATGTGACACTAATGACATCACTACTCTCCAAATACAATTTATATGTGATGACAATGACATCAGTATTCCTAAAAATGTAAGGATAAAAAGTTCCAGGAGTGCGCGTAGAAGCTAGGAAATAAAAGTCATCTGAGTGTGGAGGACACCCATACAATTTCCAGACCAACTTAATGACAGCGATATTGTGTAATTAATGCTGTAATGGCTGCAGGGCTGAAGGTGGGGGTTCCTTCGTTATTAGGGGGTACCCGCTAGTCCTACATATGGTGGGTACATACAGGAGCCGCTTCAATTTCCCCCTTCCCACTTAAACCAACCAATGTAATGGGGAAGTTATCTACACAGGGACTTTGAATTAATAGATCTTGGGTGAATCAATGGAAGGTTTTAGATAGAGAGAGAGGAAGAGAGAGATACAGATTCCCTTTATAGCCAACTGCAAGTCATCTTCTGTCCTGCAGTTATTATAATAGCTCATTTTAAAAGAAAACAACCGTCAGAGTAAAAGCCATAGCTCATATAACAATGTATTGGAGACTATTAATGGGCGTATTACACGCGCATCAAATGATTCATTACTCTATAATACCCCAGCACATTACAAACCAACAAAACATGTCTATAATTCAAGTTCAGCATAATACTGGTAGCAGATTATATCCACAGATGGATTTTATTAATATATAATGTCAAATCCCCAACGCTTATTAAATACCATAAAACAGTAAGCAGCAAGTCTAGCATGCATGCAAAATAAATATTTTCTGATCTACTAATACTTAAGATGATTATCTTGATGATGATGATGTTGATGATTATAATGATGGTGGTAATGGTGAGGAGGATGATGGTGATAGTGATAAGGATGGTGATGATGATATTGATCATTATGGTGATCATTTTGGTGATGATAATGATGATGAAGGTGATGATGATGATAGCGATGATGATGTTGATGATGGTGATGATGACGGCAATGATGGAGGTTGATGATGATGGTGATGATGATAGTGGTCATTATGATGATGATGATGATGTTGATGATAGCGATGATGATGTTGATGATGATCATGATGATGATGTTGATAATGGTGATGATGATATTGATCATTATGGTGATGATAATGATGATGAAGGTGATGATGATGATAGCGATGATGATGGTGATGATGACGGCAATGATGGAGGTTGATGATGATGGTGATGATGATAGTGGTCATTATGATGATGATGATGATGTTGATGATAGCGATGATGATCATGATGATGATGTTGATGATGGTGATGATGATATTGATCATTATGGTGATGATAATGATGATGAAGGTGATGATGATGATAGTGATGATGATGGTGATGATGACGGCAATGATGGAGGTTGATGATGATTGTGATGATGATAGTGATCATTATGATGATGATGATGGTGATGAAGGTGATGATGATGATAGCCATGATGATGTTGATGATGAGCATGATGATGATGGTGATGATGATAGTGATCATTATGGTGATGATAATGATGATGAAGGTGATGATGATGATGGTGATGATTAGCATGATGTTGATGATGGTGATGATGACGGCAATGATGGAGGTTGATGATGATTGTGAGGATGATAGTGGTCATTATGATGATGATGATGATGATGGTGATGAAGGTGATGATGATGATAGCCATGATGATGTTGATGATGAGCATGATGATGATGTTGATGATGGTGATGATGATAGTGATCATTATGGTGATGATAATGATGATGAAGGTGATGATGATGATAGCGATTATGATGTTGATGATTAGCATGATGTTGATGATGGTGATGATGACGGCAATGATGGAGGTTGATGATGATTGTGAGGATGATAGTTGTCATTATGGTGATGATGGTGATGGTGATGATAGTGATGATGAGGATGATGTTGATGATTATGATGGTGATGAGGATGATGGTGATAATGATGATGTTGATGTTTGTGATGCTGATAATGATGGTGGTGATGATGACAATGATAATTGCCGATTTTATTATTATTATTATTATTATTATTATTAGTAGTAGTAGTAGTAGTAGTAGTAGTATTACCAATAACACTGTAAAATATGATTTACATATAGTTCATATTTTTATTTTCCATATATGAAAGGTACCCCAGTGGCCTCTCTCACGACTTCTGCATCTGACACTTTTCCTGCGCTAACAGTTGAGTAGATGGAAAGGAAACTACAGGCATAGAACGCTTGTTCAAGAAACTACACACTATAATACACACATATTACTTCCAAACCTCATCTAGTTGTTAGTCCGGAAGAAACATCAAGTGCAGAGCTGGTGAGGATACATATCTCCCAAACTGTCAGGGTCTCGTGCAGTTCTACCAGCTGGTAGAAGATGATTTATTAGGATAAAACATTTTTATGTGAAGATAAGGTGAGACCCTGCTGCTCTACAATTAGGTGGGGGAGGGAGTTTATTAATAAAACTTAATATGAAAATTGAAAATATGAAATATATGTAAATCCTATTTTACAGTGTTTTGGTGTTGGGAAAAAAACTGGTTCATTCAGTATAATCAATTTGCTCCATTATTTGGGCAGTTTCGCTTGATATATGCAGCTTTCAGTAATGCATCTGGGCTCTGGACTGTAATACGAAATTAGTTTTCCTGAGAGTTATCTATGGCTCTGAATCACTCAGTGCCGTGTCCTTCAATATATGACCATTAGATATAGGCTCTCTGATCACCTCTCCTGGACTCGCTGCAGATCACACAGTCTAATCTAGGTACTTTACTCTGGTTTTCAACAAATTACATTACTGCTGAGAGTGTTAAATGTCAATGATATGGGTATCTTATACATTAGCAAGACCTCCTTGTGCCAGAAAATATGTGAAAAGGAATATGTTACAGTTGTAATTTCGACTTGCGTTTTAAGACTTGGAATGAAAAATCAATGGATTCCTTAGGGAACCATAATCTGTAAATTAGTGACGCTGACTTTATATGAGAGGGCTCAGTAACGAGGGCTGTTGTAGATAATATGTGCAAAGAGATGAAACTCTTGGATTTCATTTGGTAAGTATTAGATGGAAGTTATCCAGGAGTAGTCCTATATTATCAGGAGACTCTATTCCATCTTAGATTTATTGAAAGGACATGTTCATCACAGCACTGATAGGTAACTATGGGTAGAACATGTGAAAAAGCTTCATGCATTTTATTCATGGTCACTTCAGAAATCAATTATGTCGGCACTGACTACATGCTTTCACCTATGACCGCTGTGCATGAAAAAAACCACATCCAATTGCAATTCAGAAAAAGCAATTTAACTCCTCTCCAATGCCGGGAATTAGTCTGCTTGGTAAAAGCTCTCGTATATTTTGCAGATGTGGCATTTAGGTCTCCCATCTGTCCTGATTTTTCCAGGGCCGTTCCGTTTTTTAACCCAAAATTTTCAATTTCTGTCACGTAAATTAAACTGCCAATTAACCAAAATTAACAGGATAGATGGGAGCAGGATCCTATAACTTTTAATTGGGACCTAGAAGAAAATATGGGGTAAGTTTAATAGCCTAAGAACACTGCAGTTGATATGGTTGTCCCAGTTTTTCATTCCAAAATGACGGGAGCTCTAGACATGGGAGAGCCAGAGAGGGTGGCTTTGTTTCGGCAGCCTCAGTGAGGCCTTCTAGACCAGGGGTCAGGGAACTTTTTACCTTTTACCCCAAAATATATTTAGATACGCCGATGTTACCCCCTTGATTTGAAAGGAAGAAAATCATATATTAATAATTATTGGAATTCAATACTTTTGTTACCCCTTCTCTTATTTCCCTCACCCTGTGTGCCTCTGTTGTTTTACTTACTTTTCTATTGACTTTTTATCTTCTTTTTTCTTCTTCTCTGTTCTTTTTGTTCTTCTGCCTCTGCTCCTCACTGAAAATGGAGGAGAGGAGACTGCTGGGAGCCGCCGCGTGGTCATGTGATTGAAAAAAAATCACATGACTGCCGGCAATGTGTCTCGGCAGCATTACCCCCAGGAAATTAATTTTTACCCCATTTGGGGTAATTCACTCCGGTTCCCCGACCACTGTTCTAGACTATAATATGTTCCCGTCCACTCTTCAGACTGATAACAGCTTGTATTGTTTCATCTTCTTAATTGAGTTATTTTTTTTACTTGAACATTTGTTATATTTTGTTTCTTAACTCACCCCTGTAATAAACCCTCCATCCATGGCACTGGCTCCCTCGGAGATGAGAGGCATATGCAGGGTTTTGTGCAGTTATATCCGTTCAATTAGCAATCTCAGTGTAGTTGTAGTAATTTTCTTCTAGAAATGCAAATAGCATGCAAAAAAATGTGCTTTAAATGTATATATTATTTGCCAGCTAGACCAACCCCTATTCTGACTCCTAGTTGCAGTTTAGGATGCTGGGGAAGAAATGACCGCTGCATGGTCAAATCAGATTCAGCCAACATACCAACACTCTTCCTCCGAGATGACTGGGCACACCAAGTCCTTAATAATTTAGCACTACGAAAAATATGATTTATCGCAGGGTTAACTTAGAACTCTAGGTTCTCTATAGTGTATGGGTAGGCTACAAATGAAACAATTAATCATGCAAAATCCAACTACGCTATAATAAAACTTGAAAGCTTGGTGAAGTCTTGAATGGCCCTAGATCTTCTGACGTCTGAGGAGCCATGTTACAATTTATTGACTGTGATGTAGAAAGGCGGCTGAAGCTTAGACAACATGACGTCATGACTCGTGTCTGAGGAAGGGTTAACCTCAAAACCACGAAAGGGGTTGATAATTAGTGTCAATAACATTGTAACATTTTAAATAAATAATCGTAGGGCTCGAAAAAAAAGGTTTTTTTGGGAACAATATGTCCACGGGGCCATAATGTCAAGTTTTGAATGAAGTGACGCAGGATCTGGGAGGATATCCTACTCTCCTGGGAAATTCAGGAGCTTCCCGGAAATTCCAGGAGCGAAGACAAATATGATTTTAATGAAAATCTGACCAGGGATCTTTGTCTTACCAATTACTAATTGAAGTTTACCTTTATCATCATGCAAGTTATACATGGATTGTAAAAACAAATTGAGACATTTGAACCATATATTTTCGAACCATGAATTTTTGACACAACAATAAAGAAATATTTTATTTGCAATCTTGTTGTCTTGCGAATTTCAATATCATACTTTAAGGTCCCCTAGCTTTTGGTTTCTATACAACATTTTTGGGGTCCAACATTATTTGTTGCTTGTCTATTTTCTATCCAATGCCTGATCCTATATGTGATATGTGATCAGTATCCCAGGTTCCCTGTCATTGTTACATACTTACATGGGAAATTACGACATACACTATATGGACAAAGTATTCAGACGCTTGACCATTACACCAACCGCGACTGCAATGACACTGGGCCTGATTCATTAAGGAGAGTTAATAAAAATTAAGTAAGTAAGGTAAAATCATGTTGCATTGTAGGGGAAGGCAAATTTAAAATGTAATGTCAGATTTATATTTGGGGTAGGGCATGTCCTAGATCAACTTTAAATTTCAGTGTGCAAATAAAGTTATCAAGTATTTGTGTGCTGCATGAAAAAACAGACAGTATTTTTCTTATGTGCAAAATAATAAACTAATTTGCACTCTTTGCATTGCAACATGGTTTTGTCCAAAAAAAGAAAACTTGCACAATTTTTTGCTTAACTTTCCTTAATGAATCAGGCCCATTGTATTCAAATGCATATACTTTAATATGGAGTTGGTCCCTCTTTTGCAGTGATAACAGCTTCCACTCTTCTTGGAAGGCTTTCCACAAGATGTCGGAGTGTTTTTGTAGGAATTTGTGCCCATTCATTCTGTAAAACATTTATAAGGTCAGGCACTGACGTTAAACGAGAAGGCCTGGCTCACAATCCAGTTCATCCCACAGGTGTTTGATGGGGTTGAGGTTAGGGCTTTGTGTGGGCCAGTCAAGTTCTTCCACACCAAACTCCTCAAACCATGTCTTTCTAGTCCTTGGTTTGTGCACTTGGGCACAGTCATGTTGGAATTGAAAATGGCCTTCCCCAAACTCTTGCCACAAAGTTGGAAGCATAGCATTATCCAAAATGTCTTGGTATACTGAAGCATGAAGAGCGCCCTTCACTGCAGATAAGTCTAGCCCAAACCCTGGAAAACAGGCCCATACCATTATCCCTCCTACACCAAACTTCACAGTTGGCATAATGCAGTCAGGCAGGTAACGTTCTCCCGGCACTCGCCAAACCCAGATTCGCCCATCTGACTGCCAGAGAAGTGTGATTCATCACTCCACAGAACACTTTTCACTGTTCCACAGTCCAGTGTCGGTGTGCTTTACACCACTCCATCCGATGCTTGGCAAAGGTCTTGGTGATGTCAGGCTTGCATGCAGCTGCTCGGCCATGGAAACCCATTCCATTAAGCTCCCGCTGTGCAATTTTTGTGCTTACATTAATGCCAGAGAACGTTCGGAACTCTTCAGCTATGGAATCAGCAGAGCGTTGGTGACTTTTACACATCATGCGTCTTAGCAGTCGTTGACCCCGCTCTGTGATTTTACGTGGTCTTCCATTTCGTGGCTGAGTTGCTGTTGTTCCTAAACACTTCCACTTTCTAATAATATCACTTACAGTTGACCGTAGAATATCCAGCAGGGATGAAATTTCACGACCCGTCTTATTGCAAATGTGGCATCCTATCACAGTACCACGCATGTAGTCACTGAGCTCTTCAGAACGATCCATTTTGTATCACAAATGTTTGCAAATGGAGACTGCATGGCTGGTGCTTGATTTTATACACCTCTGGCAATGGGTCTGATTGAAACACCTAAATTCAATAATTAACAGGTGTGGCTAAATACTTTTGTCCTAATAGTATATGTCTGTGTTCTGAACATGCATCATCTGACTGAAGACAATAACTCCCATTCATCCAATATCAAGGTTATCTGTCCATTCTTCAGCCTGTTGTCCAGCACAGACAAGGATGCACTACTCTTCTTCTAACATCTAATCTCGCTGTCTTAACTGCAATAAAATAACAGCGAAATAAAAAATGTATTACTCCATCACATTCTGTGTTACTATTGTATATTCTGGCCATAACCTCTCTACAATGATTTGCGAAACACTGGAGTGGGTCAGAGCACTTTGTTTCAGCTACTAATTTTACTTTTCAATAAATCGGTTATGCAACAGAAACAGTTGTGTGGAGTTTCCTTTATATTCTGTTGATAATCAGTGTTTAGCAGCCCTGCCTATACCCTAACGAGCCCCCGGAGTATAGAATCGGATAGCTATGGTCAGATCCAAGTGTCTACAGGCTCCCTGTGGGGGGGTAACAAGGTTACACAGGTAATATGGATGAGTTGAGCTAGCAACACCGTAAATGTCAAAGTCGATCACACAGACATGATCACTGAAAGCTTCCCTCTATAGTCACTGTTATGAGCAATGCCAAACAATTTAAAGGGTAGGGGGATGTTATACACACAGACATGATCGCAAGGTACCTGCTCCTCTAGCCACTGTGAGGAGCACTGCTGAACGATGTAATAAGAATGGGAATGCCAGGGACAGTGAGAGGAAGTTATTTTAAGTGTAATTAGGATACTTGGGGCTAAAAAATTATGAGAAAACCATTTACATAAAAAAAAAACCTAAGTCCCAAACATTGCTTGTAGAGCAAATATGTAGGGACAGATTTAGACTTGGGAAGGGGCGTGTCCTAGCTCAACTCTTAATTGCAGTGTAAAAGTAAAGCTCCCAAGAGTTGTGTGCTACATGCAACAGTAGCCGATATTTTCCCTGCATGCAAAAAAAATTGCATTTGCACCTTTTGCGTCAGTCAATGGTTTACCCCAGGGGAATATTTGCACAGTTCGGCTATCGTTGCTCCTAACTCTACATGAAACCTTAGCGTGTGTCAAGAGTACGTCCGATCTTAAGTCCGGTGACATGCAGCCACGTGGCCCATTTATTCAGATATGTACCCATCTAGATTTATTTAGTACAGGTATTTTATTTAGCCATGCTGCTGTGTGAAAGAGAATTGTCTTTAAATGAACACACGGTTTATAGGAGGCTGATTAACCACATCGACTGAGAGCTGTACGTGTTAGCCCATTACTGAGAGGCACTAAACGCTTTGTGAGGGATGGCTCATCTCTGTACAAGACACACACACAGTGCGGAGCTGGCACCAGGACAGATACAAGAGGGGGGGCCGACGTGCCAGATTTGGGGTCTGTTCCAACCAGAGTCAGCAACTTTCCTCACTTAAGCAGCGGAGAGAGAAAAATGCTCAGCGCACAGATCCAGGGAGAAGAGGTGCAAATTATGTCTTCAGTAGAATACTTCACCCAAGCGTAAATTTCACGGTAGACAGGATTTAATGATGAAATTAATATCACGCCTTTGTTGCTCATAATGCTAATTAATTACAGTTGTGAGCAAATCACTGCGAGAGCATTACTACTTCTTATAGGAAGGCGAACAGCCGTCAGTTTACAGACAGTTCAGATTAAACCCATTATTACTGTAAGCTGTCATTAGTATTAATGTGTAGAGACCCGAGAGGTTAAACCCCTCCATGTTTCCACAGCTGTGAGTATATAGATATATAGATATAGTAGAGATAGACCGACACTCGCAGGGGTTGCTATTCTAAAAAACAAACTATCAGAAAAATAAACTGACTTTGTGGGACCTTTTTCAAGACATAGAAGAATAAAACATCAATATTTTCCAAATAAACATTTTTTGGTATGAGCAATTCCCAACTCTCTCTGCTACGGAATACGGAATATTTGATCCAGAAATCAGGAACCTTATCCAGAAAGTTTAGAAAAAATAGAAAAACAAAGAAGTAGATAATTGCTTCTGCTCTGTAATAATGTCATACAGACAGACATGTTCATTAATGGTCTCATCCTACAGTCACTGTGAAGAGCTCTGCTACACAAGATAATAAGGTGGACAACAATTTCATACTCAGAGACATGATCGCTGAGTGGCAGAGGCTCATTCTAAAGCCACTGTGAGGAGCTCTGCTACACAAGATAATGAGAAGGGGAAGAATGTCATAAACACAGGCATGATCACTGAGAACCTTCTACTACCGTTACTGTGAGGAGCTCTGCTACACAAGATAATGAGGGGAAGAATGTCATATCCACAGGCATGATCATTGAGCACCTTCTACTACTATTACTGTGAGGAGCTCTACACAAGATGATAAGAAGGGCAACAATTTCATACTAACAGACATGATCACTGAGGGTCAGAGGCTCCTCCTACAGTGACTGCGAGGAGCTCTGCTACACAAGATAATGAGAAAGGGAAGAATGTCATAGCGACAAGCATGATCACTGAGCACCTTCTACTACCATTACTGTGAGGAGCTCTGCTACACAGAGTATTGAGTTGAGGAATGTCATACACAAAGACAATCACAAAACACCTTCTATGACCGTCACTATGTGGAGCTCTGGAGGTGAAAGGTGGGTAACTAATTGGATAATTTGGTATATTTTAGGCCCATTGTTCCAAATTACAGAAATAACCCTGCTTTAGGGAAGGTCACATACAGACATGATCGCTGAGCACCTCCTGCTACATTCACTATAAGGAGCACTGCTACACAATGCAATCATAAAGGGAATGTCAGAGACAAATATGATAACTGATGCTTCTAGAAACAGAGGAAGAGGAAGAGTTGTATTATATAATACCTGGGGGTGTTTTCTTACTTCCTGTCTCTACCTAAAGGAACCAACCCATTGGCTGCTGCGGAGGATGAAAGCGAAAAAATATTCTTGACAAACCCTCCAACAACATAACATTCTAGATTGGCAGATTGGGACACGTTAGTCTTGGCCCTGATACATTCCTAACTTGCCCATTCTCTGACTTTTTGCATGCGACACCCCAGTCGTTTTGACCTTTAAAATCATGACTGACACAATCAAAAATGAAGAGGTCTGTTCACTAAGCTGTGATGAGCCATAAATATGGAGAACACAGCTGTCCAGACAACGGCCATTGCAGCTCTTCGTTTAACTTATCAAGGGGTTAAAGAAGGAGAACTCAGAGATCAGAGATTTCCCCTGCCTTAATCACTGCAGTCCCCATAGACTTCCACGGAGACTGCGATGAGACCCAGTATTTAACAAGCGGTGAAAAGCTTTTGTCAGGATGACGTTAGCTGGAACCATCGCAACGCGCATGAGTGACCATAGCTGCACATGCGCAGTAGCCACTGGGAACCAGATCCTCCAATCACCAGCAGCATTAAGCAGCCAGTGAAGGAGGTTTTAGTTAGTTTAGATGGGGTGGGGGGTTTCACCAATGAGCCCCTGTGGGTAAATCCATCAAGCTGAGAGTTTTCCAATCAGATTCTAGCTTTGATTTATTTAGTACATTTGACAAAATGACAGCTAGCATGTGATTGGTTGCTATAGGCAACATCTCCGCTTTTCAAACCCGCTGGAAAACTCTCAGCTTGATACATTTACCCCTTGGTTTCTTAAATGCCAGTAGTAGGACAGTTCAGCGAAATAAAATGATTGTCACTGCGCCCACTATCCACCAATGATATAAATGGACCCCTGAGACTGTTGAGAAGTATAACAGATGGTAGTTAGGTCAATGAATTTTAGTTTGGTGCAAGAGTTCTGTTGTGAATTATACTATTATTATTATTATTATTATTATTATTATTCATAAACCAACAGAACAGGGTTTGTTTTTCAGCTGCACAAGATAATGCATTGCAAAAGGCAAGTAGTTAAGGGACATTTTCACTGATGTACAAAACATTCTCCGCAACTGGAAAAGAGGGATAAGTGTGAGAATAATCAAAAAACATTTTCAGTTCCAGTTTCTCTCAATGATAAATAGTCAGAACTTTTAATTCAAAAACACATTTCACATTAGTGAAAAAAAAATGTTTTGTAAAATTTCCGCATGTATCACAGTCACTACTTTTTTTAAAATAGTTCCCAGAATTCCACACACCACAAAGGCAGCTCTCAGTAGCTTCATCCAGTGAGGCAAGCATTATATAAATGAGACTGTAGGTAATATACCCCCACCTAGATCAAATATCTATAATATAAATGTCTAGTGGCGTGTGTTAGTCTGTCTGTGTGTGTGTGGAAACAATAAAACCAAGCTGCAGCGCCACCTGCTGGGCGGAGTTATACACTGACCTACTAAATTCTTAGTGTGTGTGGAAAAAAAATTCAGAAAGGGCTGAAATTTGGTATACTAAGATGTTTTTAATTTGTTAATTTAATTTGTTAATTGTTAAAAGTGTTTATAAAGATTTAAAATATATATATATATATTTCTTGAAGGAGAAGTGACAGTTGGGAGTGGTTGGTGGTTGCCTGGGGTGACAGTGGGGAGTGGTTGGTGGTTGCCGGGGGTGACAGTGGGGAGTGGTTGGTGGTTGCCGGGGGTGACAGTGTGAGAGGAGTGCGATACTCAGCACCGCTGAGAGAGATCCCTGTGTCTGGATAGGCATCTGGATAGATGTGGCGATGAAAATGAAGGATGAGGTGATGGAGAAGAATGATGAGGTGGTGAAATGTGGAAAAAAACCACGTTAATAAAGGGCGCTTACGTTGGAAAGTAACGCTCTTCCCCTGAGGAGGCCTGGGCTATGGCCCAAATGCATGACAAGAACCTTTTTAACACCTTAAGTAGCTTGATTTGACTAGAATGCATGAGTATCATGCACGGGTTAACTTGTATATATATATATATTATAATGGCTGGGCAGACAAGCACTATCAGCACTTTTCTCCCTGAGACTCCCCCGGTGAAAGGCGTGCCCTGCCTTGCTGTCAAGGTAATTCGTTTCAGAAGCTTAATTGCTTACCATTCAGGCAGGCAAGGGGTTAATTACTTTTTCTGCTGCCTGAACGCTTCCAATCAGCAAGCGGTAATGAGGAGAAAGCCTAAAGAAGAGTGACTGACCTAACACCAGCATGACAGAATTAATATAAGCAGGAGAATTACCTGCTATAAGGACTGAACTGTTATGGAAGTTGTTGCCCCCGTAAGCGATATTCCTATTTTAAAGGGACCATTTTAACTATAAAGAGAGAATTTGCTGCTATTTTGTTCTGGGTTTTCATTTGGATAGAAGAGTCGGTCGAACAGAGATCCTTGTGCACTGTAATGAGAGTGTTTTAAAAGACTGCTCACTTTTGTGTTTTTTTTGGTTCTGCTTTGCAAAAGTCCCTGGAAAGGTTCTGAAAATGCCACATTAAGGGACCGATGCAGAACATGTGTATATATGGAAATGTGTCCGCCTCCAAATCAGCAGCAGAGGCGCCCGGTTTACAGGTCTGCGTTAGTCGCATTTGTACAAACATTACTGTACTTCTCCAAAGTTAGAACACCCCATCCCTCCCCAGTTCCACCTCTCCTGGCACAGGCTGGCGTGACAAAAATGCAATAGTCTGCATTGGCGAAATTGCGTACGCCCACTTTCTTTGCAGAACATTTCACGTAAGATACGCTAGGCAAACTGGCGTACATCACAATCTGCATCGGCCTCTAAATCTCTGTGAAGATCTGTGCACAGTGTCTCTAAGTCTTAAAGAACACCTTTCACTGGCTCCTTTGAAGTTAATTCTTGCTTTAATACCTTGGTCCAGATGGGAATCTTTAATAGAGGGCACTCTTTGTTGCTGATTTAGAGTTAAACAGAAAATTGAGACTTTACGTGTGCACAAATATTCATCCGAACACTTATGTTTCTGTGACTGTATTTTAAGGCAAGATTTTTTTTTAAGGTACGTGCAACTTTAAATTTAGCATATAGTTACAACCTGCACAAAAAATTGGTTCCCTTGTCATCATTGACTCAAAATGCGGACGCGAGTCGTGCGCATGTGCAGTATGACAAATTACAGCTCTGCATCAGACCCTCCCCGGAGCGGGCTCCATCCAGACCACACAATGCTACAACTGGGCAGAAAGCAAAACATCTTCAGAGGTCCTGGTGACAGCCCTCCTTTAAAGTTTATGTATGATACTGGGCAGCATGGTGGCTCAGTGGTCAGCACATTCGCCTCAACAGGACCTTTTCTGTGTGGAGTTTGTATGTTCTCCCTGTGTTTGCGTGGGTTTCCTCCAGGTGCTCCGGTTTCCTCCCACACTCCAAAAACATACTAGCAAGTTAATTGGCTGCTGACAAAATTAACTGTAGTTTGTGTGTATATGTTAGGGAATTTAGACTGTAAGCTCAAATAGGGCAGGGACTGATATCAATTATCTCTGTACACCGCTGCGGAATTGGTGGCGCTATATAAGTAATGATGATGATGATGATGATGAAGTTGTTTGTTATTTTTACAAACTTACAGTACTCAGGCAGACTTAGCAGCATGATACCAGTCTCATCTAAAATGTGACATTTCCAAACCATCATCATTTGAACAATTCTGCAATGAGTGTAGGTGTACAGTTTCCATATATAAGTCATTTCCAGATTTGTTTTGTACCTGGATTTTTTTTTTTTTGCAAATAAAAAATTAAAAACATGACAAATTTCACACCCCCACTTCTCCTGTTCTGTATGTGTGATGTCATTTTTGGTAACGTTTGCTTATCAATACACCTTGACTGCACAGTACCACTTTTCCTCTTCTATTTATTGACTGTAAATCTTAACATCTCGTCCCGCTCAGTATGTATGGCCAGCTGCTTAGTACCACCTCTATAGGACATGATTCTCCATATCTGTTACTATTACATCTGTATGTTGAATACATATAGCCATCTTCTGTGCCCTGGGTTCATATCTTACTTTTTTGTTCTTTGATTACTTGAAATATTCAAATTTGGCGATTATTAGGCTGTGACTCCTAATATTCTGAAGATTAATTCCTCTTCTATCTAATAGACTTTTCTTTCCATGTATAAAATGTATATATAGGTTAATAACAAGCCAATCTTCTGCATGGAGATAGTTATTCCAAACACCTACAAAGAGATTAATACCCCTCAGACATGGAGAGAAATTAATAAAGAAACTTGTTATGTTCCAATCCGCTCCGGGATGGACTTTTTCTTTTGTTTGTGATGGGACTTTTGGATCAGCAGATACCAACTCGCCCACCCTCTGTTAACATCAACTATTCTCTTTCAGTCTTACCCATAACACACTCCTACCCTATGGGACCGCAGAAGTTCACAGACAAAACGTCAGTACAACTCTCTATTTGAAGTGAGACTTGGAACCCAGATCTCTCCTCTGATAAAATATGCAGAGAACTCCCCAATCCAGTAATAAAGAAAAAAAATATCAGGAAGAGCTTTTGAAATGTAATTCTGCTTATCCAGTAAAAGAAACTGAAAGATCCATTAGATGAAGTTTTTAGCCAGTGCTTGAGAAAAAAAAAAGAAGCTGTTAGGAGATATATATATATAACCGTAGCGTGCGGTTGATAAGAGTATACAGATATCTCTCTAATTAGGCGCTAACGTCAAACATCTGAACTAATACACAATTGCCAGGTTTAAAAGCTTGCATTTATAAACTCAGCAGGAGGCCAATAACAGGGATTTTCACCGGGGTGCAAAAGACTGAATATTTGTTATCAACTTTTATATTTTAACATTTCAAAGAGAGTTCGTGGCACACTCCCAGTACATTACCTGTAGGCGTTGATGTCTATAATAGCAACATCGACAAATACACACAAAGAAACCTTAAATCTAAGTGGGATGTATCCACACTGCCGATAATTACCGACTTGCATTTAAAATGTCCAGTTTCAACTGTGTCCATGGTGATACTGTAGCTCCACCCACTCAATTAACATTTGTCACCTGGCTGTTATATTTGAGTGAACAAGGGAAGCAAAACCGTACGTGGCCACAGTGCTCCACGGTGCCGCACATAGGAGAAAACTGGGACACACAATGTAGAGAAAATAAATGCACCTGTGAAAACTAGGGGTAGGGAAGGATCCACTCATGACAGAGCTGCCTACCTAGTGAGAAAATGGTAGACATTAGGCAAGAGGCATAATTCTAACCTTAAAGTGAAGATTGGGACAGTAGTGAGGGTATTCCAGTGTGATAGTATAGACGTGAGTGTACATTAGTGTGAGTGGTATAAGTGGGAGTAGGGTAGGAGTAAGGGTGTAACGGTGTAAGTAGTATAGGTGGGAGTAGGGTAGGTGTGAGGGTGTACCAGTGTGAGTAGTATAGGTGGGAGTAGGGTAGGTGTGAGGGTGTACCAGTGTGAGTAGTATAGGTGGGAGTAGGGTAGGTGTGAGGGTGTACCAGTGTGAGTAGTATAGGTGGGAGTAGGGTAGGTGTGAGAGTGTACCAGTGTGAGTAGTATAGGTGGAAGTAGGGTAGAAGTGAGGGTGTACCAGTGTGAGTAGTATAGGTGGAAGTAGGGTAGGTGTGAGGGTGTACCAGTGTAAGTAGTATAGCTGGGAGTAGGGTAGATGTGAGGGTGTACCAGTGTGAGTAGTATAGGTGGGAGTAGGGTAGGTGTGAGAATGTATCAGTGTGAGTAGTATAGGTGGGAGTAGGGTAGGTGTGAGAGTGTATCAGTGTGAGTAGTATAGGTGGGAGTAGGGTAGGTGTGAGAGTGTACCAGTGTGAGTAGTATAGGTGGAAGTAGGGTAGGTGTGAGAGTGTATCAGTGTGAGTAGTATAGGTGGGAGTACAGTAGGTGTGAGGGTGTACCAGTGTGACTAGTATAGGTGTGAGTAGGGTAGGTGTGAGGGTGTACCAGTGTGACTAGTATAGGTGTGAGTAGTGTAGGTGTGAGAGTGTACCAGTGTGAGTAGTATAGGTGTGAGTAGGGTAGGTGCGAGGGTATACCAGTGCGAGTAGTATAGATGTGAGTAGGGTGGGTGTGTTGGTGTATCAGTGTGAGTATTATAGGTGGGAGCAAGGATAAACCAGTTTGAGCAGCATATGTTTGAGTAGGGTAGGTGTGAGGGTGTACCAGAGTGAGTAGTATAGGTGGGAGTAGGATAGGTGTGAGGGTGTACCAGAGTGAGTAGTATAGGTGGGAGTAGGATAGGTGTGAGGGTGTACCAGTGTGAGTAGTATAGGTGGGAGTAGGGTAGGTGTGAGGGTGTACCAGAGTGAGTAGTATAGGTGGGAGTAGGATAGGTGTGAGGGTGTACCAGAGTGAGTAGTATAGGTGGGAGTAGGGTAGGTGTGAGGGTGTACCAGTGTGAGTAGTATAGGTCGGAGTAGGGTAGGTGTGAGGGTGTACCAGTGTGAGTAGTATAGGTGTGAGTAGGGTAGGTGTGAGGGTGTACCAGTGTGGGTAGTATAGGTGGGAGTAGGGTAGGTGTGAGGGTGTACCAGTGTGAGTAGTATAGGTGGGAGTAGGGTAGGTGTTAGGGTGTACCAGTGTGAGGAGTATAGGTGGGAGTAGGGTAGGTGTGAGGGTGTACCAGTGTGAGTTGTATAGGTGTGAGTAGGGTACGTGTGAGGGTGCACCAGTGTGAGTTGTATAGGTGGGAGTAGGGTAGGTGTTAGGGTGTACCAGTGTGAGTAGTATAGGTGGGAGTAGGGTAGATGTGAGGGTGTACCAGTGTGAGTAGTATAGGTGGGAGTAGGGTAGGTGTGAGGGTGTACCAGTGTGACTAGTATAGGTGTGAGTAGGGTAGGTGTGAGGGTGTACCAGTGTGACTAGTATAGGTGTGAGTAGGGTAGGTTTGAGGGTGTACCAGTGTGAGTAGTATAGGTGGGAGTAGGGTAGGTGTGAGGGTGTACCAGTGTGAATAGTATAGGTGGGAGTAGGGTAGTTGTGAGAGGGTACCAGTGTGAGTAGTATAGGTGGGAGTAGGGTAGGTGTGAGGGGGTACCAGTGTGAGTAGTATAGGTGGGAGTAGGGTAGGTGTGAGGGTGTACCAGTGTGACTAGTATAGGTGTGAGTAGGGTAGGTGTGAGGGTGTACCAGTGTGACTAGTATAGGTGTGAGTAGGGTAGGTGTGAGGGTGTACCAGTGTGAGTAGTATAGGTGTGAGTAGGGTAGGTGTGAGGGTGTACCAGTGTGAGTAGTATAGGTGGGAGTAGGGTAGGTGTGAGGGTGTAGCAGTGTGACTAGTATAGGTGTGAGTAGGGTAGGTGTGACGGTGTACCAGTCTGAGTAGTATTGGTGGGAGTAGGGTAGGTGTGAGGGTACAGTATTGTGAATAGTATAGGTGGGAGTAGGGTAGGTGTGAGGGTTTAGCAGTGTTAGTAATGTACAGTAAATGGGAGTCGTGTGGGCTCTAGTAATGAGGTGAGTGCTTAGAGAGTTTTTAAAGATTTGAAGGCTGTGAGTGAGTCTGATCGCGCCTGGTATGGAATTCCATAAGTGGGTAGTGGCAGATCTAAGGGCGAGAGGGAGAGTATTTAGAGAAGTATGACGGGTTGGTGTTTTTATATAAATGTCGGCTTCTTGAGGCAATATTGTAAAACAACATAAATTAGGAAACAAAAGCGACATTTATGGATTTTTTTAAAATGAATTTGAGTTTTTTCTTATTGACTCAAAACATTAAGAACGTACAAGATGTAGCACAGAGTGTGGGAATGTTCCATGTGTCATTGCCTTTGTTATGGTCCAGTGATTAACAAGGTCTTATAACAGCTCTTACACTAAACTCCGAGCTGCACATCTCCAATGAATGTGTTAAAACTTTCTCAGCTAATTAGAAACTGCTTTGAAATCATCAGAAATAAGCTGCTATTACCTGAAATTATAGCTAAGACATTGATTGGTAGTTTTCTGTGATACATTAATTGTCTGACAGGAATTAAAAGTTGCAATTATGTTACAGAGCAAAATTGCAAAATATAGTCTGAAGGTCGGAGAGCTTGAACTGAATCTACCTGAAAAGTGTGTGTGGTAAGTTTATAATTCAGTTGACTGTCAGGCCGTCATTCCACGTAAACATGGCGGAATTATAGAGTCCGTCAATCAAACAGACGCAGTTTAGTCCTTATGTTTTATATTTTATTAAAGTAAGTGAACATTCTGCAAAATATTTGAACTAGCAAAAATAGGCGAGAGAAATGTTACACAGGGGTTTGTGTAGTAATTCTGTGACCACAAATAACCATCACAAACTATCAGAAACATTTATATAATGTACAAAGTAGAAAGAATTAGTTTTAAACCACGTTTTAAAACCTATTCCATAAGTTTTACTGTCCCACCAAAAACACCTGCCTCATGATAGGCTATTGGTTTAAAATAAAGCAGAAGATACGTCTCACTTTATAATGAATATATTGTATTATATTATATGGCTATCCTTATTCACTTTTCTTTTTTTCCATTGGACACCATGGTTGGGTGGTTCTACTTTCCCAACTTGTGGATTAGAGACAACTGTCCAAATACTTAATCATTGTCTTTACACGCACTTGTATGTTACAAATAACCTGTACGGAGGAGGTACAGACATAGTTCAGAGTTCATACTTGCAATTATGATGTATATGGTCAGAGGACACAAAGGGGGTCGTGTTAAAATGGACACAAAGCGCAATATGCTGCGTATAATATGCTTTCTAGTTCTGCGCACGTGTACAAAGCACAAGTTACGCTTGTGGCCATATGAAGACCCTTACGACTGAATGGGGGAAGTAGGGGGGGTGTGTAAGTGTAGCCAAATACCTTATGGCACCAATGCGATTCAGGTAGACTGAGAAGAGAAACTTGCAGGTATTTGACTACTGTGTAAATTATGAACTGATAATGATGACGATAAGTTGAGGAGATGCGTTCGACTCGTACCGATGTAAGATGTGTATTTTTGCCAGATACAGTTAACGTCTGCGTTTCAGACAGAAATTGTGTCTATCGCTACATGAGTCCCAGCAAAATGTGATTAGAGAGGTACGTTTTGTTTTGTGCACTTTACACAGTTGTTTGAGCTCTCATATGTCTATGCTCAGAACCTCACACATGTTACAGGTAATGAAAATCAATTTCTATTAAAGAAAATGTTGTGAACCCTAGGATGGGAGATGTGGAAAAGAGGCTCAGAATTAAGGGGTTTATTTATCAATGAGCCCTATTTCAGGTGACAACCCTGGCAGTTTACACCAGCCTGTATTTGCATGAGGAAGCCTGTTTAAATATTGCAACGTTCCTTGTACTGCCTCAATAAATGTTCTCTTATTGCCATCTCAGGAAGTAATAACAGAATAAACTATTTTACAAAATCCTTTATTATTTGAATCAATTATTTTATAATGCACAAAGATTCTTAAATATTTTTTTTAATAAATTTTGACTATTGTTAAACTTTTTTTTTAAACCATATGCCCACCTGCAAAATTCAACCTCAATTGTGTCCAGTGGCATTGAAAACTGAGACTTATCCCCACAATGGGGCTGTCAATTATATATAGGCCTTTAAAACCTATCTAGTGAATTATATACATTACTTATGCATTTTATTTCCAAAGAGAAAACCTACTATATGTCACGAGCCGCGGCGGTACGCCACATCCTGGCGTGATCTAGCAGCCGGGCGCGTGCTCTATTTCTATGCTCTGTTTTTATTCTTTGGGATTATCCTTGTTGCATAGATGCAGGAGGGTGTAGTGACATCCTCCATCTCCAGGGGGAGCTCTCATATTATTTAAACTGGTTCATTTATATTTTTATACATGCTTCCTGCTTATGTTATTACCTATGCCAGTTATCAGCCTCCTGAGACTGATTGTCAGCCCTGTTCTCCTCTGTCCTAATTGGCTCTCGGTAGTATTTAAGGCAGTGAGGTCAGAGCTTCACTGCAGGTTATAGCTTCCAGTTTCCTGTCTGCTAACCTGCTCCTGTGCTATTTGGTGTAAGCCTTCTGGATTGAACTACTGTGTATGACCTTTGCCTGTTTCTGGACCTTGAACCACTGCTTCTGACCCCGACCTATTGCTTGAACCTGGATTTTGAACCTCTGCTTGTGACCCCGATCTTACGCCTGTCTCTGGACTCAGAACCTGTGCCTGTGACCCCTGACCTTGGTTCGTTCCTTGGATACGTTGTCTGCTGTCTGCCATAGCATTCTCTACCTGGGTTTTCCTTGGCCAGTACACATCTCACGACCCTCTGTTTGTCTGCAGCCAAGTCTGTCCCCACCACTAGGGGCTCCAGTGAACACCAGACTTCAGAGCAGACTCCGGGTTTTGCTGTAGTGGCTGGAGGGGTTCCTAACACTATATTAGTAAAAGTCAAAGGTTACATAGGTTGTAAATAAATTGGAGTTATAGTTGACATTAAAGTGATTTCTGATTTGGTGAAACTTGTACAGAGGAAGATCAGACCATAAACTGGCTTCATCTGCACTATTGCCGTTATGATATAAGCTGTTTGGAATTTACAATTGAAGAAATGGCCGTTAGTGATATCGGATTCCTGTACAGATATCTTTAGCATAACAACACAGCATAGTCATTTGTGTATCATTTATCATTAATTCAGCAAATGTCACTTTACAGTATGCAACCACAAGACAGGGACGTTGCGGAAAAGTTTCGCTCATGAGATACAAAAAGATTAACGTCACCGGGAGATGAGACTGAGATTGAAACTGGGGTCTTAAGCAAGTTTCTGCTATTTTAATACTTTTAGCTTGGGCAAACCTTTTTCATTTTAATAGATGTAAAAAAAAAAAAAAAAAAAACACCCTGCCAAGTGGTTTTGATTATATACTGGGGAAAATAAATACATTTTTAATAGGAGATTATAAAGTCATTTGTTTCCCTTTCACAGACAGAAAGTAACGACAAGCTTGCACTTTTGATTTATTGAATAATTACCCTTCTTTCGAAACAGCCTGTATCCAGTAGTTACAGCGCTGAATATTGATAATATTAATCAGCATTAAAATGTTGAGCCTTCATTTACATATTTGCTTTAAGATGTTAGAGGAATGAATGGGTGATTTACATGGCAGGTTCATTAGACAGCAGAAACTCTGCAACTGAAAGACTTTATTCTTGTTGTTAAAACTGCAAATCTTCATCCTCATTAGCACCGAAACTAGTGATAAACTAATGATGAGTTTAGCTTGCTGACATTACTCATTACAGAAAGCTGGTGGCTCTTCTAACAGTCCTGGATGTGTGCATTATGTAAATAGTCATTAAGCTGAAGCTACTCCTTCCCAACCACTCCATAAAGGTCATTTAGGAAAATGCAAAAGATGTTTGGGGCAGAGGTTTAACAATCTATAAATGTGATTAATTATCCCCCTAACACTTTCATAGGATCAAGCACCGGTCACGGTGCTTGGATCAGTCCACCGAAAAATTTAAGTGCACCAACTTTAGTGGGATAGCGAGTCTGACTAGACATACGTATAGTAGAATGAGGGAAAATGTTATTTTAAAATCGAACCATTAACCCCTTTATACTGGTTTATTTCCTAAAAAAAAGTCATAATAGTAAGAGCAACATGAGCCGGTCTTCTTACATGGACACTTTTATGTGTTCGCTGGTTTTATCATTTTGATGGAAGGGTGCTAGAAATGTTTTTTTCCTATAACTGTAAGGTACAAAAGACATCTCATTAAGATGACTCATAATCACCTGCACCTACTGAGCACCAGAAAATTCACTTCTCTTGCACCCCCCCCCCCCCCACCCCCAGCTGAAAAGGACATGGTCCTTCTAAATGCACCTACTCAATCCCCGGGGTCTTATATCAATTATCTAATTCTGTAAAACCAAATAAATATTTTGCATGTGGTGCATATGTATCCACATTATAGTTACTAACCAACACTCAGGAAGCCACGCCCCCATTCCTCCCCACAACTTTTGTCAAAAATTGCTAAATATTGCATCCAACAGATGTCATGTTGCCAATCATTGTAATTTCCCATTAAAACAGTTACATTTGCACAAAAAAAGATGTGTGTTGGTAGACAACCAGTTGCCCCCGTCACTGAACTGCCACTACCAAAATTTAATTGACACAAGAACATAGGATATGGCATAAATGATGTCCTGGTTATTTAACGCTACAGCAATGTAGAAAGTAGGATGAACATAGCAAGGACATCACTCTCAGTCTAGATGGAAACACACACCTCTCAAAATTTCCCATTTGGAAAGAAGGATATTTTAGCTCATAATCTAGATCCAACCCATGTCAAGCCCCCATCCCACGATCGAACGGTAAGTAATTGTCCAGTTGCCCTGTCTCACCCACTTTTGGACAGCACAATTAAGGATCATCCTCAAAAAAAACAAGTCTATTGTGGTTTTTAGGAAATGCGATTTGTGTTGCTTTTTCCTTAAAAGAAATTAAGGATCAATGCCTATTTTCTTTCATATGCAGCTGTCCCTGAAATTTCTTTTGATATGGTTCAGGACTATTTCTTTTGTAGAGATTCACTCACCAGATCAGATCACCCCTTCCCTCCCCATCACACCTCTTCAGGCATAAGTAGTCGCAAGTGGAAAAATGCTGCAGGCCCGAAAAGTCGCAGTTACCATACATTCACTTTTTGAGCATGCGCAGCGTCAAAAAAATATGAGGATAGAGAAAAAGGCGCCAAAATATGGGGGTAAAATCAAAGTGTGTGGGGAGAAATCTGAGGGGAGTTCTCTGCGAAGACAGAGACAATTCCAAGTTTGTGAGAGGAGAGAAAACATAGCTGAATCAGAGAAACAGTAGCAAAGCAGTGAGAGAGAGATTCTGTGAAATGAGAAAAAACAGAAACCTAAAGCTGCCAGTTGAAGAGAGTAGGGATAGTGTGGGGAGTCCTGAAAATGTGGATTTGTGTTATGCCCTTTTGCAAATACAAGGTATATTCTGCAAAGGCAATAGAGATTAGGGAGAGAGAGTGGTTAGGTTTGAAAGGTTTGACCTACTTCAAGTGATATAGATATTTGCTGAACTAACAAATTGCTATTGCTGTCAGAAGTTGTGGGACTACAGGAAAAATAAATCTGTCAAACAGAGAGAAGTTAGCTTGCCACCTACCATTCTGTGTGAATACAATTCAGCCTATGAGGAGCAGCCATTTTGAAACTACAGAGAAAGTTGTGCTATTTGCTATAGAAATCTGTAGCTTCAACAAGTATTTGTTTAAGAATCAAGTGATTTATCCAGCTGTGTGTGATTACACATTTATTCAAGTGACTTTGTTTGAATTCATGGTGCTCACCATGCTCAGCATAGAGTGAGAGTGTTCAACTGTGCTATTGTTTCTAGGGAAGAGTGATAACTGGAACACCAGGGATGTAAGAGGTCTCTATTCAAGGGCACCTGCGTAAAGTACTGTGTCCAAGGACTATTTGCCTAGTTTAGGCGTATGCATATGCTGTGATGAATCACAGACCACCAGTATGTACCAAAAGAGTTAAAAGTTTTATTGTGCATTTATATGTTTAAAGGTTTTGGGTGTGGTACAGTGTGTTGAGAACTGGATAAAAACTGTGAAACTATTGTACAACATGTGAACAAAGTTAAACTGCTAAGGGAAGTAATGCTGCAGGCTATTGTGGAATCAAACCAGCTAGAGTAATTATAGCTGGGGTAAAAAGGTAAAAAGAACAATATTGGAGTTGTTATGTATGGCTAACTTAATATTTAAGAAAATGTTGCCTAAATTCTTGTATATTGACTTGTTTAATGCCATGTCTTACCTCTCTGTCTGTATGTATTACCCAGTATTGTTTTATTACTGTTTGTTCCCAATTGTAAAGCAGTACGGAATTTGCTGGCGCCTTATAAATAAATGATGATGATGATGTCAAAAATATATTTTTTGCTATAAAATACAGAAAAGTTGTTGCTGCCCAATCCTCAGCTAATAAATGTGTTGGGGTGACTTCTACATCATTCTTGTGTGATTTTCAAGTTTGTGGTCATAGTTATAGTGGAGGGCAACTCTCCCCTTGATGATCATGGTTTCTAAGACTCCAGAGAGAAAGTCACGTGCCGAGATTTGGATGGAGATACTGTTCTGAATAAGAGAGGTGAGAGGAAATCCTAAACTTATGCCATTTACATACAGCAATTCCTAATGGGGCCTGAAAAAGGGGGTGTTACATTAAGAAGGTATATACTCGATAAAATAACGCTTGATCTGTCCAAATCATATATAATTCACTTAGAATTCATTTGGTAGAAAAAAAAAAAAAATGTTGGTCCAAGAAAAAATGATGCAGTGCGGAAATGTGAAAAATGATATTGTCTGTGGGGCAAGTTTAGTGCAGACCTCTGCCCGAAAAGGGTTAAAGATGATCAATACAATAATATATTTTCAAGACTCTTTTCAAAATTGTGTTTTACACTTTCCAAAGTTCTAGCAGACTTCACATCTTGGAATTAAAGTCCAACTTGCAAATCTATATATTGATTTAAAAAAGTAAATGCAGTGTGTGGCCCAGAGATGGGAGATTTCCGATTGCGTACTTCCTGAATCTTATATTTTGATGGTTTCAGCTGAACAAAAATGCTTTGGTCTGTTTCTCAGTACTATATGGTCATTTCTTCCCCTTGATAAGTGACCCGGCGGCTTCACATTTATCCTCAATCATGTAACCTTTCAAAATTCATCTTTCTAAATCGGCAGCGTCTTTCAACACATCTTCTCTGTAACAAATTGCTGTTTAAGATGTTTAAATGTCTTAGTCGGCTTATCTAATTTTCTATCTCCTGCCTGTTCATACTCAGGAGCTTTAATCCTCTGCAGAGGCAGATTGTGGTGTCAGAGAGGGCGATTTCTTAATGCGGAACAGCAGGTAGAGTACGTGCCACCGGCTCCACTCTATCCTCGCGACGCTTTCATCTTAAGGCTTTCACATGCTTTCTAAAAGGACACCTCTTGCTTTCTGCAGTATCCCTCCATATATAAGTATCAGAATAAAAGAACACTCAATCTCACCAATGAAAATAACATAAAAACGTAAGACATCTTCATTCAAAAAATGTTTTAATTCCACCAGTGATGACAGGTTTGGTATAGAAAAGTAATTTATAAACTCTTTAAAGGAGAAGGCACCTTAAAGAATCCTTTTAGGCAAAAGCCATTTTATGCCTGTAGGGCATGATTCATTAAGGCATGCAAAAAGAAGGTAATGTACACATACATGCTGTACACAAATAGTCTGAGTTAGCTTCCAATTCACTCCATTTACTGGTCAGATCTGGTGCCGAATTCAAGTGTTTTTGTGGGGTTGAAATTGCGTCCTTATGAAAAGTTAGTAACACCATATAAAAAAAAATCACATTGCTTTTCTGCACAAGTCATTCGCTCCTGACATGATGCAGATTGAAGAAGTTTGAAAAGGCATAATTTTTAAAGCTATAATTTTTGTACACTTAGGGAGAGTGCTCTATGATGTGTTCTGCTGTACTTTTCCCATTTACTTCCAGCAGTGATGCTTGACGGGTGAAACCGTGGCTGTTTTAGAAGTTTACGGTGGAATTGTTACAAGTATTAAGTGATGGTGACCAGAACTTATAGTTCACGCTTCACAATTTTCATCATTCATCAGTGGGGCTATGTATCATGTATGCACAGAACAGAAGGGATGAATAGAATAGTCACTGGTTATCACAAATAGCAACATTTACAGATGTTTTCCGCTAGAGCAAACCAGGAAGAATGAAAAGGGGGGTGTGAACAAAACCTGTGCTACCAGTACGCTAAACTAAGAAGTGCCTAAAATATCGAATGAAAGACATAATGTCACTGAGTTAGTGTTTTTAATGTCCCCGTGGCCAGGGTAGGGCTGGCAAATGTTAGTCCGGGGGGCAAGGCTGGACTCCTATTAGGAACATTTTAAAAGAAAGAAAATGCAGGCGGCCCAGTATCTCAGCCCAAGGAAGCCCACTATGGGACTGGCCCCAGGGACAGATGCCCCCCTGCCCCACAGCCCAGCCTACCTGCCCGTGGCACCCTCAAACTAAGGGGCCGATTGCTGGCATGGAGTGGCAGCTTCTTACCTGTAAAGCTGCCTGCTGCTGCTCCTTATGCCAGTAATGGGCTGGGCTAAGGGCAATGGGCTCTGTTGTCACATCATACAGTGTGCTAAGGTAAGAAGAAAGAGGTAGGAGCACAGTGCCCAAGGAGGATTGGTTGCTCCTTTTATAAAGATATAGACCTGTGACCCAGCAATGCGGTTGGCTGGATTCTCTAGGAGGCATAAATTGTTCTGTAAATTTTGCACAAATATTTACTAATTAACTCGAAAATACAGCTGAATTTCTCATTACTCATTGGTTAAGTTGGCATACATATCAATTTTGTATTTAATTGTATGTTACAGTGTTGGGGCTAACCAAGTTTGGTGTTCTGCCTTACTAAACTGTTATACATAAGTAGGGTCTGTTCCAGATTTTGGGGTGATCTGCATCCTATTGTGGTGTTCCCCACTCTCGTTACTGTATGTGCATGTGGCATTTGAAATTACTCCCCTCCCCCTTCCCCTTGTCTGTAACACAAAGTACCAGAAACATTGGTATATGAGATGTGTGTACAAGACAATTATAATATGAAGCATCACTAGATCTGCCAACTCCCATGATTTACAGAAAAACATCTCTTTAGTGTTGGGGTCCTGACCTATTGATCCAATGTTCTTCATACTTCTATGAGTTTCTGTGAAATATTTTAAAAGCCGCATTCTATTAAAGATATCAGTCTGGCATTTTGTGCTTCATAACCTCTTCAGCTAATCTTATTTGTGCATTAAAGTCCCAGTCTCCACGTTAACCTTCCTTTCTTCTATCTAAAGCCGTCTGGATCAGCACCAGATAATCTTTTATTTACAGACCAGTAATAATTCAGCTTCCAGAAGTTTGACAGAAAAATTCAGGATACCCTGAGAATTTGATGGGGAAATTGGTGATTTAAGTAAAAACTTAAAGAATTTAATACTTATTTAGAAACACTTAAAAAATGTAGTATGGATGAAATGAGGGAATACAGTTGAATAAGATGTGAAAGATGAACCAGTCACTGTAGGATTTTAAGATAGTCATCTGGGCAGCACGGTGGATCAGTGGTTAGCACTTCTGCTTCACAGCACTGGGGTCATGAGTTGAATTCCCAACCATGGCCTTAGTTGTGTAGAGATTGTATGTTCTCCCCATGTTTGCATGGAATTCCTCCAGGTGCTCTGGTTTCCTCCCACACTCCAAAAAAAAAAGCATACTAGTAGGCTAATTGACTGTTATCAAAAATTTACCTTAGTCTCTCTCTCTTGTTCTGTCTTTGTGTGTGTATGTGTGTTAGGGAATTTAGACTGTAAGCTCCAATGGGGCAGGGACTGATGTGAATGAGTTCTCTGTACAGCGCTGTGAAATCAGTGGCGCTATATAAATAAATGGTGATGATGATGATGCCAACAGGGACTGTTTGTCCAATAGGCTGACAAAGCGGTAGCCCAGGGTGCAATGCATTTGGGAAGGGAGAGATTACAACATTTTTGGGGGTGCAAAATTGTGCTAGGGAGAGATATAAACTAAAAAAATAATTTTAAAATATAAGAGAATAGTTTTAATATTGATGTATTCTCATGGTAAAGGCTAAAGACAATTATTATCATTATTATTATTATTATCCTTTATTTGTTAGGCGCCACAAGGTTTCCGCGGCGCCGTACACAGTACAAAACAGTCGACTATACAGGGTGAATCAGTACAAAACAATAAATAAAAATACCAATACTTCAGAAACTCCAGGTTGGCTGATGCAAAAAACGGAGCAGAAGAACAGGTAGGGAGGCATGAGGGAAGAGGGCCCTGCTCAAGTGAGCTTACATCCTAAGGGAGGGAAAACAGAACAGGCACAGGGCGAGTTGAGAGCGAGTGGCGGGGACAAGGAGTCATCCCTTGGCGGGCACTTGAGTATAAGTGTTTAGGTGATACGAGGACGGAGACAGATGTAGACATGACAGCCTCCTCCTCCACCTTCACATCTTCACCCTCAGTAGCACTTGTTCATGCCTCTGTTCTGCTATGCAATTCTGATTTTAATGAAAATGACTGACAAATATTGATGTGACCCTTTTATAAAGTCAAATGGCACTGAGTTTCAAAAACTTGCTAACATAAACAAACTGGGGGAGGGGAAGTGGGTGGACAAAGCCTGATATTAAATTAAGGATGAATTTGTTTTTAACTTCCATGTATTAGCCTGATGTGGAAGGTGATCAGGGGCTACGAGTGTATTATCCTTGGGAGGCCTGAACCTTTAATCAGACCCTGTCTGCTAGTAACCATGACTGTGCTTCTCTACTTTTACATAGTCCAACCCTCTTTCCTGCTCTAGTTCTGGTGATGGTGCTTTTGTGCTGCATAAACACCAGGGGCAGGCTGGGCTGGGGGGCAGGTTGGCATCTGCCCCTCTGGGCCAGTCTCATAGTGGGCTACCTTGGGCTGGGTCACTGTGCCACCTGCATTTTTTTTCTTTAAAATGTTCCTAATAGGCTGCTGAGTCGAATCTTGCCCCCAGGCTAAAAATTGAGATCCCTCCCCTGATAGACACGCTTGAGGTTATCCACCAGCTCAGAGTCACTCTGTGTCCACTTTATTTGTTTGGCATATCCTGTCATACATGTTCTGCTGCTGGACACAGAGCCACGACAATTGTTCCTCAAGTCCACAGTAGCTGTGGCGTCGGCTGCTGTCACCAAGGAGGCCACAAATGGAGGAACTGAGAGGGCAACAGCAATGGCAGTTGGACTCGCTGGGTCCAGCAGCTGAACTGAGATCTAATTCCAGAAGATATTCGGAATAACCCTGTCCTTGGTGTGATGACTCCTCAGCGCTGCGCGGCAATTTCCCACTGCCTTCAAACATTAACTGTTTTATAATTGAGAAAATATGATTATGAGGGAGGTAGGGCACAGCGCTGATCTAAAAAGAAGCTATCTCTACCCTTGTTTCTAAAGCAGAAATTCATCATTTGTGTCAAGTACATTCTGAACAGAATGCAAACTGTCTTCTTATCGATCACCAGCACACTATTTAAAATACATTGTACACTCTGCAACCCAGTAGTGACTAATATGGACACTGGTGTACAGTATCTATATACAGTTCAGCCACAAGAATGCATTTTAGTCCTTCAATTATACTATTAATCTATTGCCATTTTGCTAGTATAATCAAAACTTCACATAATAAAACAAGTGCTTTTCCACTGTAATATAAAACACAATTAATAATGTACCTCCCACCCCAAAATAAAAAAAGAAGCTTTAAAAGGAATAAAATACTGTTCTAATCATATTAAACATTAACAGCAAGTTACATACAGGCTACAATTTGTGTAACACATTTCCTATGTATCTGAAGGTTTTATAAAATAATAATATTCCCCATTCTGCTTTGAAATCTGTTTATCTTTTTTATTTTCATCCTCTTTATTCCGAGCGTAATGTCCACAGTCTGCACTATTTATATTTCATGAATAACATCGCTGGAGATTTCTGGTGACCTGAGTCTAGTTCAATGTTTTATCATCGGGTGTTAAACACACATTGCTACAAGAAGACAAGCACAAGCAGCAATAGATAATTCAATGAAATAAAGCAAAATAAATAACATCAGGAACATTTACCAGGCTCAGGGCTCTTGTGGGACAGAAAAGGTCGTGATGATGTCAATATTGTAAAACATGGCGCTTAACAAGCTGGTGGTAATGTGGCCGATGACCTGCATGATGAAGTCACGGATGGGTGTAGATGTCGGTGAACTTTGATGCTCTTAAAATGACTTATCATTATGCTCAGGAATTACACTCTACCGTATAGCATATATCATTGAGTATCTATCCCACTGGCTAGATAAAACACAACATTTATTTTAGATACGCTTCCAGCTTTCAAAAGATGCTGCCTCCCCCCACTCCTCAGCGCTACATATTAGGACATTGGTGGATAGGACCCCAACATTTGCTCAATACAGTTTCCCCTCTGTGCTTGCTTTGTACTGTGGACCTCTGCTGAAAGATTCACAGGCTCTGTAAGTGGGCCATGGGAGAGGAGGGATCAGATGAAGCAAATGAAATGACAGCCTGCTTCTGATTGGATGGAAGCTATCTGTACTTACGGCAAGTGCGCTGACTCCTCCCTCTCCCGTGGTTCGCCTTGCAGCGCTTGTGAAGTGCTCTAGCAGGGATCCCAAGTACAGGGGCCGGATACTTAGCACAACAAGGCAAAGAAACAACACCAATGTACTATAGTTGCCGACTGTGCCTAATTTCAAGGAACAGTCCCAGGTTTGGGATCTTTAACGAGGGAAATTTAATATTTCTGAAAATGTCCCCATTTTTCAACACTTTCTAAAATTCTCAAAAATGACATTATGGCAAAATATATTTTGCATGTTAGTGTGGGATTGTACAACAAACTCTACAACATGTAACGACATTAAACTCAAGAAAATTATTGATAGGAAGTACTAACCTGGGAGCAGTAGGTGGGGTGCCCCTCCCCTCCAAATTGTCGAACTACTTTTAATTTAAGTATTTCATATTCTTCCAACTGGTCGACTACTGTTAGTTAGTGATCTCCGAAAGCTCCATATGTTCTCCAGCAATTTGTCCCTTATGCTGCAATCCAGATGACTGAACCAGCTTCTAAAGACCTCTGTTAATTAGTATTTTAATTTCCTCTCAAGTGACAGTGTAAGGTGTACAGTTTATCTCTATCACAGTGACCTCTGTACATACTGTACGAGCTGAAATCTGCTGATGTAAGTCCTCTTAAGTCACATTCATTCCCAACATCTCTAGAGTAGATTTACACATTCAATTAATATTTACAAATTCTACGAAGCTCTTAATATGCAGCACACTTAATTTCTCATTATCTGACAGGTACAGGGAACATCATTTCTTCTTTTTTTAAAAAAATAGAGTGGATATGAAAAACGCAAGAGGCAAGATTTCACTGGATGCTGCATACCTCTTTATTGATACGTGTCCTGTACTACGGTCTCATATAGTTGGAGGTAGACTTATTAAAAAATGGCGCAATTTTAAACCACCACACATCACCGGCGGATTATTATTATTAATATTATTATTATTATTATTAATTTTTATTTATAGGGCGCCACTAGGTGTCCGTAGCGCCGAACAGGGACAAACAAAATTACAATACGAGGTGAGACAGCACAGTACAGTAAACAATAAGCACAGTAACTCAGTGAGCTCAAAGCACAGCTAGGGAAGGGGAGAGGGGAGAGTCTGCAGATGACGGAGCCCAAGAGGGAGGGCACGGGTGACAGGGAAACTCCCAGACGGGAGAGGAGGGAGCGAGAGGGGACGGGGGGAAGAGGGTCCTCGAGGAGGAGGGCTAGGTAGCTGGAGAGCAGAGTTAAAAGTGGTGAAGACAGGAGGAGAGATGACCCTGCTCAAAGGAGCGTACAATCTAAGGGGTGGGGTAGACAAACAGAGAGACACGGGGGAGAGAGGGAGAGAAGAAGGAATGAATGATAAGGGAAGGGGAATGAAGGGGAAGAGGCAGAAGAAAAGGTAGGAAGTTAAGTGGGAGACTGGAGGGAGATTAGTGCTCCAACTTGCTGTGTTTAAAATAGGGCTGTGTGTGGCAGATTGAAAACAGCTAAACCGCTGGCGGTTTGATCAAAACCGGCTTAAAAACCGCCATAAAAAAGACAGGGTTTTTTTATACCTGCTTTTGATTGTCTGGATAGCTCAAACATGCTGTTGGCGCTATCTGGCCATTCAAAACATAATAGGAAAGCACCATTGACTTATAAATCATAGGGACAATCATTATTTACTGATTAAGGGGCAAACTTAATTTCTAATTAACAAATTTTATTTTTCATTATATTAAGGGGACAATATTATTGTATTATTATATTATGGGGGCACTATATAGTGCCACATGCGTGCAACATAAATAATTATTGCCCCAATTAGCAATCAAATAGTTTTGTGCAGTTAATATAATTATATATTCATATTTTCCCATGATATAATAATACAATAACATTGTCCCCTTAATATAATGAAAAATACAATTGCCCCCATAAGTTAATTATAAATTAATTTTGCTCCTTAATCAATAAATAATGATTGCCCCCATAATTTTAAGTCAATGGTGCTTCATTTTATGTTCTGAATGGCCAGATAGCTCAAACAGCACTCTGCACTCTGCACTCTGCACTCTGCACTCTGCACTCTGCACTCTGCACTCTGCAATCTCGGCTCCACAACCAACTCTTTTGTTTGAGCTGTTTTGTTGGCGGTTTACCTGGTGGTTTGTCAAACAGCAGCTTAGTAAATCTGGCTGCTTGTATTTGGATCATGTTAAAAATCGTGGTGGTGATCTGAAAAGGGGCAGATTGTAAAACTGTGGTTTTCAGCCTTTTAACTGGTGGTTTGTTCTTTAGTAAATACTGCGGTTTTAAAACTACCGAAAACTGTCAGTTTCATCAAACCGCCTTTTAGTAAATCTAGCCCAAGTCTTCTGTTTATTTTATGAATAATTAGGACCTTTGAGCAAAGCTTCATATAAGGGATTTTATACCATAGATTTTAGTAAGGCTTTTGACACTGTCCCATATCACAGACTGCTAAATAAACTTGAAAGCTTAGGATTGGATTCAATGATGGTTGAATGGATAAGATCTTGGCTGCAGGATAGAGTTATAGTAAATGGAGAACATTCACAGGAGGGAAAGGTTACCAGTGGAGTACCGCAAGGATCTGTACTTGGACCAGTGCTTTTTAATATCTTTATTGGAGACATTGCAAATGGTATTGAAGGGATAGTATGCCTTACTGCAGATGACACAAAGATATTCAACAGGGTAGACACACCAGGAGGGGTAAAAACAAATGATCGATGATCTAGGTACTAGAGGAAAGTCAAGAGAGTGACAACTACAGGTTAATGTAAAATCATGCACTTGGGTCTCAAAAACCCAAAGGCTAATAATGGAAACTACAGCGGAGGAAAGGGATCTAGGAGTCACTATTTCAGGTGACATAAAGGCATGTAAGTAATGTAACAGAGCAATGAGGAAAGTAAGTCAGATGCTTGGTTGTATAGGGAGAGGAATCAGTAGCAGAAAGAAGTAATAATACCACTGTATAGGTCATTGGTACGGCCTCATCTAGAATACTGTGTTCAGTTCTGGAGGCCGTATCTCCAGAAGGATATATATACATTACAGACTGTACAAAGAAGGGCAAAAGAAATGGTGCATGGCCTACAGCACAAAACTTACCCGGAAAGACTAAAAGATCTTATTATGTATAGTTTGGAGCAGAGTAGGGAACGGGGGGACATGAAAGAAACTTTCATATATATCCAGGGTTATAACAAGGTGCAGGAGGGAAACATTCTACAAAGGAAGAGAAGTATTAGAACACGAGGACATGCGCTGACACTGGGGGGAAGAGAAGTATTAGAACACGAGGACATGCACTGACACTGGGGGGAAGAGAAGTATTAGAACACGAGGACATGTACTGACACTGGGGAGAAGAGAAGTATTAGAACACGAGGAGATGTACTGACACTGGGGGGAAGAGAAGTATTAAAACACGAGGACATGTACTGACACTGGGGGGAAGAGAAGTATTAGAACACGAGGACATGCACTGACACTGGGGGGAAGAGAAGTATTAGAACACGAGGACATGTACTGACACTGGGGGGAAGAGAAGTATTAGAACACGAGGACATGTACTGACACTGGGGGGAAGAGAAGTATTAAAACACGAGGACATGTACTGACACTGGGGGGAAGAGAAGTATTAGAACACGAGGACATGTACTGACATTGGGGGGAAGAGAAGTATTAAAACACGAGGACATGTACTGACACTGGGGGGAAGAGAAGTATTAAAACACGAGGACATGTACTGACACTGGGGGGAAGAGAAGTATTAGAACACGAGGACATGTACTGGGGGGAAGTAGGTTCAGAGGAAATGTGAGGAAAAACTACTTCACAGAAAGAATAGTGGATACGTGGAATAGCCTCCATCAGAGGTGGTAGAGGATAATACAGTAGAGAAATTTAAACATGCTTGGGATAGACATAAGGATATCCTTACAATGAACTAAGGATCAAATAGGGTTTGAGGTTATCATAGGTAAAACAATGGGCAGACTAGATGGGCCAAGCGGTTCTTATCTGCCGTCAAATTCTATGTTTCTACGACTTTAAATTATTCGCTGGCTTTTGCCCCCCGCATAAATATATGCAACACATTGATTTTTCATTTTAGCATTCTCTCGTGCTTATTAGCCCCGTCTTTATATGATCAGACAGAGATGTTTCTTCTTGTCACCCTCATATAGAACAGTTTTCCTCTTTTTACACAATTGGATTCGATTCAGAGAGCACATCTATGTCATAGCAAGGAGCATAAACAACCCTAACAGATCATATTAAGGCAATACTGAAAAGCACAGAAGGGCTTTTAAAACAAAGAGGTGTTTATATAGTAAACAACACAGAAGGCCATGTACAAACCAGTCAATTAATGACAAATGAAGGTTAAGACATCAGTTAAGCTCTGCAAACAAGGTCCCCTCTCATCCTTGCTGTCTTGTTGTGTGTTTCAGCATCGCCATCTGTGTTTTATCAATATATTTGCTTTGTCTCTGTACTGTAGGGCAATATCAAACAGGCTATTGATTTACAAGTAAAACATCCTAACAATATACTATTCCGACACAACCCATGTATTATAAACATTTAACAGCGACGCACATTGATTAACATGTGAAGAACATGACTTTCTCCTTGTAGCGGAGGCTGAAAACTTTAAATCTTCTGAGTTTGGATCAAAAGCAGTTAAGCTGTTACAGAGTAACATAGAAAATGAAACAAGATATGTGTCTCTGATAACTACATCTCCGGGTCTGAAATATTTCATTGCTGAATAAGCCAATAAAACCATATCACTAAATATGAGAAGCGACAACGGATATGGCCCAGGGACAGCTGTCATCTCACGTCCCACATGTCCAATTACGCCGTGTGAAAAGACCTCTGCCACAGAATTCATGTCTAAGTAACTCAGCAATTAGAAGCTCGGTTTAACCACGTACCTCCAGAGCGAGCTCTCCGTAATGCTTCCCAGGTTGTAATCGTACAGCTTTGTCAGAATTAGTATCACCTGCAGGCAGAAGGGAGAGAGACAATCTCAGTTTAGTCTGAAACAATTACTGTCTGGTAAAAGCAAAATGGAGCTGACCCTAGGGGGGTGTTAGGATTTGCTTAATGGGTGCATAATACAAATGTAGAAAGTGAAGATATAAAGCTAAATTAGACAGACTGGGGTGTTTGCATCGCGAGAGAAAATCGCTGGCGCTATCTTGGGCGACTGTCATCACGGTGTAGTGTACAGATACGTTATCACGTATAGACCCCTAATCACATATATAACATCCCACAACGATGGGGGCATAACATAAATAGGAGGAAAACTTTATACAAAATAAATGTACATAGCACTGAACTAATGTACATCATACAGTGTATGGTCCTAACTTTCCCAATGCCCATAAAGGGTCTGATTCAAGTCCAGATGCAATTTGCACGTAACTTGCAAAAGAACAGGGAACTTGAGCATAGTTACGACCATATTTACATCCTAGCGGATCTCAAGATGCGTTCCAATATGAGTCTGTGTGTGAGTACACTCTGCCTAATAGTTACTTGTTACCAGGGCCGCCATCAGGGGGGTACGGCCAGTACTGCTGTGAGGGGCCCGGACAGACCAGGGGGCCCGGACAGACTTCTCCGTCTGTCCAGACTCCCTGGACTGTCCGGGGCCCGCAGTCACCGACCGTGCCTCCCCTTTTTTTTTTTACTTACCTTCTCCGCGATGCTGCCTCCAAGACTCTTATAGGCTGGGAGTGCGGGGCACGGTGACGTCATCGCCGCACGCGCACTCCCAGTGTATCAGTGACCGGGAGGCAGAGGTAAGTAAATAAGCTATTATTTTTTTTGAGAGGGATAGCCCGGGGGACCTGGGGAACCATAACTGTGGAGGGAGGGGGGAGAGCGAGAGCCCGGGGGACCTGATCTGTGGAGAGAGAAGGGTGGAAGAGGGGGACCTTAATTGTGGAAGGAGGGTTGAGATGGACCTTAATTGTGGAAGGGGGGAGGGAGAAGGGGACCTTAATTGTGGAAGGGGGACCTTAATTGTGGAAGGGGGGTTGAGGGGGACCTTAACTGTGGAAGGGTAGTTGAGGGGGACTTTAATTGTGGCAGAGGGGACCTTAATTGTGGAAGGGGGGTTGAGAGGGACCTTTATTGTAGAAGGGGGAGGGAGAAGGGGACCTTAATTGTGGAAGGGGGACCTTAATTGTGGAAGGGGGTTGAGGGGGACCTTAAATGTGGAAGGGTAGTTGAGGGGGACCTTAATTGTGGAAGAGGGGACCTAAATTGTGGAAGGGGGGTTGAGGGGGACCTTAATTGTGGAAGGGGGGAGGGAGAGGGGGACATTAACTGTGATTGGGGGGCAGAGGGGGACCTTAACTGTGGGGAAAGACGGGGACCTTAACTGGGGAGGGGGTGGAGGTGGACATACCCATGGGGGGGAGAGGGGGATATTAACTGTGGGGGGGAAGAGGGGGACATTTACTATGGGGGGAGAGAGGGGGACATTTACTGTGGGGGGGGGGGAAGAGGGGGACATTTACTGTGATTGTGGGGAGGGGAGAGGGGGACATTTAATGTGATGAGGGAGTGCTAGGGGGAATGTACTGTTATGAGGGATAGGGGGCGCATGTATGGCGAAGATGGAGGGGTGCATATTAATGGGGAGGGGAGCACATGTATGGGGAGGGGAGGCCCGCCAGATTAATTAGTACTGGGCCCCACAGTTTCTGATGGCAGCCCTGCTTGTTACACAGAGCAGACTGCAGGGAGCGCACACGGCCAGATTAAGGGAATGGAGGCCCCTGGGCTAAGGGGGCCCCCATTCCCCCGTGAGCCCCCCCTGTGAGTAGCCCTCCCATGAGGTCCCCCCTGGTAGCCGCCCACCGCACTCTCGCCCAAGCGCTTACCTCCTTCTCCTGTCACTGTAGTCCTTCCGTGGCGCTCAGTAATGTCCTTACTGAGGAGATCCCGTGACACTCTCACAAGATCTTCTCAGTAAGGAGATTAGTGAGCGCCACGGAAGGACTACAGTGACTGTGCTCAGCAGCATTGATCGGCCCGGGGGCGTCCCCACTCCTGCACCGATCAATAATGCTGCTGAGCACTTTAAAGGGCCCCCTGGATGCCCGAGGCCCCTGGGCTGTAGCCCAGTTAGACCTCGCATTAATCCGGGCTTGGATACGCACATGTGTAATGCAATAAAAGGTCACATCAAAACACATTAAAATATTATTTACCATGAAACAAATTAAAAACGGTTAAAGGCATAATCATTTATATAAATATTACATTTAAAATATTATATACTATACTATACAAATACAAATACTATATACTTCCTTTACAGTAATTACATAAATAAAGAGGCTTGCGATGTGTACTATACATACGATGCGTTTTTACAGTCTCTCTTACTTACATACATGTGGTCTGTGCAGGGCCGGATTAACCATAGGGCTAACTGGGCTACAGCCCAGGGGCCTATGGCATTCAGGGGGCCCTTGAAAGTGCTCTGCAGCAGTATTGATCGGTCGGGGGCGCCCCCGGTGTAATCAGTGCTGCTGAGCACTTTCACTGCGGTCCTTCCCCGGCGCGCTGTAGTCTCCTTACTGAGGAGATCTCGTGAGTCTCACTCTCACGAGATCTCCTCAGTAAAGAGCGTACAGAGCGCCGGAGAAGGAGGTAAGTGCCGGAGAAGGGGCTAGGATCACGGGGGGGGGGGGGCCCTCACGGGGGGGCCCTCACGGGGAAATGGAGGCCCCCTTAGCCCAGGGTCTGTGCTAGCTAGTGACATGCATACATGTAGTTTTTAAATCAAAGACTATGCAGTGTCAGTCATCCCCCCTCCTTCCCACATACTCTCTGCCAATAGACATCCATCCAAACATGAATGAGGCCCTAAAAGTGGTCCTTACACAAAGGTTGGTTAAAAAGTCTTATAGAGAGTTCCCTTAGCTGTTACTTATACCACTTTCACATTGCCTCCCCGGTAATATCCCAGGTATATGAACCCAGTATATTTCTGGGGGACAGAGCATCCCAACCCAGCAAATTTTTGGGTCAGACCCGGGTCTATATCGGCACTGTCCTATACAGCAGCCGCGGCGCTGTCAAAGAAGCGTCCGCGGCAGTGCTGTAGTGTATACAGCACCACCGCGGACGCTTCTTTGACAGTGCCGCGGCTGCTGTATAGGACAGCGCTGCCTAAACGGAGCTGCTGCGCATGTGCAGTAGCTCTCGCGCAGGCTGGTTTGTTTTTTTTGGAACCCCCCCTGACAATCCTCCATGCGCCCCTGACTCAGGTCGTCGGGGCTTGTCCTGGAATAAACCTGGGTTTTAGAGGCCGTGTGAACGGGGTATAATATATGGTTTAACCGGCGATCGCATTTATAAAAAGTGTAATAGCTTTGGAAACTTATTATAACTGGACACATTTTAAATAGCATCATGAGGAATAAATCTTCCATAAACCATCTTTGTTGTAACTTTTTTTAAAAATTACAAATTCAATTACCAACCAATTTATTCAATGTTATTCGGTCAAACATTGTTTCCTATTATTATTATTATTAGTAGTAGTAGTAGTATTATTATTATCATCATTTAATTATATAGTGCCTATCAGTGGTCAAAGTAGGGGTGTATACGGCGTTATGCTATACTGCCACTTCTAAATTTCCATTTCAATCACTGGCGCCAATCATATTCCGCAGCCCTGTACAGAGAATATGTCCCTGACCCATTGGAGCTTACAATCTAAATATCATGCCCAGATCACACCTCAGTGTGAACACTATGTACATGTTTCATAGTGTTCCAAGATATATTTTCAGATTTTAACAACTTTCATTGTGATTACGTTACCCTTTAAGGATTGGCTGACTTTGCGTACATATCGATTACACACAGTGGAGGCAGCCATTTTTGATTATTGAACCACACCCCTCAGGCCTCAGTGATGTCTCTAGTTCCAAGTTTATTGAGAGGCTACATCCTCTTGAATGTTGTCCCCGTCCACAATATGGCTGCCTCTACTGCCTGCGGGAAACAAGTACACTTTAAAGGCACCAAAAAAAATGCTGCAACAGTTGCTCAGAATAATTCCCAACACAGCACTTTGTTCTTGACTAAAAGCTTTAAGGTCCTTATACAAATTGTAACATTTTACTAAAAGCTCTTAATCTATTTCTTGCCAGAAGAAGTGCTCACTTACAGCGAAGATCGTCCATTCTGCCAGTGATTTATTCCATCCCAATCATTCAGATTGGTGAATATGGCTATTATCAGAGGGATTGGACACTGAGACTGATTTTTCTATCATTAACATTAAGGGGAACTAAATGAAGGAAATTTCACTTGGTGAAAAATTTAAAGAACCTATTTGAAATTATACCTATGAAAGGGATTTATTTCATTTCATGGGACATGTAAGCTCTTTTCCAGATCACAGAGACTACTGGGGTTTTTACAGGATTTATCTCAAATACTTATCAGCCATACAGTGTTGGCAATGCTGCCACTGTATGGGGTGCAGCGGTGATGGGGCCCAGAGGTGAGAAGGGGCTCCCCCTGCAACTTCATCATCATCAACATTTATTTATATAGCGCCACTAATTCCGCAGCGCTGTACAGAGAACTCACTCACATCAGTCCCTGCCCCATTGGAGCTTACAGTCTAAATTCCCTAACATACACACAGACAGACAGAGAGAGAGACTAGGGTCAATTTGATAGCAGCCAATTAACCTACTAGTATTTTTTTTTTGGAGTGTGGGAGGAAAGCGGAGCACCTGGAGGAAACTCACGCAAACATGGGGAGAACATACAAACTCCTCACAGATAAGGCCATGGTCGGGAATTAAACTCATGACCCCAGTGCTGTGGGGCAGAAGTGCTAACCACTAAGCCACCGTGCTGCCCACTTAGCTATTTATTACTAATTGGTGCAGAGGTATTATTAATGGGTGAAGGCAGTATTGCCGTTGCCTGTTCCCGCAATTATTTCCGAGAACGCAGAGTGGGAGCTGCAGGAAGATGGAGCGCATGTCTGCGCCTTCCAACATTTTTTACTATGGGGCTCGGTGATGACGCGTTCTGCCCCCGGCCAGGTATATTCAACACAATGTTCTTAGTGTAGAATGCCCACTCTGTATAGTATATTAGTCCTCCTGCACCCCAGGAATCCCTGTTACCCAAGTAATTAGTTTCCTTCATGGAGCTGCAAGGTGACCCCAACTAACATGGTGGGTTCCTGGGGGAAAGCCCAGGAACCCACTGTTCTGGGTGATTGCCCTGTTTGCTATTGAATGAAAGGGGTGGTTGTAAGTAGCAGGAGGTGACTCTTTCTCCTCCCCACAAACCTAGGCTCACTTTCAGTATTGCGGAAGCTCTCACCTGGATGTACGCTGGGCGGAGTATCTTGGAGTATTGGTGCAGAACCCGCGCTGTTTGCCCTGTCATTCCTTGACGGGCATTTAGCAAATTCTCCAATAATATGGAAGAAAATCCTCACAATCACATTCTCTACGCTCCAAGTTGCTTAAACCATTCACACATACTTAGTATAATGCAGTAACAGCAACAGGGCTGCATGTGGCCCTCTGAGCCTCCACCTGCGTCCCTCAGAGCCTCCACTTGCGGCCCTCAGAGCCTCCATCCGCGGCCCTCTGAGCCTCCACCTGCGGCCCTCAGAGCCTCCACTTGCGGCCCTCCGAGCTTTCACCTGCGGCCCTCAGAGCCTCCACCTGCGGCCCTCCGAGCCTCCACCTGCGGCCCTCCGAGCTTTCACCTGTGGCCCTCAGAGCCTCCACCTGCGGCCCTCCGAGCTTTCACCTGCGGCCCTCCGAGCTTTCACCTGCGGCCCTCCGAGCCTCCACTTGCGGCCCTCAGAGCCTCCACCTGCGGCCCTCCGAGCTTTCACCTGCGGCCCTCCGAGCCTCCACTTGCGGCCCTCAGAGCCTCCACCTGCGGCCCTCAGAGCCTCCACCTGCGGCCCTCCGAGCTTTCACCTGCGGCCCTCAGAGCCTCCACATGCGGCCCTCAGAGCCTCCACCTGCGGCCCTCCGAGCTTTCACCTGCGGCCCTCCGAGCCTCCACTTGCGGCCCTCAGAGCCTCCACCTGCGGCCCTCCGAGCTTTCACCTGCAGCCCTCCGAGCCTCCACCTCGATGCCGCCGGCTCCTTCCTGCTTCATTGTCAGATTTGTTTGTTACAGCCTGTAACACTTGTTTATAGAATATCTGCTGATATGTTGTTACAGATAGGTGTCACTTTGTTTGGCTAAATGTATTGTTTTAATTCTTACTGAGATTAAGGGTTTAACATGCGGCCCTTTTGCAGGTTAGAGGGCCACACCATTCGGCCCCCAAAGTGTATCCGCTTGCACATCACTGGGAACGTGTCACTAAGGAAGGAGACAAACTATGATTGGTGTAGCTGTAGCAGTGTTGGAGTCACATGGCTTGAGATATTTGTTTTTTAACCAATTAAATGTATTATTTTTTTAAAAATGTCACAGGGCGGTGGGCGTAAGATTCTGTCCCAGGGACCAGCAACACCCCTGCCGCTAAAACATTTTTACATCGTTTTTTAAACTTGGTGCGTTACTTGTTAAATGGCTGAGAGCGCACTTATATACGGGAGTCTTCATCCTTAGTGTACAATACCCTGCCCTTTAAGATCCTGTATCTGGATTCCACGTGCAGACATAGCCAATTATTCAAGGGCAGCGTTCTTATCTCTCTTGTACTGGCTTGGCGGTCATGCACACGATTCAATAATTCTGTCAAGTGATATCTCTGGCCTGCGACAGAGTGCTATACAGTGATTTATGGCTATAGAATACTCTGCTTTCATGGAAGTCATTTGTTTAAACAATAGAAAAACTGTTAAAATAAATTATTCATCTCATGCTAATTCATGACTTTACGTGCCGTAGTAACGCTCGGAATAAGCAGCGTGTGAGGCTTTTATACGCCGCATTAATCCCACCTGATTGCTTCTGACAAAGGCTGGGTTGTATAAATGTTTAGTTCAGCCGCAGCGTGTGCGAATTTGGGAGCTGGTAGATAAAAGCGTCCGACTTCCTATGGAGCTTCACACCACCAGGGTTTATGAAGAGGATTTAAATCTGTGCTGGTCTTGAAAGGCACATCAAATATTTATTATAGATATTCAGAGTCGGAGACCTGAACAATTATCTGGATCGTCAAAGATGGTATCTGAAACTGTGTTGGATGAGAATTGATTTTAACTTGCATACTAGGTTTTGTCTATTCACACATTATTTATAAAGACTACATCATGTAACTAGCTGAGGGTGTAAGTTCTGTGGCTCATCATCTGCCTGCATTCAACTCTGTTATCATTAGTGGGAGTTTAGGAGAGGCAGAAGGATATGGAGGTTTGCAGGAAACAGCTTTCCAGGTGATGAATGAACAACTAGTGTGTACACAATGGTTTTCACAAAACAGATAAGAGCTACAGAGATGCCCACAACGGTGCCACAAGTCTCAAACGCATTTTGCGTTTGTAAAAAAAACACAATTACGACCAAATGCAAAGTGGAAAATTTGTTAAGATGACAGCAGGTCAGTGACAGTGGTATATGTGCCTGATCTAAACCAGACACACGTCACCTACACTTAATTTTATTTGCAACAAATACATTCAATATTAGGCCTCGATAAGGCTAAAATACAGCAGACACAACTCCCTGTCTCAAGTACAGATAAAAAAATGGTTTGCTTAAAAGCTGAAACTAAGCACAGTAAAAATCAGATTTAGGGAGAAATAATCAATCCGCGTAAGCAGATTGGTTAAGCACAAACGTCCGTTCACAAGTGGTTCCCTAGTTCTCGAGATCACGGTCATCATCCTCTATGTGCACCTATCCCTCACCACACGCAAATAATACCGCTTCTTCAGGCTCATATGTGTCTTTGTCCGAGTCTGCATTGGTTCAGAAAACATCCCTTTACCATACTCGACTTACTTTAGAACACCCCGTCCCACTTATCCACAGGCACCTATGTGTGCATCTACTTTGTGGACATGCAAAGACTTTTCACGCCAGGAACGCTACGCAAAATGAGGTTGGGTACCCTGACTAAGGCCGCCCTGGAAAGTAAAAATTATAGGTGAGTAGGTGAAAGGGATTATGGGGAATTGTGACCCTGGGTTGTGTAAATTGTTGACAATTGTACTACAGGATACATTGACAGATTTTTTTAATTGGCTACCTACATGCTCTGTTAGTTGCTTTGTGATAATCTTGCCATGGGTATGGAAAATGTGCGTTTTAAAGCGTGTGTATATATTATGCAGCGCTAAATGCCAACCATTGGTTTTGTCTGCATTCTTATAAGAGATTTTGGAAGAGGGGGATCAGTCAATGCCATGCCATAAAGTATGGTTGAATGTCCCATGACTGTGGGATATTACTTTGAAGTCAGCACCCATTACCTCTGTGTTCAATAAGCAGAGGCCTAAAAATCCTCTTGTTGACCCTGTCGGTCAGCATGGGAGTTATGTCTTCCGCCCTGCCTCTATGTTACCCTTCTTATCTTATTCTCATGCTCTTGGTCGTCCTTTGTTTGTTCAAACACAGAGAAGACAATAAGTCAATACGAGAACTGTAATTCATCTCTGGATATAAATAAATCACCTTCACATCTCAATCCGTTGCAGCACGGATCAGTGGCAGCTTTGAAGACCTGAACCCAGGCGACCATGCCAGACCAATAAAGTCAAACTGCTAATCGGCTGTAGCTGGCAAGATCCTCGCACAATATGCCCAAGCGACACGCAGCCATACCCAGCACTGTAGAATGATGGATCTGAGATGTCCGTTGCGATGATCTGATGCGTGTTGTAACATTCCTTGGATTAGAGCGGATCAAGCACTAAACAAATCAGTTTGCATTTGCCAAAATGTCTCACTTGCAAATTGTAATTGTGTTTTAAGCTAGCTTGTCATTCTGCCGAAAACGAACAATGTTTTTCCTGGCTGCCAGATAACGTGTCCATGTATCAGTATCCTCTTTCTGTTGATCTGCAGCCCAGCCATTATTGTGCATGTTTTAAATTCTGCAAACGCTGATTTTCTGCTGTTAAAAACACAAACAAAAACAAACTTCTGGTGTTGGGTAATCAACGGAGATGAGCGAAGTAGCAGCAACATGTTGCCTGCATCGTTTTGTAGCCATATAATCGTCACTGTTCCATCATTCTGCAGTGTTTTTATAAATGAGCATTTCACAAAATTTATAATCTGTGATTAGATCCGGGATCATGACGGTCAAATCGTCTTTCTGTGCAGTATGATTGGAGTAGGGACTTGAGAGCAAATTCCTCCAGCAAAACATCTCACGGGCCATATGCAGAATGAGGGGAATATTTTATGGGAGAATTTTGAAAATTTAGTTAATCTCTGGTAATCAGTGTTTGGCAGAAGTCAGACCGTATTTTTGCCTGTGTTCTGTAATTACTGTAGTTACGATAAAATAACAGAATTAGTCTAAACTTTTATTAACATAAATGTTGCTCATATTGAGGAGATGCGTTTGCATTTGCCTCTTATCGCTATTTCCCTGTATTCAGGGGCACAACTAGATATCTGGAGGCCTCACAGCAAAATTTTGGACGGGTCTTGAACGACACCCTTTCCTCCCCCCACTTTCCTTAGTGTGCTGGCCTCTCGGCACCTCCTCTCCCTTCCACTCTGCACTTACTGCTCAGAGACGATGGGAACTTCCCCTCTGAACAGAATTTAATTTTGGTTCCCTAGGATGCCGTCTCCCACGCTAGGGATCATAGGGCTTTAAATGCATTGAATTGTTGGCGGTCACACACAAGGGAGCTCATTATGCATTCTGCGGGCCCAGGGTCAGATTTAGGAGAGACCCAGGGAGCCTGTGCCATGTCTCATTGGCACCCCTGGACTAGGGGTGGACCCACAGCTGTAACAGGGACATCCTGCTGCCTAGGGCACAATGATGAGGAGGGCACCGTTGCTGTACCCATGTATGGGACCCAGCCCTTCAGCAGCAGAGCACTGAGCATAATAATACCATCCGCCGAATGCCATCAATGCGCAGGTTTTTTTCCTCCATCCCCGGCTTCCTTAAGAGTCGCCAGTGTGACATAATAACATCGCAACTCCAATGAGAAGAGACAAGAGGAGTGGAGCGGCACTGTCTCCTGGGACTTAGGTAAGTAAATAACTGTAGGGAAGGGGGGGTGGGAACAATGAATGAAAACCAGGGGTGGGGTAGAAACCCTAATGCTATTTTCATATTCAAAATTAGACAATGACCTATGAAATGTGCAGACAATGTTGGTACTGTGCTTCACTCTCTGGGCCTGAGTCATTAAGGAGAGCAAAGCAAAAAAAGGAGTAACTTTGGTCCTGGAAAAACCATATTACAGTGCAAGGGGTGTAAATGAGTTTATTATTTTGCACAGTTAAATACTGGCTGCTTCTTCATGTAGCACACAAATACTTCATACCTTTATTTTTACACTGAAATGTTAAAATTACCTCCCCCTCCAATGCAATGCAACATGTCTTTGCCAAGGTGCAAAGTTACTCTTTTTTTTTTTGCTTTGCTCTCCTTAAGCACTCAGGCCCCCTATTTATATGTTGTACAAACAAAAAAAAAACAAAAAAACACTATTATTATGTGGAACTATTATTAAGATCAATGTCGAACGTTTACTAAATATGATCAAGGGGCACTATTAATAAATATGATCAAGGGGGCACTATTATTAATTATGTTAATCAAAAGGGCATTATTATTTAAGAACATCAAGAGGGCAGTATTATTAATTAAAACCATCAATGAGGCATTATTATTATTATTATTATTATTATTATTATTAATTATGATCATCAAATGGCACTATTATTAATTATGATCATCAAGTGGCACTATTAGTAATTACAATCATCAAGGGGGCACTGTTATTAATTATGACCATCAATCGGGCATTATTATTATTAATTATGATTATCAAGGGGCACTGCTATTAATTATGATCTTAAAGGGGCACTATTATTATTATAATCATTAAGGAAGATCTAATAATAATTATGATCTTAAAGGGACACTAAGTATGATCATCAAGGGGCACTATTATTAATTACAACCATCAGGGGGCACTATTATTAATTACAACCATCAGGGGACATTATAATTAATTATGACTAACAAGGGGGCATTATTATTAATTAGGATTAGCAAGGGACACTAATAATAATAACAACCATCAAGGGGGCACTATTATTAATAATGATCATCAAGGGCACACTATTATTAATTATAACCATCAAGGGGGCACTATTATTAATCATGATCATTAAGGGGGCACTATTATTAATAATGATCATCAAGGGCACACTATTATTAATTATAACCATCAAGGGGGCACTATTATTAATTAAGATCTTCAAAGAGTCATAGTATAGTAGTATAGTATATTCAGAACCATATGATTCAAAATTGGTTTAGTAAGTAACTCTCTTAATTTTATACCATAGAGCCCCCTGTTTTAAGTGCCCTGGGCCCCCTAAAGCTTTAATCCAGCTCTGCGGACACCGCACTCCTCTCCTCTGATCACAACGAGGCCGGAGCAGCACTGGCGGCAGCAAGATGGATCCGGACTTCTGAAGGGCCGTAATTTCTACATAAAGAATATTAGCAAATACTGAGAATTATATCCAGTGTACAGGGCAAGGGAAGTGGTACTGTGCAGCTGGTCAGTAAGAATATGGCAGGAACGAGTGACCTTTAACAACAGCGAAGACCACTTAATCTAATGAACATCCATACCTCCTAATTGTATATTAGCCCTACATAGTATGTATATGATTCTGAGACTCTATTCATGTGACTGCAATTATTACACCAAGACAGCAAATTTTATTTTATTTTTGCAGCACAAGAACGAAGCCTTTCAGGGAACGTTGTGCCAAATCCAATTCATTATTTATTCCTGGCACCCTTGCCACGTTGCGGAGATACTGAGTACACAAGACATCGATCAAGCTGTCTGATTTTACTGGCAGTGTTTCAGAGCTCATCCCTAAATATCACGTTGATAATAAATACAATAACATTATGATAAGCATTAAGTAAAATGACGAAAACTGTCTTTCACTGATTGCTTTGTCTTATACTGAGCACACAGGATATCCTCTATCACCATGCACCTGTATATTACACAACGCTAGGCCTCACTCTATTACTGTGTCTTCAATACATTGATTGGGGCAGATTTGTATAAAAAGGAAGTGGAGGTGTTGCCCGTAGCAACCAATCAGATTCTAGTTGTCTTTTATCTAGTACATGCTAAAAAAAAAATAAGCGCTGCAATCTGATTGGTTGCTATGGACAACACCTCCTCTTTTTATTTTTCGATGGTTTAACAAATTTACCCCCATGGGTGAAACTATATTCTTACTGGTCAATGTGGTTGCTCTGGGGCCCTGCCTCAGGCTGCATAACATTGTAACCAGACAGTTATATGACGTGGAAAATAATGAGGATAAAATGACTGCATATATAATTCATATATGGAGCAGACATCGTGGTGGTTAATACAATATTTTATGGTGGTGAGTAGACTGCAATTTTACACACATTTCTTGTAACGCCACTGAGTATGACAGCTCTGTCCATTACTGATTATGGTATGTTAGAGAAGAGTTTGGGATTCACAGCATACCTTCCCACTAGTGGGGCAAGGGGCGTGGTCAAATCACAACTGGGGCGTGGCCACGTTAGGCTGCCCATTACATACCTCCTTCCCCCAACATTCCCATCCGTGGGACAAACATAATCCCGGGCGGGACAGAGCCCTAAAATCTGGACTTTCCCTTTGAAATCGGGACAGTTGGGAGGTGTGTCATACTGTGTGCACCATGTAGAATTAAACACGGTATGGTACAAGTTTCAGAAAAACTGTACCCATAACTCCCAACATTTCAAATTAGAAAGATGGGACAAATTAGACCACATCCTGCTTAGCACAGACCAAACCATTAAAAACAAAGGGTTAGGTAGGAGCCTGCTCATTAGAGAGATTACATTCTAAGTGGAAGATGGCTCAGCTGAAACAAGAGGAGCGAGTGTGGCTCAGAATGGAGATTGGGACAGCTGTGAGGGTGCATTAATGTGGATTGTATAGGTGAGAGCAGGGTAAGCTATAATAAAGAGATGGGTTAACATAGAGTATTTAAAGTTATGAAGGATGTGGGAGAGTTTGATTGGACGTAGGGAATTCCATAAGTGGGCAGCAGCACGGAAGAAGTCTTGTAGTGTGAGGTGGTTACCAGAGACGAGGCCCAGGTCACAGGTAGATCTAAGAGAGTTTAAGATGAAATTTGAGATATATATGAAGGGGTGGCGTTGTTGAAAGCTTTGTAGATAAGGGGGAGTAATTTGCGTTGGATTCTGGGGGACACAGGGAGCCAGTGTAGGGATTTGCAAAGTGGTGCAGCAGATGTGGAGCAGTGAGAGAGGAAGGTCAGTCTTGCTGTGGCATTTAAGTTGGATTGAAGCAGGGATGGACGGGCAATGGAAATGCCAGATAGCTGGAGGTTGCAATAGTCAAGGTAAGAGATGATGAGAGAGTGGATAGAAGTTTTGGTGGCATCATTGGTAAAAAAAGGGCATATTCTGGCAAAATTTCTATGGTGGAAGTGACATGTTTGGGAGAGAGACTGGATGTGAGGAATAAAGCAGAGGGCAGAGTCAAGTGTGACACTAAGGTAGAAGGCTTGGAAGACTGAGGAAATTCTGGTGTTATTGATAGTGAGGGAGATTTGAGGGCAGGTGGTGACTCTGGCAGGAGGGAAGATAATAAGCTCTGTTTTGGACATGTTGAGTTTTAGGTAGCGTTGGGACATCCATGTGGAGATAGCAGAGAGACAGTTGGTTACAAAAGATAGCACAGAAGGGGATATGTCAGGGGTGGAGCGGTAGATCTGAGAGTCATACTCTTCCCCCCAGGGTCTCTTCAGTGATGGTGTATGCGCAGTGGCCGCATGCGCAGACTACTCAAGGAAAGAGGCTCCCACTTTTCTCTTTTGAGTGCCAAAAGGGGCCAAGTGAGGCTAATGTGACATTGCTGGGTCGCCACCCCAAATATTGCATTGTTCTGCCTCTGTGCTATATAATGCATATCTTTCGTAGAACAATACCCCCTTCCTTTACCTTCCCCCGTAACATGTTCTGCTTCGCATCACACGACTCTGCTCTACATAACACGTGTCTTTCTTACTTTATATGCCTCTGCCCTGTTTTCTAGTCCTTTCCTGTCTTACAGGAAAATCTCACTTTATCCCTGGAACTCTTCCTCTCTGAAAAAAAGAAATTATGTATGGGAGAGAGCATGTGTCTGTGTCACGGTGATGGTTGATGTAGGTTTAATTCTGATGTTTTCAAACCCTTCACCGAGATCCAAGACATATCTCTGATCAGAAAACATTCACTGAACACGGTCTGTGCTTTCAACCATCTCACTATTAATTCCAGCAAAGAAAAAAAAAAAAGGAAAAGTTGCAGCGAAGGAGAGTTTGCAGAGTTGATGTTTAAAGAGCAACAGTGGAGCGATTGTCCCCATCCAATTGGTTGCCCTTAGCAACCAAAAGCCAGGCCTGGAAGTTGCAGATGTACAACATGATACATTATATCGAATGACTTCTGCACATTCAGACAGTTCACCGTGACCATCGTTTTATCGCTGGCACAATGCTCATGTCCTTGTACGGAGACCCCCGGCTGAATTTCATTATTAATCTCTGTTGGCCAGAAGGCTGAGCAACAGTGGGGCTTACCTGGTCAATGCAGGTGTCAGAATCGGACGTGACTATCACGTGGGCTCACACCCACTCATGTAACGTATTCTCCAGCCAGGTTCGCCAGCCTATAGAGATAAATAATGTGATTCAGTCGGGAATATCTGTCCTATTTATACCATACTTACCAGCTTTAAATTATTGCCTTCCAGGAGTTCAAGTGACAATTGCAAGGAGGCATGTTGTTGCAGATAATCTAATTTTGGCCCCATTCTCCGCAACTAAATGCTGATATCGTGCCATAGCGCCATGGGGTTGGTGCCTAAATGACGCTCTTTTCGTCCCCTGTCCCACTCACTTCACTAGAAGTGGGCAGCATATGGGAGAAAGGTCCACACTCAAGGGGTCCAGGCAGGGCCGGATTAACCCGAGGTCTAACTGGGCTATAGCCCAGGGGCCTCGGGCATCCAGGGGGCCCTTCAAACTCCTCAGCAGCATTATTGATCGGTCGGGGGCGGGGGCGCCCCCGGCCCGATCGATGCTGCTGAGTACTGTCAGTGCAGTCCTCCGTCCCGGCGCGCTGTAGTCTGCTTACTGAGGATATCTCGCGAGAGTTCATGAACTCTCGCGAGATCTCCTCAGTAAGGAGCTTACAGCGCGCCGGGACGGAGGACTGCACTGACAGGTAAGTGCTTGGGGGGGTCCTCGCGGGGGGTGGGGGGCGGCGGACGGCTCACATTGGGGGCCTCGCGGGGAATGGAGGGCCCCTTAGCCCAGGGGCCTCCATTCCCTTAATCCAGCCCTGGGTCCGGGAGATCTACCCAGAAATATGTGAGTCTCCAGGACATTCTGAGAGACTAGACAAGTATGAAATATAGAAATAAACGTAACACTATTATAGAATATGTGCCATGAATGAATACAAAAAATCTAGTAGAAAATAAAAATATAACCCTTCAACAATTCATCCCTTATAACTGGGGAGTGTTAATGTCATTCTGGTAAACTATATCCTGATATTTCCTCCCTTGTGTTTCATGGCTTGCTTTGAAAGTTATCGGTGATGAAATAAGTGTCAGTGTAGGTAAAACATACATAGATTAGAGATGAGCAAAGGTGCAGCGGAATTTTGGAATAACTAAAATTCTGTATTGGAACAGACCGTTACACAGAGGTGGAAATACCAGCGATACAAACCTCGCAATCCGCTTCATAATGTCAGTCTGTATTGTATTTGTAAATTCAGCGTTGTGCAGAACTTATAGTCTACAAATAGAGTTGGAGCAATTGTATGCCTTCATCCTGCTGTCTGGTACGTTTGGAGTATAACAAGGTAAAAGTCCGGGCGGTATAGAAACGACGGGGGTTTCTGTGCGGCATTAAATGGTTACTGAACTCCAAGGAAAAGTCACACACATACTTCAAAGCCTAAAGCACCAGACATAACTAAACATGTCCGACTGTAATAAATATTATGCAAACAGAGATTTACACAACTACTTATTGACACAGTCAAGGAAAACAGTTTGATTGATTGGTTTACAGTCCACTAGGTAACATAAATGTTCCTTACCACTGATGAAGTCACACAAGTGGAGAAATTACAGGGGGTGCAGGCTGCAATGGGGCCCGGAGGGGAAGTGCCTCACTCTCCTTTGCTCCCATCAGGGGCAAACGCAGGATTTATAGAGGGGGGTTTCCACACCATGCTGCCAGTGGGCGTGACCAGCATGCATGGGGGCGTGGCTACAATTTTAGACAGTGATTGGCTGCTCTCTAACTCTTCCTATCCCCATAATATACATGGGCAATGCTGCGTGCACTACTGTTAGATGCACACAGCCCTCCCTTTTCAAGCAGAGCTGGGTGAAGAGGGAGCAGGGTCCATCCAACTCAATTATACAGTGCCCCAGGCTTGGAGGGGTTTCCAGGCACTAGGAAACCCCCCTCGGTTTGCCTATGCCCATGGGGAATACGATACACCCCTGTAGACTCCACATTACCCTCCCACCCACACCCTAGGTAACCTCTCTGCTCCGAAATGAGCAGAGTTCTTTTCTGAGCAACTTAGCAGGTCAGAAGTGGCCCCGTCCTTGAATTACACCCAGGAGCCTAGCCACTGACAGTTTTCCAAAAGTTATGAGAAGTTTATACTCCTTGCCCAGATTATGTTGACATTTCTTACCTGCTATTGCAAATTGTCTACAAAATAAAAAAAAGGAAGTTATTTTCCTTTGTTATAACAAATTTTGGCATCTCTTATCCAGCTTCAACTCTGAGACGCATTCACCGTTACATAATTATTTTACAAACAACATCAGTTTTGCAGTTCATTTTCTCTCTGCTGGGTAAATATGTCAGGACTAGCAAAAAGCAGAGACTTGCACAATCAATGCACTAATAATTGCAAAGTTTCATAAATCAATTCTTTTACTAAAATGATGTCCTTTACGTCAAAACAAAAATAGATTTATTTTTTACAGCTGGCTGATTGCTGTTGTAGTTTGTGACTTACGTAAAACATTTCTATCATTATTAGTTTCCCTCCTCTCGGTTTCCCAGACATGGCGTACGCTGCGCGTAAGCTCAACTGCCAACATGTGTTATGTTTGTACAGTCATTGCGCTCTGACGTTTTCTGAAGGACTCGAACGACTAAGATTGTCACAACAATGAGAATTTTTATTTTGTTATATCTTTTGTTCATTTTATAAATGTGGAAAAGCAGAAAGTGGGCCTGTAGTGACGTAACACAATTGTCTCTAGAGGCTGCATCAGATAATTGTAATGTATGCTTTTAGAGCGCAGATTCATTGTACTTAAAAGGTTCATTCTGAGCCCCTGCTCTAGAAATAAAGCTTAACAATGAAGATTTAAAAAATGCTATCATTTCCAATGTTATGATCAGAGCAGTATATGCAATTTGTTAATGTTTTATTTTAAATGTAACTAAATCCAAAGAATGACATTTTTATTCATGAGCCAGTAATGTAAGATGAATAACTCTGTCTTACTTTGATTTCTACTATAGTTTTGTTAAAAAAAACACATTTTGAGTCAATATTTTATTCTCCTCCTCAAAAATAAGAGGCACAACATCTCACAGCTGGTGGATAAGTGATCATATAGGACAAAAAGCTGAAATTGCAACACACGTCATGTCATTTATGCTTGCCATGGACAGCACTGGTCATGTCAGGTGTCTGCGAATTTACCCATGTGTCTAAAAAAATGTTTAGGTACCGTGATCACAATCCTGTCACTCAAACATTTCCACTGCGCCAAACACACTCTCTGTTCCAACGATGCACTGCCAATCAACCGTATTTATAAATGTCTGCCTTGTCTAAATGGATGGGACAGGTATAATGATTAATAGGTGTACTTAAGCACAATCACCTAATTTATTTTATATATATATATATATATATATATATATATATATATATAGTGGTGGTAGTAGGGAGGTATATGGGGTATGTCATACCGCCACATCTCCTACTGCCTTCATTGCAACACTATCACATTCCAGTCGCTTACATTGCGTATATATATATATATATATATATATATATATATATATATATATATATATATATATGAAAGGAACAAAAGAGGATAGTGCTCTGCCGCAAAGAATTGATGCATATGATCATTGCTGTTGTATCATTGATCACATTCACTCTGCAGAGCTTCTGACTGCATAGAAGTAAACACAAGATATTTGCTGTAGAGAATTAAAACTTAACCAAAGCAATTTGCAGTGTTCTGCAAATGTAAATATAGAACAATCAGTTATTCTAGACTTGAATATTTATGATATTTACAGTATGAACGGTGAAATAAATAATAATCTTAAAATAAATATTTCATCATTACATACTATATATATATATATATAAAATTTGCAATTGTCCAAAGAATAGATAAATTTATGTTATATTAATTATATATATTATTAATTGCTCGATGAAAAACTTCAATTAATAGATACAATAATGTAATATTTACTCTATATATTATTAAATGCTGGATGAAATTAACAAATTTATGTGATATATTCATATATATATATATATACATATATATATATATATATATATATATATATATATATATATATATATATATACACACAAGTTAACCCGTGCATGATACTCATGCATTCTAGTCAAATCAAGATACTTAAGGTCTTAAAAAGGTTCTTGTCATGCATTTGGGCCTAGCCCAGGCCTCCTCAGGGGAAGATCGTTACTTCCCGACGCAAGCGCCCTTTTTAATGTGTGTTCATGAGGTAAAATTACCTCACGAAAATGAGTTTGACTCCTCAACTCGTAAATTTAGCCTTTACTATCCCTCCCACGGGGGGAAGGGGGGATGATGGAAGTTAACTGACTTGACTATTCTAATTTTTTTGTCAAATAATGTCAGTATACCAAATTTCAGGTCAATTGGATGAGCCCTTTCTGAGAAAATAGTTTTTTCCACACACACACACACACACACACACACACACACACACACACACACACTAACGCACGCCTCTACACATGTGTGTTCATGAGGTAAAATTACCTCACGAAAATGAGTTTGAGCCCTACCAAATTTCAGCCCTTTTTGAATTTTTTTTCCCACACACACTAAGAATTTAGTAGGTCAGTGTATAACTCTGCCCAGCAGGTGGCGCTGCAACTTTGGTTTTTTTTTCCACACACACACAGACGCCACTAAGCATTTATATGTTTTATATATATATATATATATATATATATATATATATATATATATATATATCTATGTGTATATATATATAACTATAAATATATATATATATATATTGGTGGAAGTCGGGGGTATGCAGGGGTATGTCAGATCTGCCACTTCCCCTAAAACCTGCATTGTAACACTAACAAATTTGATTCCCACTACATTTTCCATACCACCACTTCTAAATTTCCCCTTCAACCACTGGATATAGATATATATATATATATATATATATATATATATATATATATATATATATATACTGGCATTACTAAAGGTCACCACGACAACACATCTGTTATATTATTATTATTATATAGATACTGAAATGAAGCAGCAATAATAAAACTGTTGTTGCCCTAGCTCTACTCATAGATTATTAGTGGCTAAGTGGTTAGCACTTCTGCCTTACAGCACTGGGGTCATGAGTTCAATTCCCGACCATGGCCTTATCTGTGTGGTGTTTGTATGTTCTCCCCGTGTTCGCGTGGGTTTCCTCCGGGTGCTCCGGTTTCCTCGAACACTCCAAAAACATACTGGTAGGTTAATTGGCTGCTAACAAATTGACCCTAGTCTGTGTGTATGTTGGGGAATTTAGACTGTAAGCTCCAATGGGGCAGGGACTGATGTAAATGAGTTCTCTGTACAGCGCTGCGGAATTAGTGGCGCTATATAAATAAATGGTGATGATGATGATGATGATGATGAATTGAAGCAAAAATTTGTGCAAATTCATTTTCACTGTGGACCAGTTCATTTGACAGGTGCCAAGTTCCAGCATACTATTGAGCTCCACTTTTCCTTTAACATTCTTCAGAACGCCATACTGCACCCTGCTTTGTAATTTTGCTCGGTTTTGTGGTTAGGTAGGACCAGGGTCATTTTGAGGCGATTCCACCTACAAAACCTGCGCAATATCACGGCCAACTACAGAGAATATTGTGTGGAACCGTGTTGAGTAGTTTGCACATCTCTGTTATCTTTCCACACTTCTTACCGTAGCGTTCCACAGCAGCTGCCTCAGCAAAGCTTGGGGGTGTCTGGGGAATAATTGAGGTACAAAAAGGTCATTTTTGATGGTGTTTTTTATATGTAGTAATTTGTAAGATTTGGATGTCGCGGTGTCAATAATTGAAAGCAGAAAATCGCAGCTGTTGCAGCCATCACAATCTTCCAGCCTTTCCCGGGAATTCTGGGGTCCCCGGCGAGCCGTAAGGCTTTTTACATTTCTCAACGACTGGTTGAACTTTGAAGGGAAAAGGTTTCATTTGTTTACAGCGAGCAGCTCAGGTGTCCATTTCATGTAATCCTATAACAAGCGTCCTGGGATTTTAGTCCAATAAAAGACGCTATTTTTTCTTCTTACCCTCATAATAAATTTCCAGTACAATTATGAGATGAGCATGTAGTCTGTACCGAGGGAAGACGTAATTCATAGGACGGGGAAAAAAAAACAGAGCTGAATCTTTAAAACAAACAGGCAATGAATCATTCTTTACTCCAATAACATCTAATGAATATTGTGCAGCGTTCAAGAGACGCGGGATTTCAGCAATGACCTTCATTTCTCATACAGCGCACGGAGATGGAGAACGCCAGAAAAATTGTGAAGAAAAATAGCCAATATTAATTTTCTGTCTAACTCGTATCAGCTATAGTTTTCCTACGCTCATTCCAAATTTGCAAAAGAATTTGCATTCCACTTAGACCACCAGCTCTGTTACAAAGTCCTTTTGCAGAGTGGAAATGACCTTTCACCCCTTTGCACATCAAGGAAATCCCATTCAAACTGTGCCCACTCCAACTCTCTATTCCATTTCAATAAGGTCGCTCGGCAAATCCAAGTACAGGAAATGTTGTTTCTGGCCTGCTCTAAAATTGAGGTGCACAGAATCGCCTACTCCATAGTTTGTGACGAATGTCTTTACATCATCCAACTCCTCCACTCTACCTGTGCAAACTTCTGTTCCTCTACAAACGCCCCATCTTGATCCATTTTCCAAGATTCCTTGGTGGAAATCTAGACACAATTCCGCAAATCGAGGTGCACAGCTGGTCCAAAACGGCTTTTGTATCGCGCGCCGGCTTTCGTAAATGACTTCCATTGCGCTGCACCATATAAATGCAATTAAACATACAAACAAGTCATGATTCATATGCAGAGGCAGCGCCAACATCTAAACAAACTTCCATGGTGCCTTCATGCCCCGTTCAGCGTGACTCTTGTCTCTAAGAGCTGAGGAGTATTTTAGTAATATCAGAAGACTGTTATTTCCACGGGGACGATGCACGTTCAATAACCTGACATTCCGCTGACAGTGATGAGTGCACCATGATTGACAGGACACAAACCTGATGCCTCGGGCAGTAATTATATTTTTTATTTGCCACTAGCGAGTTAAAAGAACAGACCTTACCCTCCAATAAAAAGTCATTCTTAGGAATGTTTAACTACCACAAAACAAACCCAGCATCTATATTTCTATATGTCGATCAAAATATAGGTTTAGCTGCTTGCCAATTTATGGCACGCCTGTCCGTTTTTATTTTATATAACATTGGCTCACCTCTGTCAATTACGGTAGTGTAGTTTGCAGCTGAGTACCAGAGTCCACTCACCCACCCCCACCCCCACATCTGCTCTGCCGCCAGGGAACCAGGATCGCTATGGGTAGGCTGTCAATAAAGTTGAAAAAAATAAGTCTCCAGCTCTTTTATCCTCCTGGGCAGAATAGAGGAGCAGAATGATGGGAAGAGCCAGGTAGGTGTATGTACAATTTATGTAATATGTGTATTTAATTCAGGCTTACACAACATGTGGCTACTGAGCTACTACAAGTTTCAAAATGATCTTCCAGGGCGCGCGGTAGTTCTAGGCAGCAGGAAGGGGCAGAGACATGATGTGAGGAGGGGAATAGAGGCAGCAGGAAGCCACAGACTGAGAGTTATATAGTGGAAGGAGCAGGGTCCCCCAGCAGCACAGAGTATATCAGGAGATGAGTAATGTGTTAGTGAGGACAGGGCTGCGTGTGACAGGGGCAGTGACATGATGTGAGGGCGGAATGGAAGCAGCAGGAAGCCACAGACTGAGAGTTATATAGTGGAAGGAGCAGGGTCCCCCAGCAGCACAGAGCAGTGATATGGGGATGCTGTGTCAAACACAGAGTTCATACATCCAAATTGTTTTTCACTTAGCAGCATTCAACTCACAAATACAATTTTCAGCGATTAATGTTTGTCATCCTTGCGCACTCTCCTGGAATGTAAGGAAGACTCTGGAATTTAGGGTCTATACCTTAAGGTTTTCCTTCCCACCAGGATCTCCCGGATGGTAGGAAAAAAAAGTTGTCACATGCTGCCAGTTGGATATTTGTGTTCTTGCTACAGAAAAGCAGATTCCACTAGTAAATAGTTAACACTTTTGTACCAGCAGCGATCCTCTCGCCTGACGTCCATTACCAGCCTGAGATTGATGTGACTTATGTTCCCTATTTGTCAGGTATCACATTAACAATGGATCCCTCTTTCTCTGACCCGATCACATGACTACATTCTGCGTCAGCTCATTGGCTAACAAGGTGTCATTATCTCCATCTGTGTCTTCAGGGAACAGAGGTGACTGACATGTGTGTCCCAATTAGTCTATAATCGCACTAAAACCTGGTGACACATGCTGTTGGCATGTGCACTAATCCTGTGACACGGCTGCAGTACAAGACAAAATCCAGCAGTTGTGTTATCGGATCACAGATCTCATATTTATTCTAGATGGTTAACACAGACGGTAATATTACTTAATATACCTAACGTTCTTAGTGCCTGGTAAACGCACTTTAATGCTAATGGTCCAAAAAACAACGCAAGCAGCCGTGTTCTCACGCGCTCTCTAACAGGCATCCATTCTGCTTTTTAGCTATTTCAATGTTGCCTGCAGAACTCAGAAGCATTAACTCTTGATGCAAAATAAAGGATTTCTATAGGAGAGCTCATAAAATACAGATGAGCCCTGATTGAGGGTTTAGGCTGCCCTAGGCTAATTTGTTCGTCCCGTCCCCTCGCCCTTCATGCCAGGCTAATGAGCACTAGGTAAAAACTAACTTGTCCTGGATTACTTCACCCGCCCACAAATGATTATGGTCCTGTGTTTTCAAAACTCGCACTACAAAGGGTTAAGGAGGAGGGGGCTATCACATCTATACCTGTCACTTATCCTCAAGCGTCCTCCCAAGGATTTCTCGTTGTCTTCAGCCTTCACCATTGGAATATGCCAAGATTAAAACCTTAATACATTATTCTTTCATCTACTTTGGAGAACAATTATTCTCTATTATTTGAAAATAAATTTCAGTTTATACCTCTCCATATCAAATTTTTCACCACCCCCCCCCCCTAAAAAAAAAGATAAAATCACAGCAGGGGCGGGCTAGGCTGTGGGGCAGGGGGGCATCACCCCCCCCCCCAGGGTCCAATCCCATAGAGGGCTATCTTGGGCTGGGTCAATGGGCCACCAGCATTCTTTGTCCTTTAAAATTGGCTGCTGAGTTGAGTCTTGCCCCCCTGGGCTGATCTTTGCCAGCCCTCCCCTGGATCAAAGTATAAGGTTTTATCTACACTTGTAACAGATATAATTAATGCCCGTGAATAGAAGCCCTTAAAAAGTTTTTTCTTGTTTGTTTTTCCCGTTGCGTATTTTGCAGTTATTGATAAATGCATGACATATGTTACACTAAGTATTACAGCATTATTACTAAACCCCAACCGTTCACCAGCAATACAAAAGATAACAGCTATCGGAAGCATTTAGTTTTTATGAACAGAGTATTGGCATTATCGGTAAACTTTCTAGTTTTTTTAAAGAAGAGACACGTCAGGACATTTTTGAGCAGAAGCAATGTAAAATATTAGGACTGACAAAATTTTATGGATAGTGCTTGTTTCTTTTGACAAATGGAGAGATCGAGCTCCAATCACCCGCAGCGCAGATAGTGGCATTCACAACTAACTGCGCTAAACTTATATTAAAAAAAAAGGAATGCATGGGGCTAATGCAGCACGGTCTGCCACCTCCCCCTTGAGTCTTGGGTCATTGGATCATGACATTTGGCTAAAACAAAAGTGCTCTGTCTGCTTTTAAGACTATTGATTGTTTTGAATTTTTTTTTGCATAGGATCTACAAGATCTATGCATTTCATATGAGCAGCTTTTAATAAACTCTGAGAAGCATGGAAGGCAACCTAGGTGGCAAAAAGATAGCAATTCATTAGGGAAAATACAACATTTAATATGTTAAAAATAGAAGGAACTGAAATTTCATTATGGAAATTCAAAGAAGTTAGCAAAGGTTGTAAATATGAAATTGGATTAGCAAAGATTGAAGATGAAAAATGAATTGCTAAAGATTATAAGTATTGTCCTGAAAAGTATTTCAAATACATAAATAGCAACAGCAAATAAAGTAGGAACAATTGTAGAAGATAAAAAGAGAGAGCTGATCTTTTATATATGTTTTTTTGTATCTTAATTTACAAATGAGGAAAAAAATGACAGGAAATAGTTGATGATAACCTATGCACATATATAAATGTCTAACACAAGAAGATTTGCAGTTCTGCCTAAATAAAAATAAGACAGATAAATCACCTGGCCCAGATGACTTCCACCCATGTGTGCTAAAGGAACTAAGTTCAGTAACTGATAGGACAATATTTCTTATATTTATGGAATCACTCAAAATTAGCAAAAAGCAGATGCGGTACCAAACCTTGTAAAGAGATCAATACCAGAAATAGGAAATTTCAGATGTGAATCTGACTTCTGTTGAGGGAAATCTAGCCCCAGGCTGGTCCTCACAGGGCTGGTAGCCCTTTGAGATAGGACGCAGAATGTCCCTTTCTGCCTAAGGTGTAGTGTGTATTGTGTTGGTGGGTGGTTTTTAAATGGGGATTATTCAGGGTTTTGCTCTCTACGATGGATCAAAAATGAAGAAAAGAAGATTTTAGATAATATCTAATAAAACAGTAAAAGGGCTTTTGGTTAGTCTTTTATTTAAGGACTCCTGTCCATTATATTGGGACTATTGATGTGGCACAATCATTGCTTCAGAGAGCCCAGCTTTATTGATTGCCATGGCCCCCACTACACTGAAGAGACACACAGCTTCTCAGTGCGGGGTTGGTAGTCTCTGGGTGGGTGCTGTTTTTTTAGCCACTCCATAGATGTAGCAGCCTTTCGTTGACCATCTTGGTCAACCTCCAATTCATTTAAATTCGCCCATGATCTGTGTCACTGAGATGCATTCAAAGCACAGCCTGGATGCATGAATGGATAGGAATCATAAGCTCAAGAAAAAATGATGTGTTGCACTCATAGCCTGTTCAACGTTCAATAACAAAGATCAATAAACCCTATTCTTAGATGTGTTCAAGCTTTCCGCAATTTAGGATGTATGTCAGTGGAGCAAACCACAGCCATAGGTAAAGTGGTGTTGAATATGAACTTTACACACAATGTAACTGGGTTCAGGGTGGTGGTTTAATGATGCTGTATGATGTAGTGCAGAAGTGTTGCCAATGTCACCCCTGAGGATCTGTCTGTACCCAGACTGGGATGTGTCTCTGGATTAGGCTGGTCACTACGTACACAAAGCTGGGTGACCTGATTATGTTCCTTTGCATATAAATGAAAGGACTGGTACATGTGGTGATAGACTAGAAGGGGAGTTCAAGCAGGAACTGGATATCTGAACTGGACTGGAGCCAGAATACTTGAATCGGAATGGAATTGGAATGGAACTGGAATGCTGGAACTGGATTGTAACCGGAATGCAGACTGCACTGTCTGAGCTGGAACAATAGAAAAAACTGCAGACTGCTGGTAGCCAGGTTGGTATTTGAAAATACAACGTTGCACTGGCAACAGATAAGGGCTCCAGAAATTCCTTTTATAGTAGTTGTTGTTTCCTGACTGGAGTCTGCGGTCAGCTGGGCAGAAGCAGCACTCTGAGCTGCTGAGATGGATCAGTGGACTAAATCCAAGATGGCAGCTCCTAGGGACTGGTTTTGGAGGGAAACCTGGAGTGAAGACTGCTATCCCCTGATTGGCTGAAAGGAATCATGTGACCAAATCCAGCACCCATGCAATGATTCTGGAGAGGGTGGAGACAGTACCTGAGAGCCTGGTATGTAACAGCCAATTTTGGCAAAGAAAAATATGATTGGACAACAGTCCCAAGAAGTGGAAAAAAAACCTCTGCAGTAAGATACATCCTGGCTAAGAGTTTGCACTACTTTCACTTATAGTACAGACCAGGTCAGGAATCGGGGATGGAAGGGAAGCGGACCTTTGAACAGCGATATCAATCATCTTGAAAATGAATAATTTTAGCTTTGGTTCTTTAACCTTCCAATTTTTGAAAGCGAGCAAAGCACAAGAAGCTTTTATTGTCATTTATGAATTCAGATGTTCCATAGCACCGTCTAATTATGCAGTAATTACATGCAGAAAGGAACAAAGCCGGGAACAGTACATACAGTCACAGCTTTAGTACGAAAGGCAAACACTTTATATGGTTAGGTTCTGTTTACACTGGTGCTAATTGTCAGCATTTAACTTGTGTTCTTAAAGTCTAACAAATGCACTTTGGTGCTTATATTCCAAACTAATGCTGTAAGTGAATAGTCATGAACACACTCTCTCTGCCAAGTGTGCGCTTCACTTCGAGTCTATCCCAACACTGTCCTGCAGACCTCAAGTGCTACAATGGAGTTCCATGAGGAGACTCATTAAATACACCGTACAATATCCTGCAAGGCGTTGAGTTGTGTTAGTGAATGGGTTACCAATGCTCTGTTAAGAGCAAGGACAAACGTTTTGTCTACGCTTTCCACTAGCGTTGTTTTTCCATGTTGTGTGTACTAGTCCTCGGCAAAGCCGTCCTGTGTATATCTTTCTTATAGTATGACAGTGTCAGGAGATCAAGGCAATCATGCGGTATTTATGATGTGTAAACTATAAAACTCGTGGACAGATTAAATCAATTTTTGAAGGGAACGTGGAGGAGAACGCACTAGTCACAGAAACTGTTCCCACATGAATAATTGTCCTCTCCATGTGCACAGAAACTGGCTTCAATGATCTGGTCATTTACTCCTTAATAACCGAAGGTTACGTGGACACAATAAATGTCTTTTTTGAGAGAAACTGTAATTGGTTTTGAGGATGCAACATACACTATCCCCATAATGAAAATATAATTTTTGTTTATACCATGAAGTTTTGTAACCTTTCTAACCTACTTTTTGTACCTGACTTTATGCTACATACAGGTAGATTTACTAAGAATCATATTTGGTGGCTGTTTTAAACTGTCACACATCACCGGTGATTTAGTGATCCAAACCGCCGCGTTTAGTATAGGACGGTTTGAGGCTGGGATGTTAAATGCTTGGCGGCTTGTGGCGGGTTCCATGAAGGAGGGCATCCTGGCATTGTCCCTTCGCCGCATCAACTATTGTTACACCACTGCATATATCCTAAGGAAACTAAACTCTACCATCTAAATCTAATAAAAAATACATTACAATGTGCTCTGATATTTAGTACACTAAATCCTGCACGATTCTACTGCTAATTAACTGCAGAAACACAGTTCCTTGACTCCTTTAAATCCAAGGCGGCACTGGACTATGGACTTTGTTTCTAAACAGCTCTAACCAAGACTGTCCTACAAGGAACATTCCACTTAAACATGAACAACCTTTCTGCAATTAATCTGGCTTCACGGCGCTCAGCAGAAATGTGGATGCGCATTAATGAAACAACCTAATTAACAGTTACATGGTCAAAGAAATGATGACAACGATAACAATCAGTTTTTAAGGAGTTTGCACCCGCCAATGGGAGTACGTTCGTGGCTGAGTGCGGAGTACCTTCTCTTTTTTTGTGGAACAGCGCAAAAATGAGATTTCATCTTTGGGAGCTTAATTACAGAAATGACGGGTGCAGAAGGCACATTTCTGGGGGTATTTCTTGCTGTGCCGGAGAGGTGGGGATGCACAGCCATTTACAACTCAACAAAAAGACTTTTGCACTAGCTGTGAGCTTGGGGAGATCATGTTTCATGCTATGGGGCATATTTAACAAGTAGTGCTATTAAACTTTCACATACTTACCATAACTCCAACGCCACTTGTAGTGTCCCGCATATTTATGAACGGTGCATCGCAGTAGATATCGTGGATATCTGCTGCTTTGCATTCTGTTTCATTTTTTTTTGGTAACTTGTTATGCTAATGTACGCCAGCTGAAGCTGGCATACATTATTAAAATTGAAAAATTTCAGTGCTGTCAGCCCTGCTCTTAAAGAGCAGAGCTGGACAACGCATGTGTGGAGGGATCACATGATCCCTCCCTGTCACTAACCGCTCGCTCTCTGCAACTATAGCAGAGATGTTTGTGTGCATGCCCAGGTCTTCCAACTGCACATGCGTAATTGCAGTATGAAGAGGAACGAAGAAGACAAGGAGGAGATCCGGAGACAGCGCAGTACGAAGAGGTGGGATAAGTATTTTTTTTATCACAGAAACAGCAGTTTATCAGAACTGCAGTTCCTGTGCTTCGTTCTACATCAATTTGAGAAATAATTCAATCCTTATCAATGCGATAAGGATTGAAAACTATTTTTCACTTTTTGAGAACTGATAAATGTTCGCCTATATTTGTAATGACATATTTTTTGCCTTCCAAATCCACTTGGCGTATAAGTGCCTTTGTAGACGCGTTTTGCTTAATGTAAGCAGAAATATTTCAAAAACACAATTACCGCTTGTAATAAAGAAAGTTTCCATAACCCCTCACTCACACAATTAATGTAAGCTTTAAACTATGCTGAACTGAGCAGAACTTTAGTAGAAAGGATTAAAATATTCATTTAATGATAGGTGGTTGGGCATTGATGTGATGTTTACACCTTTTCACAGTACACTTCTGGTTTTTTAGCTTCTTTGCAAATCCACCTGCACTTTTAGCTTGCAAAGGCACCTTCAGCGAGCAGAGGGCATGAGTGTACCTGCTTAGGCCATTCAAAAACAAGGTGTTTTGCAGTAAGCATTGAATATGCTTTATAAATGACTTTTCTCAGTATTTCCTATAAAGTGAATACTGTGTATACCAAACAAAAACCTGTCCTTGTCTTTGACACAGCAGTCCTCTTATTATCCCCATCTCCCTCTGTTCCCGGTAAATTCCCAGTACTTGAAGGATTACATCTTTGGGCTGAGCAGATTAGTAAGGAGTTAATGGCCAGAGCTGTTGATCAAACCTCAGAACTACATTGGCAATAACGTATTGGTATGAGATCCCAGAGAAGAATAGACTACCTGACCTCCACAGCAGGCAGTGTCTTCAATCATCTCTCTGTTACATCAGTCTGCGTCTTCCCAGAGACATTGCGGAACACGGGGTCACATTGTTACAAATAGGGTTATGCAGATGGCTGGGACATCTCATTCACAGACCCGACACTGAAACAAATGCATCATGTTATTCCGAAATTAGACTGAAAGGGAACTCTCAGTGAATAAAAAAGCTAATGTTTGTCTTGCCCAAACGACTCAAGGTTGCTCATCTCAAAGCCGTAAATAATAGAATATTGCCAGCCTGCCATTTTCAAGGATTAAAAGCTTTTTTGTAGCAGATTTTAAACCCTGTTCAAGGATTCCATTGTCTTGTCATTGATCGCGTTATGAAATGATACTTCCAAAAGAGGACAATTCCAAATTCTAAACTTTGGTTCCTAACTGTGAATATAACCCCCTCCTCACACACACCTCCCAACTTTTCACGAGAAGGGGAGGTGGACATCCCGAGGGGAGTGACCATGTGTCAAGGGGCACGGCCGTGGCCTCCCTCCACCCCTTGGGGGCTTGCTCAGTACTTCCGAGCTCAGGCACTCGTTCTTTGCCGCAGACATCACCGGCGGTTGCGCACGGCACCCGTTTGCCACTGGTCTGCTACACCTTCCACCATTCCCACCGCGGGACAAAGCTATCCTTAAATCGGGACAGTCCCACCTAAATTGGGAAAGTAAGGAGACACATAGACACTAGTATTTAAATAAGTGCACACAGTGGAGGCAGACGATATTCATAAGTTCATCCAATCATTTCACTATCAACCAGTCACATAATGAAGTCGCTATTTCCTAGTAAACAGCTGTTTTCCATTGTTGCCAACACTTTCAAATCGGAACACTTAGCTGCTGAACTAATTCACCACATCAGGTTATGCAAAATAATGTCTCTATTGACCTAAACCCACAACAATCCCCCATCCCTACCCATTTGAACATAAGTAAGATGTGTGGACGGCACTTGTACATGTATAGTATGCAGGACACAGTGTAAGAAGGGTGATTATAGCTCGTACTTGCCAACTCTCCCGGAATGCCCGAGAGACTTCCAAATGCCAGGTAGGTCTCCTGGACTCCCGGGAGAGCTGACAATTCTCCATGATGCAATTCTCCGGGAATCGCATAATTTTGGCCCACCCCCACTGCTAAAATGACGCGTTTGCGTCATTACATCACAGGGGGCTTGGCCAAAATGACACGATTCATGGAGCCCCGCCCCCTCACGACCACCTATACACAGAGACTGCCAGAGGCCAAATGTTAAAGGTTGGCAACTATGTTATAGCCTGAGTTAGGGCAGAGCACCACAAATTATCCATATCCACCTACCCCAACTAGCAGACACCCCCTCACGCCTGCATTCCCACAGAAACCACGTTCTTAAGTCCCATGATTCTCCAGGGCTCTTCTTTTGTCGATGCCTGGAGTTTGAACCTACACTGCATAAGATAGAGGTTGTCAGCAAGCTGCGTTGACAACCAGCTATGAGTGGCGCATTGCTAGAATGGGAGTGCCACGGATGGAATCCAACAGTTCTGATAATTTTACTGAGATGGGTTATTTAATGATAATAATAATGGGCCTGATTCATTAGTGATCTTATCCGCCGTTTTTTGCTTATCTTAAGCAAATCCACTCTGTGCATGCTCAGAAAAGGGAAATAAGAAGCAAAATCCACTGCGTAAGTGAAGAATTTCTTCAGTTAAGATGAAAATCCATCTTAACTTCACTCTTATCTCCCCGTTTCTTCTTAAAATAAGCATCTTAACTTTTGCACAAGATAAGATCACTAATGAATCAGGCCCAATGTCTTAAATATGTTTTTATGTCTATTCAACATTCATTTTATTTTCCTAACATCAGATGGCAACTGAAATGATTTTCTCATACCTTAAACAAACTATTATAAAAGGTTATATTAGCATAAGATACCTTATTTAAGGGAGATATTACCATTTTTTTTCTAGAATCAACGAGGTGGAAATTTCTGAAGGCAAAAAAATTTGCATTTTGTTGATTAACTCCCTCCCACGACTTTCTGCCTCGCACAATTACCTCATTACCTTGGTACACCTGACTACAGCCTGTTTTTATTAATTTTATTTATAGATGATTTAAAAAAAAAAAAAAATAGTCCCGATCGGCTCAATGCCATACAAAAAGGCGAAGAGGTTTTTCGTTTACTTGCCAAATCTAGGATTATAAAATCTTGAATGGTGAAAAACGCACATAAAAATTTAAGTTTCATACAAGCATTATAAAGGTTTCTAATGAGTGCTTCAATCTTCTTTTCTAAGAAGCTCAAAAATGTCCTGCACCTACGTTAGTTACTGGTGAATGTAATAAATGATTTGCCCAAGCACTATAAGTGCCACACTCTTTTATTTTCTAGAGGAGTGAAATAGGGGAGAAGGTAATTTCTCTTCGTTTAACCTTCAAAATAAAATCAATTAGTCATTAGTCCTGAATATTTCAGACATTAGGTTTTGTTTATTTTTTATTTTTATTTTGCACAAAAGCCCGTCTATCAGTTTTCCAATCTTAAGAAAAAGAATGTGAATAAATGACCATGTTTACAATCACTCCCGGTCCAAGGTAATGAGTATGCGACCTGCGGGGAGAATATTCCGAGAAGCAGCAGAATCTCTCAGTGGGATAATAACGCTTTGTAAAGCACTTAATGTACCATTGTATAACTAGTCAGAAAGGTACAATAAATCCCTGCTGGTCTTATCTGGTACGTTCTTTGTACCCATTCATAGCTCCCACCAGGAAGGGTTAAGAGCTCCTGAATAGCTGAGGCTATGGAAATCCTATCACCTCTCTTAAATGAATAGCTGTGGTTATAGAAATCCTATCACCTTTCTTAAATAAGGGTCAACACTTCTTGTCCTCTCTTAGAAGGGAGTTCAGAGGTGTCACTCTCTATGCGAGTTCCGTTACAGCCGAATCTGAGCGAAAAGGCATCATCTTACTGTTGCCTCAGTTGGTCAAAATTTTTCGAGCACATTCGTGGTGTAGATTCATAACTGCTCCTTGGTGCTCTGGCTTCATTCCTGACCCGTAACAGTGTGGCTAGCTTCCACTTGAGGTACCATTAGGCTCGCTCAGAATCTTTACTTCCCTAAGGGGAATGCAATTCAAAGCGATGTCATGTCGGACATCACCCTGATGTGAGGCTGCGCACATTTCCGTGTACTACGGTACCCAACAATGCTGATTTTCCAGCACTTCTCTATGAGGTGAAAAACAAAACCTGTGTTACATCTTCACCGAGTGCCCCCACGACCGCTTCGGAGGCAATCCGTGCAGAACTGAATTGCCCCCTGGCTCTGGGGGTGAAAATGGGCTCTTGCGTATGCAAGTTTGAAAACTGGGTATACGGTGGAACAGTATCCATCCAATAATACTATTATAGTATAGCTGGTATGGTCACTGCCCATGCGCTGGTCCCCCATATATGCTCCGAGGCTCCCGCCTCAGTGTGGAGTCAAAAAAGGGTGGCCTGGCACCCTGCCGACCAGCCTACACTGGTAAGGTGGGCTGGGGGGCATTTGCCACCCGGGCCGGTCCCATAGTGGGCTACATTGGGCTGGGTCAATGGGCCACCTGCGATTTTGTTCCTTTAAAATGTCCCTAATAGGCTGCTAAGTCGAGTCTTACCCCCCAGGCTAAAATTTGCCAGCCCTTCCCTGCCCACTTGCCAAACTTACCATATTATGCCGATCCTGCCTTCTCCACAGTTGCAATTCAATAGTACGTTAATGTCACTACCTGACACTTCATGCCTTGGGGATGACCATGCTCTCTCTTGCCCTCCGCTGCAGCCATCTATCCTGCCCCCCCTTCCTTATGAGGTCACTTGTCCTTCATTTAATGTCCCTATAACCACAGACTCAAGTCAGACTCAAACTAAATTATGAAAGTTCAGGAATACTCCAGTAATATGTACTCTACAGGTAATTTGTAAAAGAATTAACATGTTGTTTGCAGAATAAATCTTAAAATTCCAAACAAAACGTGACTTAGAATCCACTGTTTATGATCTCGGATTGCAAGCAATGAAAGAGCGTTTGTTAAGTGACGGCGAGCATTGTTCTGTATCTATGTACACTGTAACACTATCTCTCAGAACACACGGCAGTGTGGGCAGCTCGGCATTCATACAGAATGTTATTCAACACCCACGTGGCTGATTATTTCAACTGTAAGCTGCTTAATTCCTCACAATCAGGAGTCACACTGGCAGTGGGAACAGCAAGGTGCTCTAATGACGATGTATTAGCAGCGTAATTATTAGTATCAGTTTAAGTTTCAGGACAAACCCTTGTTCGTTCCATCTCCATGACAGCTGCCATTTAACTCCTTTCCCTCTCACGGGTCTCACCCTTTGCTCTCCTCTCTGCTAGAGATTAATTGAAATGTATTACAAATGCATTACAGAGCTGGATGGCTTCAGTACAGAAATATGATTTGGGTGCACAGGCTCTGTATTTGTACAGATTAAAAACACAGATACTGAGAATTAATGCCCACCTACATAAAACAAAACTGATACAAAGTCCATTCTGGTTGTAGTATACAATACAGACCTGTTATGCGACTAGTATACAATATCAACCTGCTTTCTGGTGGCTAGTATACGGACTCCAAGGTTGGTGGCTATAATACTAATCCCTTTTCTGGAGCCTTACATAGAATGTCCGCCCTGGTCCTGATAACTAGTGTACAATTTACCCATCCTGGTGGCTAGTAAACAATGTAAACTTTGTTCCAATGGATAGTATCCAATACTGAACATTTTCCTGGTGAATGGTGTAAAATGCCAGCCCACATTCTGCTGGCTAGCAAATAAAACAGATTGACTTTCTGGGCTCCCTTCTAGATAACTAGATATTTTAAATCAGGCGACGACTGAGTGGTTCTGCGGTGAAGTGTGGTTGGGGGTAACACTGGAAACACTCAATGCCAAACTCCACCAGCAAAACTTATAAAATTTTGCGGCCAAATGTGGAATTATGCAAATATTCTGGGGGACGGGTTTGGAAATTTATCTCAGTGTGAGGATTTCTGTATACAAGTCAACTGCTTTGTTGTTATTTTTGGTAAGTGGCTAAAATGGAAATTATATATTGATGGGTTTCATCTGTGTGTAGTCGTCCAGAGTCAATTATGATCTCTTATTGCTACTAGGTACCACTCCCATAGTACAGAAACACATATTTGTCCCTGGTCTGATATACAATCTGTATTTTATAATCCTGTGTAACGCTGCTGTTGAAACAAACCTTTCTGCAAAAGCAGGGACTGATGTGAGTGAGTTCTCTGTACAGCACTGCGGAACTAGTGGCGCTATATAAATAACTGATGATGATGATGAAGTAAACATGTTGCATGTTTGCGTGTGTTACATTGACACATGTATGTGCAGTTATGTATTACAGATTGGTATCTGTAATTAAGGAGCCATGCCAGGCACAGCGGAGAGGACTGTAGTGTGGGACTGTTACAACCATCACAAACAGAATCAAAATTTTCTAGTTTTCGGTGGAGTTATTTAAAATCTCAAACTGACATTGTACAATGTGTTTTAAAATGACATTATACTATGTATTAAATCTCACAATGGCATCATGGAATATATTTTAAATAACATTATACTATAGAACAGGTTTAACACTGGTGAACATGAATTATCTCCCATATTGACATAGAATTAATTATTGGAGGTTCGACTCTTCGAGATAAGATTGTGAGCACAAGGGCACCAGTATCTCGTGAAAGACTTATGACCTGTTGATAGTTTTATTAGTCTCTAATGCATGTGCTCTATAGTGTTTACATAAGCAGCTTACACCACCCCCCCATCCCACCAAAGGTCAGGAAATAAATGCTGTTTATAACTAGGATTTATTGTTACTCATTAGAGCTCAGTAAGACAATAAGTTATTCTACAGAGACAAACACTTTTGCTGCACAGTTGTAATTAATTACATGAGCCACAGATGTAGCCATCGGTATCCCAAAAGGAATTTGGCTGATGCTACACTAATTTAACATGAATGCATCTTATCAAACAGATAAGATGCATCTGGGATAGATTGGACTATTATGTAACTGTGGATATATCTATATAGTACTTACATGGCTGAGATAGTTCCCGCGCCAGAAATTGTTCTCAGGCTGACGGTATATCAGTGAACCTCTGGACGTGTGTTGTTAAGTCTTAAATATCCATCTGTCAATCTACTAGGGTGAGTGACTAAAATCCGTTGGATGGATAATATGCACTGTTAGATATAGCGATTGTCCAACTGAATTTACCATCCATTCTGATGATTGATTAACAACAGATGTTGATCAGGGTGAGCTGTCTTTTTAAGCCCATAAAAACTAAGATTTGTGGCCAATTATAATGCGTATAGGAACCTCTAGTTCAGTAGTAGCTCTCTGTTTGATAAAATTAGGTATTTATTGCTGGCAAATAAAATACTAAAGACTTAATGGTCTATTTATCAAGGCCCTACATTATGAAAAGTAGAAAATCTTCTATAGCCCAATTTATCAATAAAATTCTGCCTTCCTTTTATCTCGGATTTAAGCCTTTTCTCCCTTTGATAAATAAATCCCTTATTTAAATTTTGCAGATTTAGGGATAAATGTATTAAACTGCAGATTTTCAGAGATTTAGCGGCCATATTTAAAATGACATTTTAATTAAAGGCAAAACATGGGTACTCTATTTGACGAATCCACAGTTTAATACATTTAACCCTTAGTCCAGCTACCTTTTGTGCATCCTGCATTTAATAACCCGTAGGACCGCCTCACGTCAGCCTAACTCAGCCGTGATGAAATTATTCAGTGCGGAGATGTTGAGTTATTACATTCTGCTCAGCATGTTACAATGAGACAATACTGTCCATGTTGTATAATAGAACAAACAATACTCTGTGCATTAACATAGATCATGCTGCATTCCAGCTATAACTTGTCTATAGAGATACAGTACAATGGAATACTCTGTGGAACTAATTATCAAAACTTTTCAGGAAAATAGTATAGCTCTGTGTGTGATCATAACAATATTTATGTCTTGACTTTTACATTCTTACAGCTTGTGAAAAACAATGTAATTATGTTTAATAGATGTTAGAGATTATTATTATTATTATTATTATTATTATCTGTTTCTTATAATCGCTGTACACTAAGGGGACCATGGCATGATACAAACTAATAACATACAATGACATGAAACGGAAGGATCTGCCCATAGGAGCTTACAATCTAATAGGTGTGGGGAACGCTTGATACATAAGGTAGCGGAATAACAATTGTATCTGCTGGGTGTGGCCACTATATGGTGGCAAACGCCCACTATATGGTGGCGCAGCATTACCAGCCTCCAATAATAAACCAGGCATTGGTGACTAGTATTTCTGTGGCACTACCGGTGGTGCTGTATGGTTGGAATGAAGAGAGACAGTATAACGTTGAGACACGAAAGAGCAATCAGTCATTGAAAAAATGTTAAGAAAGTCAGCTACTGGCAACCATGGCTGTTCTTCACCATTTATATTCACTGAAACTCCTTCCTCTTCTGGTTCTTTTAAAGAATTTCACTTTTGTGCTGCATTGCCACTCATGTGGTTATTGGCCAGCTCAGAATTGCTGTGTGCCCAGGATTTCTCTTTAGCATAGTGCCCTTTGGACACAAGGCCAGGACACTTGTTCCCCAAGTCCACAGAAGGTGTGGCGGTGGTTGCTTCACCAAGACGTCCATGGAGATCACCAAAGGATGAACAGCAATGGCAGTTGAACTCTGTGTCCAGCAGCTGAACTGAGGTAGTATTCTGGTAGATCTTTGATACAGCCCTCTCCTTGGTGTGAAGACTACTTCAACCCATTCTGTAATTTTACACTGCCTTCACAAATTTATAACTGTTTTAAATTTGTGAGAAGATGACTACGTGTGAGACACAGAGCTGCTGCCATCTATATCTATTATTGCTATATTTACTCTAGTAAAAATTAATACTGAACCCATTTTTCTAGCCTGCAATAATTAAAAGACAAAATAAATCACAAGCTGGAAATATGAACTTTGTTCCATATAGATGTGTGTTTCACGTGTTTTGTTGTAGTTTAACATAGATAAACATGATAAACTACCTTTTTTGTAATTTTAATGTAATTGTTTATAAACTAAACAAGGCACTGTTCAATGGGATAAATGTAAAAACGTCAGACCCTAATGAGATTCACTTCTCGAGATGCTCGAACCGACGGAAAACCAACAAACCGGTTTCTGAAACCAATTCTTCACATTGGTACAAACATTTGAATATTTACTGGAATTTCCTGAAATTTAGATTGGTTCCAAAAATATAAGTAAATCTGAGCAAGTCGAACTGGTTTGAGCATGTCCACGACACTGCGACCACATTCAAGAAAACCAGCTCGAACTTGAAACTTATATTTTTCAACTGTTTCTAAATGCGTATAACTGATCTCGATGAACGGCGAATCTTTAACGTGAACGGAAAAATTTGTGTTGTGTTGTATTGTGTTGTGTTGTATTGTGTTGGCTTTCAAATGTAGAAAATGTTTCAATCATTTTTATTATTTCAAAATAAAACTTAAATTGTCTTATACAATTAAAAATATTTATAAATACTTTTTTTTTTCATGCAGACATCGAACACAAAACACGGACACAAATGGCGAACCTCAAACAAGAGGCGCAAATTTTGAACCCTAAAATTAGTTTGGTGTCTATTGCAGACTGTATCGCTGGCATGTTTGTGACCATGGAACCAGTAAAATTCGATCCAATTTGAAACAGGTTTACAATTTTTGAGCACGTTCACACACTTTAAACATGCTTTAAATGGACCTTAAATACTTCAAAATGATGACTATATGTGCTCACATCCCAGCATAAAACTGAGATTAATGGAAGAAAAGAAGGTAACAATAGTCAGCCAAATTAAAGGGACATTTACATGTACATTTTAAGAGTTACATCTACTGAACAAATATAATAAAAAAGTTAGTGTTCAAGAGCTGATAAAATGCATTATTTCAGCCTATATGTCAATCTACTGTAGATTCATGAGCTGCGGACAAGAGTGGAGGATTTATGGAAAACAGTCTTCAGGAGGTGTGGAAACAGCTTGGTTTAATTCTCCTACTATTAAATAATGCTCTTTATATTTTACCATTTAATTCCTTTAAATATAAAGAGTCCAAGTAGCCCCTATTGTGCACCACAGGTTTACATATATTTCACATAGCAAGAGAGAATATGCAGCTGACCTACGATGAGATCTCTTGTGTCCAGTGCTTACAGTATAAATAAACATACGTTACATTTACTGTTACATTTACTGTGCATTACTGAGGTGCAGTTTCTTCTACATTCCCAGAATGCTACATGCAGTCAGCCATTTTTGAGCAGCTATGAGCATTCATCATGAGTATTAATGAGAGTGTGACCAGCCTAAGTACTGGCAAGAGCATGCTCAGTGCACACCTGAGAAACAACCTGGTATTGTTGAAACTGTAGAAAGTCTGCCAGCTTTCAGCACATTGGTTCTGAGTGATCACATGATACAACTGTCATGGGATCTTCAGCCTAAACTAAGAGCCAAGAGCCCAGATTCTGCTAAAACCACAAACACAGCTGGTAACCCCATATGATTTTGGTCACCAAAAATCAATACAAGCCTTCAAAAATAAGGACAGTTTTGTAAATATATGGTTTGTGTGTTAGTAAATTGGAACTAGGCATTTATTCTGGCTGTAATAAAAAGGTCCAATTTTTAAAAACTGTTGAATGTCAGGGATACTGGATGCATAATAAAGATATTATTGAGCATTATGTGTGACTGATACTGGACTAAAAACCTGTAGACGGTGTTGTGCCAAGTTCTTGCTGTTTACGCTGAGTCCCCATTTGCCTCATTTTGCAAATTGATTGTGTACAATCAACTAATAAACTCCTTACTAGTCAGATTTCTAGACTTGATTCCCTCACACTTATATTTAATCAAAATATACAGTACAAAGCTTATAGCTAATAGTTCATTAATTGAAAAGAGCATTATTATTTCAAAACTGAACCATGTATACTAAAGTGGACATAGACATTAAGGGTAGCACCAAAAGTGTGTGTCATCTACCAAGAGCTTGTAATTGCATAAGGTCAACCACTAACACAAATTACATAAAAGTAGTATATATATTATTAAACATCTTAAATTCTGCCAATCAAGCTATGTTACATCTCCTGTCGTACACTACAATAAAGCTGATTTACCATTCCACGCTCTCTTACAGAATGCAATGACTTCCAGGGGCAGTCAATATTCTAGTTAAAGATTCGATAGTGTTTGTAATTAAGGGGCAAAGGTTCAAACGGAGAGGTTGAATTATTATAAAGGAAAGCAAGGACAGATCCTTAATATAATAGACGCCCTGATCTCAGCAATGTTTAACTTCTTTTCAATAGCGGTGTGCACACAGTGTTCTGTACCGGATTACACGTGAATGTATTCTGAGATATTCTAATTAGAATGTTAAATTCAGAAACAAATAAAGATAGTTATATAAAACTATAAAACGTTCCCCTTGCTCAGCTTCCAGACAACTTACAGAAGAGATTAATGGGAATTATCAAGCGATTGAAGGGTGTATAAAAGGATGATACATAGGAAGGTGTATTCCAATGCATTGTAAGAGGAGAATAAATAAGATTATAATAGAAAAGTGACCTTTGGATCCATCAATGTAAATTCACCTCCAGTGCGATTTATTTTCCTGCATTTGGTTTGTCATATATATGATTATCATTTGTGTTGCACAGAATGTTCCTTCTCTATATATTTATTAGTAGTAAATGTAAGCAGAACCTTCAGCATTGATTCCTCTATAGAGATAAAAGGAAATATTATAGATACACTGGGTTAGGCGGCCCATAGAACCCCATGGAAATTTGAATGCTATTAATTTGATATTGGAGATAATTAGAAGAATTAGGACTATTTATTAAATGTAAATTTCATTAATTTAATGTTAGGGCTGGTTGGGGGGGCTGCGGTCTAATTATTAAACATGAGTACTATTGGTTTAATGTCAGGGTTGGTTATTATTAATTAAATGTTAATATATTCATTTATTTTCTGGACTTGGGATGCAGCTAATTACTAAACATGGGTGTTAATGGCTTAATTTCAGGAAAGCTTGTGAGGAGGGAGGTCTAGAGTGTTCACTCATTGCTCGACCTTCCAGAATCGTACCTATTCCTTTTTTAACCAGGCTCCGACATTTCAGGGTCTGGATAAACAGCAACAGAGCTATGATGCCAGTACCAGCAGATATCTGCCAACTGACCTGATTGTGGTGATTGAAGAGGATGGTGGTTGGTGGGAGGACTAGTAATGTCTAAAGAGATAGCCAAGCCCCTCGCTGTCCACCTTGGCATCGCCCACAACAGCAACAGACCATCTAGTAGTGGCATCCTCTGCATGGACCCCCGCCTCATGCCGTTTTTTCACCCCACTTGCCTACAACTTAACTCTACCTACATGAGGTCACTTTTTTCAGGTCCACTTTAAGTTCTCAAATCCACCCCAATCGAGAACACCAATGGTCACATTCCTATTATAGCAGGGAATAATTAATATTTACAAAATATAAATTGTAAATGAATAGGTTTTGCTGTAACTGCGATATTCTGGTGATCATTTCTCCGGGCTCAGAATTACAGAGTGTGACGCGAAGTCTGTGATACTAAATTGCAAATCAAATGATAGTATTTATTATTATTATTATTATTTATTTATAAGGCGCCACAAGGCATCCGCAGCGCCGTACAGAGACAAACAAAATCACAATACAATGGGAGACAGCACAGTACAGTAAACACAGCAACTCAGTACACTCAATGCACAGCTAGAGAGGGCGGGGAAGGGGGAGGGAGGATCCGCAAACGACGGGGCCCAAGAAGGAGGGCGCGGAAGACAGGGAGACCCCCAGGGGGGAGGAGGGAGTGAGAGTGGACGTGGTGTGGAGGACCCTCGAGGAGGAGGGCTAAGTAGCTGGAGAGCAGAGTTAGAAGTGGTGGAAACAGGAGGAGAGATGGCCCTGCTCAGAGGAGCGTACAATCTAAGGGGAGGGGTGGACAGACAGAGAGACGCAGGGGAGAGAGGGAGAGTAGGGGGACAGAGGCAGAAGATAAGGTAGGACGTTAAGTGGGAGACAGAAAGGCTTTAAGAACATCATAGTAACATCTGAAGCAATGCAAGTGATGCTTTTAGCATTTAATCCCATAATAAAGTGCTGGGACTTCTATCACTGCATTGTCACCTCGTAAGTGTGTGAAATAATCTCTGTGATATCAGCTGACCAAGCATCAAGCATATTCCCCTATGTATAATATCACCACATCCTGCATCTCTAGAACACAGGGGTTTAGATGGATTGGAAGGGAATTGTATACAGCACAATGTATCCTTTATTGCACAGTTGTGGAATGTAATGTGCACCCCTGACATATGCTTCAGATTTAAGATAACTCCTCTTAATGAACATATGTTGCAGTACATACCGGGACCTAAATGAAGATTTATCATCTGACTGAGCAGAGATCCTGCTGCCAGAGAATTAAGCGATTGCATCTGTTATTAAATTTAGCAAGACCTCAGCTATTTCAGTTATATTATTTATCAGAGTAATATAGGTACTTTGGTGTATATTAATGTCCACTAGTGGGCTTATTGGCAATCTACAGTCAATACTTGAATTTTAACATATATGGTTTCTACAAAACTCTGTGTCCAACTGAATAGAGCCATGCGTGGTGAGGGACCTTGAGATCACCAACACTTGTTGGCTTTATACTTCAGGCATCGTTACTTGGAGAAGTTACAAAGTTCTAGCTATGGCATCAGCAGCAGCACTAATTGTATGACTGCAGCTCCTAACTAATCAGATGAGCCTTTTCCAATGATGCCCTTAGTAAGTGCCCCCAGGCAGCTCTCACTGAAGAACACAAAGTGGGATGTATATCAGTAACTATGCTGATCTTAGTCCTATGGGTCAAAACTGTACGAACACTAAATGTGCTTCATTGTCAAAGCCCCATGCCTTTAAAGTGACCCATACGGGGGAGAAGGGAGTTTGCAACAGTAGACAGCCAGGCCGATTTCCACAATAACCAGAAGACAACAATTGTGGGACCTCCTTGCTATAGTGAACACTAGCCCCAGGGCTAGACAGCATTTTCTAGTTTCCTCTTTATGAGGAAGAACATGAAAGAGGGGTCCCTCATCCTGTGCAGGGCTGGTGCCTACATGTGGTGAGGATACATTCAAGAGCATCAAACAATATTTGTTTCTTGATACATCATAGTTTAAATGGGAAATAAATGCAAAAATAAAACTTTAACAATGATAGTCTAAATGTGGATAAAAAAACAAGTGATATTGTAAACCAGGCTGGAGGGGGGCTGGGGCTGATTGAGGAGCTGTATGCTGTCCATTGTTTAACTATTATTTGTTATTAAAATCATTTATTTTATTACACAGTGCATTGTGATATGGATATGTTTTGTCTCCTTCAAGTTCTTAATGAGGGAAAATGGCAAGAAATACCTCTCTGCCTTCTAAGCTCATTATTATAATCTTGCGGTACAATCTTCAGATTGCACTGATCCCCATAATGAGGCAGGCATTCGTGCCTCTTCCATACATTTCAGCAGTAACGCCTTCATCCCCCCCAAATTCCTCCTCTCTAACTTTTCAAGCTTCTGCTCCTCTGCAAACTCATTTGTGTAAATCGAGGAGCTCAGCTGAGTTTGCACTACAGGGCTTGTATCTCTTAGGGTCTATTGCCAAATGCCAGCATGCCATGACGACTACAAAAAAAATACGGACTGCTCTCCGATTGTCAGAATATCCCATATTAGAAGCACAGCTGAAAGCTCTAAGTCAGTTTCAAACACGATGAAATGCGTAGTGAGCTTTGCTGTAACCTTAGACTGTTAATGATTGCTTTCCTTAAGGCGGATTCAAAAGCCCCTAAACTACGTCCCTGAAATTGTTTAATCTTTCCTGACACTGTCACAATACCCAATGTTTAATGGATTGTGATATACAATGGGCGTGCAGCTGCAGCGGAGTGCATGAAAATTGGCTAGATAAAGATTTCTATAGATGACTGAGCAGGATTGTCACAATACGCAGATACACGATGCTGGATAGAGAGATGTGCGCTGATGAGGAGAACTAATGTCTCACACTTCAACTCTGTAATCAGATTTACACTATTGTAGGAGTTAAATGGGCTGACGAAGAGTTGGTCGCAAAATAGGAGCAAATGACTACTTATCCTTTATAGCAGTGTTGGCTAACCTGTGACACTCCAGGTGTTGTGAAACTACAAGTCCCAGCATGCTTTGCCAATATAGACAGCTTGTTGCTGGAAGGGTATGCTGGGACTTGTAGTTTCACAACACCTGGAGTGCCACAGGTTAGCAAGTCTGCTATATAGGGTAAGTATACGCAGAGCTGTCTTTGTAAAAAGCCCCACCCCTCCCCATCCCGCTTTTCCAGCGCAGGTGGGCAAAAGTGTCAGAATCGTACAAGTCTGCATAGGCAAAAATGCGTGCCACCGCTGTCTGGGCATGCTCAGAGCGATTATACTATACTTTATTCTCCATTATTTATTGCATACACAATCAATCTTATGAACCCATATTAAATATGCTAGCAATTAGAAAACTAATTGATTAACATAAAGTAAATGTGCTTGTACATAAGAGAAAAGTGAGAAAAGTGTCTTAAAGTGTATTAATTAAAAGAAAGTGAAATCTCCTTTCCTTATAATCTATATATAGTAAAGAAGGATATATATATATATATATATATATATATATATATATATATATATATATATACTTAATATCATAATGTTTAATGTATTGATATATAGGATATTCTGACATATAGCCTTCAGCAGAATTAATTAATCAGAGAATTATCTTTATTGCAATGTAATGTTTAACCAAATGCTCTTCAGTTTAGTTGCAGCTCACTATGTAATTACTAAGAGGGTGGTTTAATCAATAATCTTTTCTTCATGTAGTGCTCATAATCACACATCAAAGTGTTTGGATCTTTCAAAATGCACAATATGGATTGTGTCAGATTAAATCCATGTAATTGCACAAATGTAACAAATCTCTAATCCTGTTGCATAATCCTAGCAGTCATTAGGTCTTTTCCGCATGTAACACTCACGTTAGATACATTGTGACATTCCTTTATTGTCAGATGATTGCTGTGTGTTAATTGCTGCTCTTACACCCCTCGGTCCATACTGATTGATTAGTTCACTATCTGTTGGCTGTTCACTATTGGTTTCTCATTTGAATTCGTTCACTGAACCCAATCAATGATCTATACTGATTGTTTATCTTACTCCCCCGTATCAGTAATTCCTCTTACACCCCTAGATCCATACTGATCAGTCCACTTCCTGATATTTATTCAATGCTGATCTCTCATTTCATTGATTGAATTTACTCTATATTCTGTTTTCCAGCTCACTATTTATTACATCGCATTTCAATGATTAATACAACGGTTTCTCCAGTGTTAACATCCATCCAAGATTCCCTAATCCCACAGATTCCCTCACTATACCCTATGTAAGATTCACAAGGGCTAAGCTTATGGGTTAAACAGTATGCAATATTGAATAAGAAGACACAGTGACCGGTGCTAACACTTTAATTACTGTATACAAATGGGCAAATCAGCACACGCGCATAGTGCGCCAGACTAACTGCTGCAAACCGATTCACCGATGGTTCAAAAGAAAAAAGTAATTTGACACCAATTTAAAAAAAAAGTGTATAATATACATTTGTCCATATTGTTGTGTTTTACTGATATAAAATTTGCTAATAAAAATCAAAAACTTTTTGTGATAATTCCAACTTTTTTTTAGATAAATCTTCGCAAACTGTTTCATTGCGGAAAAATTTCCAAGAATCTTAAAATTTGCTGGAACATTTTGCTGATCTTGAAGTACCATATGATTCAGTAACAATGTAGCCTTGTGTGTTACCTCTCAGATATCACTTACTAGTCTGACATTCGAGCGTTGTACCGACCCCTGTTGAACGCATCTGTTTATTTGCCAGCAAAACAATGGTCCTGTTCTTGCAGCAAAAGTCATCTGAGCACAACACTATCAGATCTCTTAACATAAAATAAAGTCTCCTGTTTTACTGTCGTTGCTTTTTATGCTGGCAAATTATTGTTGTGTTAAGTCATCCGCTCCTTACTGACATTCATCTGCGCCGTGCCTGTAACTTTCAGATGATTTCAGCTCAGGTCTCTGCTACTTTGTCTCACATGAAAATGGAATTTAAATCGCAGAACTCATCTCATCCAAACTGTTCATTAAACACAGATCCTGAAATAGACAAATAACTGTCGAGGATTCCATCTCAGTAGACATCTCAGAAGCCCACGCGGATGTGTGCGTGGATGAGTGAGCAAGGAGGCGGACGTGGAAAGCATGAGACCTTATCATTAAAATCACCAAAGTGCCAATCGTGAGCTGCTCAGGGTGCTGCCTCTATCAATGGGAGCTCATGAGATATTTGCACTGCAATTTCATCTATTACCATACTTCAAGTTCGGTTAAATTGCCCGTATCTTGACTAGAGCGGATTTTAAACCATCTTGTCATTTGCAACGTAAAGAATTACGCACTGCATTTAATAAATTTAGTTTGGCAAATGAACTGTATCAATTTTTATTCAAGCGATTCCTCAAAGTTGAAGATCACCTTGCTTCTTATCGTTTTACATTTGATGCTGATTTGGCTGGCGTATGTTAACATCTGGACAAAGGTCTGGATGTTGGCAAAATGCCCGCGGATAAACACTTGAACATTTAACCATCTTAATGCCAGTGGTTTCTCCAAAACGTTACACGGAATTAAGGAAAATTTGAAGGTTTCCCTCTAAATCAGAGAAGGAACTAGTGAGCTGTCTACCCCGGTGCAGGGAAGCGGGGAGCAGGGATCCGGGGCCAACAGCTCGCTAGTTCCCTGTTCCCATAATCTCCATGGGCCCCGTGCACCGCACTTGCTGCAACAATGGTAGTTCCGCCACAGCTCTAAATGCGCAGCTCTTCCATCGGAATTGTCTTTTTGTTAACACCCAGTACGGACCAAAACCCAGATTACTTCTGCGTTTAGCCAACTTTTATTCCTAGATATCCTAGCTAGATATGCCGATTGGGACTGTTTCCTCCAGAAGTTTATTAAAAAGTTATAGTGTTACTTTATTGTACCTGTGTCTACTTAGCTCTTATTTATGAACACCAATACACCTGTTGGATCCTGAGAACTGGATCTCACCACTATGATTTTTTTCGATCTTTGGGAGTTGCACTACATGTTCACGTTTTTGTTTCGAAATTGGTAGGCTGCAGTGTGCTACCATTTTCCCCCCCGCCCCACAAATGAGTGGGGTACATTTTTCTGAACAAGAGAATTCCAACACTAGGTATATCGACAAAAAAAATCAGATTACTATAAGGCAGACATGGAGGAAATAATCCAAGAAACAAAATCTGACCTCTGCGCACCGGCTCCACAATGAACACTAGAATGACGTGCTGCTGTAATGAAGGCTCCCAACCTCCCAATAAACAAACATATCAAATAATCCTACTACAGCGCACAGCCAATCTAACAAACTACACTGCTAGCCAACATACAACATGAACAAATGCAATTAAATAGTGTATACAACATTGAGTTCTTATATAAAGGAGAAAAATATATATGTGTACACATAAACGTCTCACATATGTGACTGGAGGAAATAATGACTTAGCATAAAAGACACATAGAACATGTCCGACACGCCTTATATAATTTGCAACTGCAGAAAATGCCGTCAGTAGGATTCTCGTCCCTTAAAATGGCAACAGAGAGATTGATGGTTTATGGGGACAATGCCAGGACTCGCCGTCTTTATAATGTGGAACCCCTAATCCTATACCTAACCCTAATTCTAACCCTAACCCTAATCATAACCCCTAATTCTAAGCCTAACCCTAATTCTAACCCTAACCCGAACCCTAATTCTAACCCTAATCCTAATCATAACCCTAATCCTAACCCTAATTCTAACCCTAACCCTAATCCTAATCCTAACCCGAACCCTAATTCTAACCCTAATCATAACACTAATCCTAACCCTAATTCTAACCCTAATGCTAATCCTAACCCGAACCCTAATTCTAACCCTAACCCTAATCATAACCCTAATCCTAACCCTAACCCTAACCCGAACCCTAATTCTAACCCTTATCATAACACTAATCCGAACCCTAATTCTAACCCTAACCCTAACTCTAATCATAACACTAATCCTAACCCTAATTCTAACCCTAATCCTAATCCTAACCGAACCCTAATTCTAACCCTAACCCTAATCATAACCCTAATCCTAACCCTAACCCTAAACCTAATCCTAACCCGAACCCTAATTCTAACCCTTATCATAACACTAATCCGAACCCTAATTCTAACCCTAACCCTAACTCTAATCATAACACTAATCCTAACCCTAATTCTAACCCTAATCCTAATCCTAACCGAAACCTAATTCTAACCCTAACCCTAATCATAACCCTAATCCTAACCCTAACCCTAAACCTAATCCTAACCTGAACCCTAATTCTAACCCTTATCATAACACTAATCCGAACCCTAATTCTAACCCTAATTCTAACCCTAACCCTAATCATAACCCTAATCCTAACCCTAACCCTAAACCTAATCCTAACCCGAACCCTAATTCTAACCCTAATCATAACACTAATCTGAACCCTAATTCTAACCCTAATCATAACACTAACCCGAACCCTAATTATAACCCTAATCATAACACTAATCTGAACCCTAATTCTAACCCTAACCCTAATCGTAACCCTAATCCTAACCCTTACCCTAATTCTAACCCGAACCCTAATTCTAACCCTAACCTTAATCATAACCCTAATCCTAACCCTAATTCTAAACCTAACCCTAATTCTAACCCTAATCCTAACCCTAACCCTAACCCTAATCGTAACCCTAACCCTAATTCTAACCCTAATCCTAATCATAACCCTAATCCTAACCCTAACCCTAAACCTAATCCTAACCCGAACCCTAATTCTAACCCTTATCATAACACTAATCCGAACCCTAATTCTAACCCTAACCCTAACCCTAATCATAACACTAATCCTAACCCTAATTCTAACCCTAATCCTAATCCTAACCGAACCCTTATTCTAACCCTAACCCTAATCATAACCCTAATCCTAACCCTAACCCTAAACCTAATCCTAACCCGAACCCTAATTCTAACCCTAATCATAACACTAATCCGAACCCTAATTCTAACCCTAACCCTAATCGTAACCCTAACCCTAATCCTAACCCTTACCCTAATTCTAAGCCTAACCCTAATTCTAACCCTAACCCGAACCCTAACCCTAATCATAACCCTAATCCTAACCCTAATTCTAAACCTAACCCTAATTCTAACCCTAATCCTAACCCTAACCCTAACCCTAATTCTAACCCTAACCCTAATTCTAACCCTAATCCTAATCCGACTCCTAATTCTAACCCTAACCCTAATCTTAATCCTAACCCTAACACTAATTCTAACCCTAACACTAATTCTAACCCTAATCGTAACCCTAACCCTAATTCTAACCCTAACCCTAATCTTAATCCTAACCCGAACCCTAACCCTTAGATTAGAATATACAGGCTGTGAGTCCTGGCATTGCCCCTTAAAACCGGCAATCCGACTATAGCCATTTTAAGTGTCGAGAATCCTACTGGCGGCATTTTCTGCAGTCACAATTTATATCAGGCGTGTTGGACATGTTGTATGTGTATATATTGTGATATGTGTCTATGTTGGCAAGGGATTCATATAGTACAAATTTTATCATTCTTGTTTTGATATTACAAAGTCCCAATAGAAAATACTACAGAATGGTATAATACAGCAGGAATAATTATAAGCTGGATAAACGGCTGGATGGAAACAGGTCTCTTATTACAAAAAATAACACAGCAAAGTTGATTGTAATGTGCTTGTGACAGAACACATAATTTCAGATATAAACACTGTCCTCTGCTGCAGGGACAAAAACACTTTAATATGTACAATGCCCGGGATTGTGCAGCTGAATAGAAATGTTATTTTTCTCTCACAAAATACAATTTCACTCCTGGTACAGAGGCAGCTTTGTGCTCTCTAAGAGATTAATGCAATTTTATACAATTTATCTTCCACCAAATTTATCATGTTACAAAGTAGGATGACTGGTATGAATATTAAGGAGTAAATAGATACGTGACCTGTATCTGCTCTATATCCGCTGACAGTCTGTATCTACAAATTGATTTAGTTTCTTGGGACTGTGGATTCAACAAGCATTAAACAATGGTACTCTCAAGTCCAGGGAGTAGATTTATTAAACATTCTAAAAATGAAAATTGAAGGTGTTGCCCATAGCAACCAATCAGACTCTAGCTGTCATGTTCTAGAATCTACTAGATAAATTATAGTAAGAATTTGATTGGTTGCTATGGGCAACACTTCCACATTTCCCTTTTTTGAATGTTTAATAAATCTACCCCTAAGAGATAGAATAAAACCTGATCACTGTTCCATTGAGTCTGAGAAAAATATAAAATTTTAACTCAAATAGAATGGCATCTAAAATGCAGTTATATAGGTAAATTAAGATATCTGTGCAGAATGAATTGAGAGTAATTCTATTGTAACATACACTGACACTATTATGCAAAATAAAAATAAAACAGACACTGAGGAACAGACACTGAGGACACTGCTAGGCAAGTTAAAGAGGAGGGGCGTGTCACACATGTAAATGTCATCAACGAGCCCCGCCTCCTGCAGACACTGACGAGCGCTGCTAGTCAAGGTATAAAGGAAGAGCATGTCACACACTTATATGTCATCGAGACCCGCCTCAGCGGCGCACGGAGGATTGTCGGGGACGCTTCTTTGACAGCGCCGCGGCTGCTGTATAGGACAGTGGCCACTTAGTTAGCGCAGGGGGGGGTGTCTAGAGACTCAGAAACCTCCCCCCTGGCGTGCGCCACTGCGCCTACTACAGACACTAAGGAGCACTGCTAGACATGGTAAAGAGGAGGGGCGTGTCACACATGTAAATTTCATCGAGAACCGCCTCCTACAGACACCGAGGAGCACTGCTAGACAAGGTAAAGAGGAGGGGCTTGTCACACATGTAAATGTAATCAACAGGCCCCGCCTCCTACAGACACCGAGGAGCACTGCTAGACAAGGTAAAGAGGAGGGGCTTGTCACACATGTAAATGTAATCAACAGGCCCTGCCTCCTACAGACACAGAGGAGCACTGCTAGACATGGTAAAGAGGAGGGGCTTGTCACACATGTAAATTTCATCGAGAACCGCCTCCTACAGACACCGAGGAGCACTGCTAGACAAGGTAAAGAGGAGGGGCTTGTCACACATGTAAATGTAATCAACAGGCCCTGCCTCCTACAGACACAGAGGAGCACTGCTAGACAAGTTAAAGAGGAGGGGCTTGTCACACATGTAAATGTCATCAATGAGACCTAAATGCAATTTAGTACATTTTAGGGATAAAATTCCAATTAACAAAGAATCCCCTAACCCAACAAGCACTCACAGAGGATGGATCCAATGCCGCAGTTCTGCGTAATATCATCATCATCATTTATTTATATAGCGCCACTGATTCCGCAGCGCTGTACAGAGAACTCACTCACATCAGTCCCTGCCCCATTAGAGCTTACAGTCTAAATTCCCTAACACACACACACACACACACACACACAGAGAGACAGACTAGGGTCAATTTTTTGATAGCAGCCAATTAACGTACTAGTATGATTTTGGAGTGTGGGAGGAAACAGGAGCACCCGGAGGAAACCCACGCAAACACGGGGAGAACATACAAACTCCACACAGATAAGGCCATGATCGGGAATTGAACTCATGACCCCAGCGCTGTGAGGCAGAAGTGCTAACCACTTCGCCACCGTGCTGCCCCTAAAAATGTAATATGTTGGTGCTTTTTAAGTAAAGGACAATAATAACAATAACAGCTGTAAATATATGGTAAGATTTAATTGCTCAACTCTTGTTATGACCCTGGAAAAACACACACTTTACATCCGTATGTTATGAAAGTCAATATTCCTTTTGTTCTTGGTGGATACTGTACATTGCTGAAGGTGAACTGACTGGCTGAGCATTGATTGCTCTTTAAGTTTTATCAAGATATTGGCTATTCTGAGACCTAGTTCAGAACAAGGCTGCAGCATCTTAAATACCGAGCAGGAGTTAAGCTACCGACATAAGCTGCAGCCAGAAAGGTCAAGGAGATGCGTCTAACCTTTTCACTGAGCAATTAAATGTTTTTTTGGGCACAATTTCAACTGGAATGTTTGTTTGCAGCCTCGCTCTTCAGCGTTGTGTTTGCTTTCTTTATGTAGCGGTCTCAGGTTTGTCTTCCGTCTGTCGGGCAGCGTCATGCTCAGTTGTGTATAGAATTCATGATGTGACGGATTGACTTTTCAGAGGTCACTGGTCCATAATAGGGAAAAAAAGTAGCGTGACAGAGATGGAGAAAGTTCCCAGGCAACGGGCAACTCGGGGAGTAACAAACCCTCCGGAAAACTGTTTAACTATCAATTATTACTTAATGGAAATTGTTTTGCTAAACAAGACTAAGTTATAACACATGACTCCATGACATAGAAAGGATTTCATGGCGATGCTTTACAAATGCTGTGTACAGTATATATGGATTCATTTTTTCAATATACAATTGCAGTAATGAGACGAGTGGAAAAGCTCAGCTGAATCAAGTTACATTTTTTATCCAATCAGATACCCAGGGGCAGAACTGGGTGACATAACAAAATTTGGGTGGTGGATCGGCGATGCCACTTTAGCCTCCCGAAACTGTAGAGCGGAGGTGCCTCTTCTGAGCATGCTCGACCTGGCACAAGCACCCACGGTGCACGCCCCACTTCCAATCTGCTCTGTGAGGGCCCCCTCACCACCAAGGCCCGTAGTAGCTGCTACACTACTGTACGTACCACTGACACATATCTCCAACTCTTTCATGCATTCACAAGGCTACACCAGCCAATAGCCAATCAGAGCATTAGGACATTCACGGCACCAGATCAACCTGTAGCCAAACAGAGCATTAGAACATTCACAGGACTAGACCAACCTATAGCCAATCAGAGCATTAGGACATTCACAGCACCAGATCAACCTGTAGTCAATCAGAGCATTAGAACATTCACAGGACTAGATCAACCTGTAGCCAATCAGAGCATTAGAACATTCACAGGACTAGACCAACCTGTAACCAATCAGAGCATTAGAACATTCACAGGACTAGACCAACCTGTAGCCAATCAGAGCATTAGAACATTCACAGGACTAGACCAACCTGTAGCCAATCAGAGCATTAGAACATTCACAGGACTAGACCAACTTGTAGCCAATCAGAGCATTAGAACATTCACAGGACTAAACCAACCTGTAGCCAATCAGAGCATTAGAACATTCACAGGACTAGACCAACCTGTAGCCAATCAGAGCTTTAGAACATTCACAAGATTGGACCAACCTGTAGCCAATCAGAACATTACACTGTGCAACATCTCTAGAGATCTGCCAATTATTGCCCAGTTATTCTCATATCGAAATATTCAGCAATATCTCCAAAAACAAATTCATATGGATCCATCTCTTTCTAAACAGACAGCTATTAAAGAATACCTATTCCAGATCTGTCATTATATCTATAGCCAACAAAAAGAAATAAATCTGTCTGGACAAAAAAATTCTCTGAAAGTTGACTTCCCTTTCAGTGCACTCTCTTCATGTAACTAATATTTACATTATTCCCCAATTACCGGAGGTTATGGTAGAATGTGCTTGTGTTACAGCTTTTAGTTTATGCACTATAACTGAGAAAAACTTTATTACTTGTAAAAAGATGCCTTAATTATAACATCTCAGGCGACCCTGAAATCCCCTGTGGGACATAGATGTGAAGTCAATGAACAGCAATGTACAGAAAAACAAATAAACAGCCAACAAAACGATTATTTCATTTTTGCTGAAAGCAGGACATATATATATGTTATCATGTCTCATCCCAAGGAAAGCATTCATCTCAACATCACCACAGGATTCTTCTTTAATTCCAATGCAACTATTGTTGGCCATTCTCAGCTAATACAACTAAATAAGTATAAACCGCCATAGAAGAGTACAGGACAAATACAACGCTTCCTGAATATGTTGTATCAATAGTCTCAGTATCATGTGTGCCTGGCCTACACATTAAAGGACCTCTTAATGTACTGGTGGAGTAGACTGTATTTTTGTCAGTGGTTTTTCAATTAAGTGGAGAATCTTGTTATTTTTAACAGAATTCAGATTAATTAAGCAGTGAAATTCAGTTGATTTGAAAACATCATGCACCATTGGTCAATGTTTGCTGCAGAAAAGTCTTCTCCATCTGTGAAATACAAGTTAACCAATGTGAAACAATACACTGTGCCAATACACTGTGCTTTGGCCCGATGAAACACGATTGTTGGAGCGTACACACTAATACGATATCGGACCTAACGGTCGTTTATCATGTGATTGGCACAATAATCGGGTGAAAAACCTGTCCATAGGCAAACCGAGGGGGGGGGGGGGGGTTCTAGTGCCCGGAAACCCCCCTCCAAGCTTGGGGCACTGTATAATTGAGGTGACTGGACCCTGCTCCCGCTTCACACGGCTCTGCTTGAAAAGGGAGAGCTGCGTGCACCTAACAGTAGTACACACAGCTTTGCCCATGTATATTATACGGATAGGGAGAGTTGGAGAGCAGCCCAGCACTGTCTAATTTTATAGCCACTCCCCCATGTATGCTGGTCACGCCCACTGGTGGCGTGGTGTGGAAACCCCCCACTACAAATCCTGCGTTTGTCCCTGCTGTAGTCCACCCAACCTAACACATGGAATAGATAAATGGATCTAACATCCGTGGAATACACAGAAAAACAAATATCTGTATTTTCAGTTAGCAAATGTCCCTCACTGAGTTGCAAGAAATAATAAGAAATATACTTTAACAGCAGCTGGAGAACAAGTTACATGGATTTACCTGGATCAAAAGAGATCTGCAATTTTCTCATTAACTTTTGATGCCGCTGCCAACCAAATATGGTTTTTTTTTCCCCCCAAGCAAATGCAAAATTACACTGCAGAATCCCTTTCTGACAGATGTATGACATGAAGACTGTGCCAATTCATTAGCGGTATAAAGGATACGCAACAAAAGAAGACTTCTCTGAACCTGTATTGTTCAAGCAAATAACCTTTATCCACAACAGAATCGAGAGGAAACTCTAAACTGAGCCGCAATGTAGTTTTATATACAGGAAAGTAGGCTACAGATTTATTTATTTTTTGCTACCGTGAAGTTTTTGGCAGCGTTGTTGTATCAATTATTTAAAGAGCAGTTATGATTAATTAATCATCCCTCTATTGTTTAAGTTGGATGGAATCAGGCAGCGAGTTATGTCGGTCCAAATGGCCTTGTAAGGACACTGTTAAAGAGTCTATGGGAAGGAAATATTAGACACTCACTAGATTAGGTCCACCTGCTGAACTGGCAGAGTGCGGCACAGGGACACTTGGAAAAATAGGTAGGATTAACCTCCTGGCTGGGAATCTCAGTCTCATAATAAGGAAACAAATATCTGGAAGCAATGATAAATTGATAAATTTAAGTTATTTTACACTTGTTAAAGCTAATAGCGAAACGCGCGTCGGCGGACGCCGCGATCGCTGCTCAGTTTTTTCCTATGTATACTGATTAAGTCATAAGTTCTAAAGTGCAGATGGTAGTAATTATTTAAGATATTAGTTGAGCGTTCTATTGCCTTGTCAATTGTGGAGGCATAATAGTGTAGCAATAGAATAGAGGCTAGTGGGAGTAGACAGATTAAAATGTTACAAACCCCAGCCTCACTGAGTGGATTAACCCTATAGAAGGTTTTGTAGACAGTTATATAGTGTGATAATAGGGAATCAATACTGCTTCTATCTATATCATAGCTATCCAACACAAGACACTTCATGTTATTGGAATAGGAGTACCTGATAAGGGAATAATCCATTTATGAGTCAATAGGACTGATATATATATATGTTCAATTTATATTAAATAGATTACAGAGGAGTTATCATAAGGTCTATCAGCCCTATTAAGCATCACTATTAATGATCAATCATATGTCAAATGTGTTCAACTAATCCATCTGGCTCATAATATTGAGCTCAAATTTGAGTAATTTCAACCATGTATCATTGAGGAGATTTATTACAACAGAGGACAATCATTATACAGTAATAGGGGAATCATTTAAGAATAAAAATCTTTTGATATATAACAAAGATAGGAATTTATATCCTAATAAAGTAAACATTTCTTCTGAGCAGGATAGCGGTTAGAGAAGGAAATATTGTCTATTTTATCAGCATTTTTGTTAATCTCAGTGTGTCAATCCATTGCATCTTTTAATATTTTGCTATTAGACCAATTTTAAATCAATTCAATAAATAAAGAATAATTTTAATGATTTCAGTACACAGCAATACAAGATATAGTTTATGCTGTTTTCATTCTGAGTGCCCCAGATGATCATTCTCTTTTCTCTTTTGAAATTTTGGATCAGTACTTGTAAAATTATCGGGTGCACCCTTCCTCGTTAGATATAATACATTTATAAGCCAAATGGGTATCATAATCAGAGGAAGACGAATGGAGAGCTTGGTGCAGTCTTACTCTTTTGTCCAATTTTACACTGCGAGTAAGAAGTAAAGTGATGTCTGTAAAACAAATGTACTAGTAGAACAACATTTCCACTAAAGTCTGCAAAAAAAGAAAAAAGTCAAAAATTGCATGACTTACTTATCACAAGTATGGCTGAATGATTGTCCAAAAGGTGCCACACTCATGTATAGCAGGACCCTAGGGAGGAGATTCAATAGCCTGCGGATATCACCCGGCGCACATTGAATCTCACCCTAGGTCTGATTATTGTTACCTCTCTGGCTGTTTTGCATGGCTAACAAAAGATATGCAATCTCCTGCGATAAAGCTAAATATCTTGTGTGCCAATATGAAAGTTTCCATTTATACTCAGAATTCGATTATTGCAGATACCTCATATTCTGTCTACTGTAACGGGCCTTTTTGTTATTATTTTTTACTATCCGAGTTTTCAAACTGTTCTCTCTGCATGTTGCTGTGATTTATCATCCCCCTTGGACCACCACAACAATCCCTTGAAGATTGCTCTTCATGGCTCCTCTGATATCACCAACATTGTTGTGGGAGAATTCTACGTACCTACTGATAACCTACATTCTACTTCTGCCTCCAAACTAATCTCTCTAACTTCCTCTCTTGGCCTCTCCCAGTGAACCAAGTCTTCTACTGATCATGATGGCCACTGCTATGACTTTGTTTTCACCATACTTTGTTCAGTTTCTGATTTTCTTAAACACTCATTTTCCTCTCTCTGACCAACACCAACCTGCATCACTGTAACCTCTTTGCACTATAACCGGTGCTCGAAGTGGGGCGGTATGTGCCGGAATGACATACCAGCACTTCTTCTCCCGACTTCCTTATACCCCTGCTCTGTAAAAAAGTAGCTGGTGCTGTCTCCGCCGGAGGTGCCATATTCCCTGCCCGGCTGCTCCCTTGTCACTGACAGTTGGGCGTAACATCATCACATCCAAACATGGCCAGTGAGGAGCAGAGAGGAGACAGAAATTAAGGAGGTCATAGATAGGTAAGTAAAGAAAGGAGGGTGCAGCAGTGTAATGAATGTGGGGATACAGTGAGATAAAGGAGAGGGCACAGTGTGATAAAGGAGGGGGCACAGTGTGATAAAGGAGGGAGGCACAGTGTGATAAAGGAGAGGGCACAGTGTGATAAAGGAGGGGGCACAGTGTGATAAAGGAGGGAGGCACAGTGTGATAAGAGGGGGCACAGTGTGATAAAGGAGTGGGGCACAGTGTGATAAAGGAGGGGGCACAGTGTGATAAAGGAGGGAGGCACAGTGTGATAAAAGAGGGGGGCACAGTGTGATAAAGGAGGGGGCACAGTGTGATAAAAGAGGGGGGCACAATGTTATAAAAGAGGCGGGCAGAGTGTGATAAAGGAGGGGGCACAGTGTGATAAAGGAGGGGGCACAGTGTAATAAAAGAGGGGGGCAGAGTGTGATAAAGGAGGGGGCAGAGTGTGATAAAGGAGGGGGGCACAGTGTGATAAAGGAGGGGGGCACAGTGTGATAAAGGAGGGGGCACAGTGTGATAAAAGAGGGGACAAAAGAGCGGTTCCCTCCTCGGCAGGCTTCATGCTCCCTCCATCGTAAATTGTGCCAGAGGACCCCGTGCTATAGATTATTCGCAGCGACCGGCTCCGATCGAAGCCTCTGTCCTGGCTCATCTTCTTTGATAAATTGCTGCGTTAGTCCATTTTTTATCATCGCAATATGGAATGATAATTAACATGAGCAATATGCGATGGGTCATTAATAGACCCCTCTGACTCTTAGCTTCAAATTCTGGCCAGTGACTAAAACTAAAATAAATGAAAAAAAAAAACCAACCACAATTATAACACACTGTGTATCAATCACCCCACCATTGCAGTTAATTCTTAGTAGAGCTGAATATACCAGAGTTTCCGGGATCTGCTTATGATATTTTTATGGCTAGCAGGGCTGCATGTTATATGCGTTTAATGCTTCTGCAAGGATCAAATTAATATAAAAAAAGCACAAGTGTAAATATTAAAGTTACCCAGCACAACATAATGTGGGGAAGAGCGCTTTTCATTATGTTTTATGGTATCGCGCGTCGTCGGTCTTCACCCTAACTATTGAGCAGCCGGGAGAGAAAATTGAAGCAGGGGAGACAATCTTGGTGTAGTTTTATTGTGTATTTCACAAGATCAATGACGTGTAAAGTTATTGATTGAAAAAAACTCGCCGTTTGGTGGCCATAAATGTCACAGTGAACTTGTTTCTTTAATTCATGTCATTATTGTGTCCTTCCTGCGGTTTCTTGTGTAGCTACCAACATTTAGTCATCCAAATAGCTTTAATTATCTGCTTCCCTCCTCCCCAGGGGACATTCCTATTGACCTTGTCCTTTACGTCTTTGTTATAGCCCACCAGGGACCCCATTTTGGCCTATGCGGTAAGGGGACTGTGGAAACAATTGCAAACTTCATTATGAGATTCAATAGGACAGGCAGAAGATACGGCACTGTGATGATCCCTAAATTATTCCTTGAGAACTGAATAATAAGTTAGGATATTTTTGTAGAATAATTGGCACTGACACAGATTTTTGAACACATTAAAGTATTTCAGAATGTGAAATATTAATGAGCTGCATTAGAGATGACACTACCGCGATCTAAGGTGACATTAACCTTTGTGATCAACAATTCTGCATTCCGAGGAGACGACGTGAAATTTACCTGTCAAGAAAAACCTTTGTGGGGCTCAAAAGAGAAAATTGCAACAACTTGTTAGCAATACTCTAGAGCAGAGCTCGGTTATACCGGGGAGAAAATGTTGTGTTTTTTTTCTTCCCCTCTCTTCACGCTTTGTACATTATAGTTGCAAATGTTGGATGCTAGTTGCTTTCTGAATAATACATTCAATAAAGAAGTGTACTGTGTTCAGCACCGGAGTCCCAAAGCAATTCTGGAGTAAGAACGAAATGAAATAAAACTTTGAATGACTTTACTTATGTGCCTTTTAGAACAATGTGACTGTTCTTAAAATAAGACAAGTACGCTTAGCCTGAAATATTGTGGCACAGATTACAGGGCATTCTGTCACTCTCTGCCGCCCTAAACACCACTTGTTGCCCACTCTCCCGCCCGCTGTCTTAAGCTGGGTATACACTAAACGGTTTTCGTCCAATAATCGGCTCAAACAGCTGACATACGACCGCTGGTTCAAAAGTCGGGTCAGTGTGTGCAGTGACACGATGGTCGAAAGTCTGCCCAAATGGACGATTATCGCCTCATTTGGTTGGTCATACCGTTTAATATTTTCGTTCCAATCTCGTTTCCGCTGTGTAGTGTGTATAAACTTCCGACCGATCCACAACAGTGAGTACGAAATTACAGTCATTGCTCACGACAACATGGCTGTGAAAAGTCCCTAAAGGGACGTTCGCTCTTCCCTTTATCGTCCTAAACAAGGCTAGTGTGTGTGCAGTCCATGGACTGAGCGATCGGACCATCGATCGTATGTAAAATCGATCGCCATAAAAAGTTGGTCGAAATTTCTGTAGTGCGTACCCAGCTTTAGTGAGTGGACAGAGAGATAGAATCTGATTGGTTACTATGGGCGACACCTCCACTTTTTAAAAGGTTTGATAACTGTACCCCAAATTATTGTATGACATTTTACTTAAATAAAGTGAAAAGTATATTCTCCACAAGTGACTACAACTATTGTATGACTATAACCTACACATATTGTTTGGATGTAATATTTATTAACGGCACCAATAATATAATCTATTAATACTTAATTTCTCATGTTGAAAGGCACAGAATTGTAGCATGTGTCCTTCAGCCACGAATTAACTTCCGCCGCTGAATTAGGCTGCAAGCTCTGGGGGCAGAGATTCTCAGTCTATATTGTTTTATTATACAGCGCGATGGATCAACATGATTGTTATTGCCTAGATAAAAATGTTAAATGCTGCGACGAGTAATTTTTGAGGCCGATAAAACAATTACAATTCACTCAAATGTAGACGGATGAGAAGGACGTAATCTAATAGTGAGACTCTCACACCGCCGGAGGGGTTCTGCACTAGATATTAGTCTTGGATTACAAAGATACGATGCATAAATAAAAAAAAATATGATATAATAAAACAGCAAAAAAACTCACAGCAGTGGTGCCACTTAATTAAAGTGGTGGCAGCATCTAAAGTTATAAACTTATCTGGCCTAGGGCAATTCCCTCTAGAAAGTTTATATAAAGTTGTATAACATTCCTTTAATGTGTCTCTTTTTTTTATAACTCGTTATTGTAGATTTGTGCTAACATTTTAGAGTAACCGGAGCGGCTGACAGAGGGCACATAAACACCTCTCATTGAAATTTAGTTCAATGGGTAATTCCTGCTTAGCTGAAAATAGTCACAGCTTCCCGCTGCCAATAGCTGAATAGAGGAAGAAGTGATACACTGATATAGTAAATGGAGTTGGAGGGGAAGGTATAGTGGCGAGTGTCGGAGGGGGGTGTTTGCTGTACATTGCATCAGTTTGACCCCGTGGCCTGCGGCAAAATTCAGCGATCGTGGTAGCCACAGTGATGCCTGATTCACTAGGAAAATGGGCTAATCTCCTGGGGGTTTGGAAGAAATGCTGAAATATTCGGGACTCTCCGAACATTCCGGAAGAGTAGGCAAGTATGGCTATGAGTATTTGGAGGCTTGCAGCGAACTAGGTGCTTATAGCGCCATGAGCACCATGCAGTCAAAGAAACAACAATTAGACTGCAAGCTCTTTAAAAAAAAAGACAGCGCCCACGTACAGCGCCCACTGACTATACAAAGTGGAAGCAGCCATTATCTAACATCCATAGTCTAGAAACCAGTGACATCACTGGTGCAATTCTCCGTTCTTATTCATGAGTTATGATCAACATACGGTATTTCCCCATGTATAAGACGCACCTTTTCCCCCAAAATCTTGGGTCTAAAACCTGGGTGCGTCTTATACAGGGGTAGAGAGGGATGCAGGGGGGAGGGGCAGTGTTACAGTGGCAGCAGGGGGGGATTGAGGGGGAGGGGGGCAGCGTTACAGTGGTAGCTGAGGGATCCAAGAGGAAGGGGGCAGAGGCACAGTGACAGCGGTGATCCAAGAGTAGGGGGACAGCGGTATGCGAGTATCCAGGATGAGGGGGGCAGAGGCACAGTGGCAGCGGGGATCCAAGAGTAGGGGGACAGTGGTATGCAAGCATCCAGGAGGAGAGGGGCAGAGGCACAGTGGCAGCGGTGATCCAAGAGTAGGGGGACAGCGGTATGCGAGCATCCAGGAGGAGGGGGGCAGAGGCACAGTGGCAGCGGGGATCCAGGAGTAGGGGGACAGCGGTATGCGAGCATCCAGGAGGAGGGGGGCAGAGGCACAGTGGCAGCGGGGATCCAGGAGTAGGGAGACAGCGGTATGCGAGCATCCAGGAGGAGAGGGGCAGAGGCACAGTGGCAGCGGGGATCCAGGAGTAGGGGGACAGCGGTATGCGAGCATCCAGGAGGAGGGGGGCAGAGGCACAGTGGCAGCGGGGATCCAGGAGTAGGGGGACAGCGGTATGCGAGCATCCAGGAGGAGGGGGGCAGAGGCACAGTGACAGCGGGGATCCAGGAGTAGGGGGACAGCGGTATGCAAGCATCCAGGAGGAGGGGGCAGAGGCACAGTGACAGCGGGGATCCAGGAGTAGGGGGACAGCGGTATGCAAGCATCCAGGAGGAGAGGGGCAGAGGCACAGTGACAGCGGTGATCCAAGAGTAGGGAGACAGCGGTATGCGAGCATCCAGGAGGAGAGGGGGCAGAGGCACAGTGGCAGCGGGGATCCAGGAGTAGGGGGACAGCGGTATGCGAGCATCCAGGAGGAGGGGGGCAGAGGCACAGTGACAGCGGGGATCCGGGAGTAGGGGGACAGCGGTATGCAAGCATCCAGGAGGAGGGGGGCAGAGGCACAGTGACAGCGGGGATCCAAGAGTAGGGAGACAGCGGTATGCAAGCATCCAGGATGAGGGGGGCAGAGGCACAGTCACAGCGGGGATCCAAGAGTAGGGAGACAGCGGTATGCGAGCATCCAGGAGGAGAGGGGCAGAGGCACAGTGACAGCGGGGATCCAGGAGTAGGGGGACAGCGGTATGCAAGCATCCAGGAGGAGAGGGGGCAGAGGCACAGTGGCAGCGGGGATCCAGGAGTAGGGGGACAGCGGTATGCAAGCATCCAGGAGGAGAGGGGCAGAGGCACAGTGACAGCGGGGATCCAGGAGTAGGGGGACAGTGGTATGCGAGCATCCAGGAGGAAGGGGGCAGAGGCACAGTGGCAGCGGGGATTCAGGAGTAGGGAGACAGCGGTATGCGAGCATCCAGGAGGAGGGGGGCAGAGGCACAGTGGCAGCGGGGATCCAGGAGTAGGGAGACAGCGGTATGCGAGCATCCAGGAGGAGAGGGGGCAGAGGCACAGTGGCAGCGGGGATCCAAGAGTAGGGGGACAGCGGTATGCGAGCATCCAGGATGAGGGGGGCAGAGGCACAGTGGCAGCGGGGATCCAGGAGTAGGGAGACAGCGGTATGCAAGCATCCAGGAGGAGAGGGGGCAGAGGCACAGTGGCAGCGGGGATCCAGGAGTAGGGGGACAGCCGTATGCAAGCATCCAGGAGGAGGGGGGCAGAGGCACAGTGGCAGCGGGGATCCAGGAGTAGGGAGACAGCGGTATGCGAGCATCCAGGAGGAGAGGGGCAGAGGCACAGTGACAGCGGGGATCCAAGAGTAGGGGGACAGCGGTATGCGAGCATCCAGGAGGAGAGGGGCAGAGGCACAGTGGCAGCGGGGATCCAGGAGTAGGGAGACAGCGGTATGCGAGCATCCAGGAGGAGAGGGGCAGAGGCACAGTGGCAGCGGGGATCCAAGAGTAGGGGGACAGCGGTATGCGAGCAACCAGGAGGAGAGGGGCAGAGGCACAGTGGCAGCGAGGATCCAGGAGTAGGGAGACAGCGGTATGCAAGCATCCAGGAGGAGGGGGGCAGAGGCACAGTGACAGCGGGGATCCAGGAGTAGGGGGACAGCGGTATGCAAGCATCCAGGAGGAGGGGGGCAGAGGCACAGTGGCAGCGGGGATCCAGGAGTAGGGAGACAGCGGTATGCAAGCATCCAGGAGGAGGGGGGCAGAGGCACAGTGGCAGCGGGGATCCAAGAGTAGGGAGACAGCGGTATGCGAGCATCCAGGAGGAGGGGGGCAGAGGCACAGTGGCAGCGGGGATCCAAGAGTAGGGAGACAGCGGTATGCGAGCATCCAGGAGGAGAGGGGCAGAGGCACAGTGGCAGCGGGGATCCAGGAGTAGGGGGACAGCGGTATGCGAGCATCCAGGAGGAGAGGGGCAGAGGCACAGTGACAGCGGTGATCCAGGAGTAGGGAAACAGCGGTATGCGAGCATCCAGGAGGAGAGGGGCAGAGGCACAGTGGCAGCGGGGATCCAGGAGTAGGGAGACAGCGGTATGCGAGCATCCAGGAGGAGAGGGGCAGAGGCACAGTGGCAGCGGGGATCCAAGAGTAGGGAGACAGCGGTATGCGAGCATCCAGGAGGAGAGGGGCAGAGGCACAGTGGCAGCGGGGATCCAGGAGGAGGGGGACAGCGGTATGCGAGCATCCAGGAGGAGAGGGGCAGAGGCACAGTGGCAGCGGGGATCCAGGAGTAGGGGGACAGCGGTATGCAAGCATCCAGGAGGAGGGGGGCAGAGGCACAGTGGCAGCGGGGATCCAGGAGTAGGGGGACAGCGGTATGCAAGCATCCAGGAGGAGGGGGGCAGAGGCACAGTGGCAGCGGGGATCCAGGAGTAGGGAGACAGCGGTATGCGAGCATCCAGGAGGAGGGGGGCAGAGGCACAGTGACAGCGTGGATCCAGGAGTAGGGAGACAGCGGTATGCGAGCATCCAGGAGGAGAGGGGCAGAGGCACAGTGGCAGCGGGAATCCAAGAGTAGGGAGACAGTGGTATGCAAGCATCCAGGAGGAGGGGGGCAGAGGCACAGTGGCAGCGGGGATCCAGGAGGAGGGGGACAGCGGTATGCAAGCATCCAGGAGGAGGGGGGCAGAGGCACAGTGGCAACGGGGGGGAAGGCGATTGCAGGGAGAGTGTGCTGCCCGGCTGCTCTGATTGTGATCAGATCAGCCGGCCATTACACTCTCCCTGCCTTTTTGACAGCTACCGTAATATTTCTATTTCAAATGTCGGGGCCAAAATTAAGGTGCGTCTTATACATGGGAGCGCCTTATACATGGGGAAATACGGTATATGAATATATGACCAACGTTCATGAAACACTGGTTTCTAATGTATCGATAAGCTGCATGTTCAGGACTATCGGCTCAGCTGACAATGTGGCTTCTACCTCATTCCACAGCGAGGACACAGACACCTTTATCAGAGCAATGTTTGCAGATATCTATAGATATGGCTTTTCCCTTCTGAGGAAATTACGTTTTCAAATTTAAGATTAACAGTCTGCGAAAATGTTAGGAAATAAGTGAGATTTTGTGACTGTGTTAGCAGACACCGAATGGTGAAATTCGTTCATGCTGCACTTCTAATTAATGATATGACTGTGCTCTCTATGGAGATCTTGTCATGTTCGAGGAAGGAGAACACGTAAACCATGTGAATCGACCCAAAATAATCCTTTACGATGCTTCACTGCTCCATCCTAGACAGCTTATTACTGATAGACAAAGGATGTTATTTCTTGCCTGTAACCGTTTTAACCAAGAGGATAATGTTTCCAGTTTGCTGATCTTTCCGAATGCAGCACGGTGCTAAAGCACTTTCTGCTGCGCAATTAAAAGCTCAACCCAAGGGCTGGCTGGAAAATTGTAGCCGGGAGTGGGGAGGAGGGAGACAAGAATTCCGCTCTGGGCCCATCCTTAGAAGGTGATTTTAGTGGTAGAACACAGTGTCTAATTTATCAAAGTGTGATAAGCCGTTTTGCTGGAGAACACAGGTGTTTTCAATGGTGAAAGGGCTTGCTTACCCTTTGCCCTATATATTAGTGGGGATAACCCTGACCATAAATAGGCTTATTTATCAAAAGATCAAGATGGTACTCCCTGCTTGCATCCTCGTCACCATTTATTTATATAGCGACACTGATTCCGCAGCGCTGTACAGAGAACTCACTCAGTCCCTGCCCCATTGGAGCTTACAGTCTAAATTCCCTAACATACACACACACAGACAGAGAGACTAGAGCCAATTTTAATAGCAGTCAATTAACCAACCAGTATGTTTTTGGAGTGTGGGAGGAAACCGGAGCACCAAGAGGAAACCCACGCAAACACAGGGAGACCATACAAACTCCACACAGATAAGGCCATGGTCAGGAATTGAACTCATGACCCCAGCGCTGTGATGGAGAAGTACTAACCACTGAGCCACCATGCTGCCCCTAACACTATCCTCAGATGCCGTTACTAGAAAATAAATATGAACAAAATGCTTATTCATAGAGAAAAGGCATTTGTTTCATGCAGTACCGTTTCAATTATTTATAAGTTATTACAAAAAAAAACAAAAAACGGTACTTAATTTGCATAAGAGCCAACACAGCTCACCAGTGCCGTGACGTTTCTTACCCTTAGACTCTGTTTCCAAATACCCCATTTACGGCTCACGTCCGAGATTAAGTCATCGTGTAATCCAGGCAGCGGAAGATTTGAAAGATGCTTTGCAGCGCTGGTGTTACAGTGGCGTAATAAAAAGGACCAAAAGAGAATAATAACCTTTTTTAATTGAAAGAAGTTTAATTAAAAAAAACAACATTTTATATAAAGCGAATTTAAAAACTTATTAGTAAAATAATTTGTAAAAACAAAATCGATATAAAAAAATAAATAACTATTTTAAGCTCTTGATTGAAAACACGCTTTACGGAAATAATAAGGTTTTATAATGTTTTTTTTCCTGTTATCCTGAAGTGGCGATAAGTGAAGGATTACGACAGTACTTGTACCGCCACGATCCCTATTAAGTAGGCTCCTAAAGTTTTCACCACCGACCCCCAAGCTTTTTTCGCAGATGTCAATTTTATTTAGACTATGGTTTTCTTAATTGCTCCCACAAAAGCCATCCAAATGTAAAACATTGTATGTATCTAAAAGTATAACCGTTTGTGCTAAATCTTCCCGTTTAATTCACAATTTTCTCCTGTGGTTTTGCAGTTTGACTCTGTGATAAAGGCGTCTATATATCTGTGTGCGCTAATTGGTCCTGACGCTCTCACCACCTATGTTTCTCATTAGGAGGCCTGTCCGAAATCCTCCATATTCATTGCTCCAGGAGACCTCAATTAAGTTTTGTGTAGTGAGAATTATGAAAGATGAAGATGTCATTGTCTAGGGATCCCGTCATTGTAATGGAAAGTCATAAAACCCACCTGACCTGACATTTACACAATCTGCACACAAAGGCTCATATATCAGCATAGAGATTAGGTGCAAAATGTGCAACCAATCAGCAATTAGCTGTGATCTGTCTACAGCAAGATGGCTCTGGTCTGGTTTAGTGCAATTTTAGTAAATTAGTTCTACAGTGCAGATATTTGCTCATTTAAACATTTGATGGGTTGAAAAAATATTTTAAATGAACCAGTGACATCATTGAGGTTTTTATTATTTATTATTATTATCTTTAATTTATAAGGCGCCACAAAGGGTCCGCAGCGCCGTACATGACATATACAGAAAACAGTGACCCATGACACAACATGATACAGAAAGAACAAAAAATTAAGAACAAAAATATATACACACACACACACACACACACATACAGATAACATGGTAATGCAAATCAAATTATTTCTGGGACAATGAGTGAAAGTGATGGAAAAAATCAGCGAGAAGTAGGCCAAAGCTTAAAAAAACAGGGCTAGGGAAGCCAGCCAAGAGGTACAGGGGGTGATGGAATAGTAGAAGGAGCACACAAGGAAAGAGGGCCCTGCTCATGAGAGCTTACATCCTAAAGGAAAGGGGGAGACACAAATAGGGTGGTACTAACTGGGGGAGAGAGCCAGGACAAGGGAGTTAGGAGGTGGACTGAAAGACTTGAATAAAGAAATGAGTCTTAAGGGCACGCTTGAAGCCTTTGAGAGTAGATGCTAACCTGATGGAATGTGGAAGATCGCTCCACAGCTGGGGAGCAGCCCGGGCAAAGTCCTGGGTTTGAGACATTTATTATTTATTAATATTGCCATAGCTTACAAAATGACTGGTATATGGTGGTACACCATAGCACTACTTCTCCTAGTGCCTTCATTGTATCACTACCACATTCCAGTCACTTACATTATATATATATATATTTATATATATATATATATATATATATATATATATATATATATATATATATATATATATATATATGAGAGAGAGAGAGAGAGATACTCACAACAGATGCCCTATAGAGACTTAGCAGTCCCTTCCCCAGGCAGAGCAGAGACCGAGGCTGTTCATACTGACACCCTTTTTAAATACACCTTACAGGTGCAACCCTTAATCAGTCAGCTGTCAGACTAGAAGAACAGAAGACCCGCACTGGGCTTGTAAGTGGAGCCCACCCCTCTCTCTCTATTTACACCCCAGGGACCCTTACCAGCTTTTCCCTAAAGCTGAACACACTCTTTTGGGAAGCTTCTTAGCTCTCTGGGGCTTTTAAAATATGTAGGGCAGAAACCTTTGAAAATATATTTGTGACAGAACCACTGGGAGATTGGCAAATGGCAGGTATATATGACCCATGGTGTCTATCTTATATGCTTATAAACCCCAGGGAGATTGCTGGTGTTTGGGAAAATCTGCCCAAATTGTATATTCAGCTTTAGGAAAAACTGGTAAGGGTCCCTAGGGTGTAAATGGAGACAGAAGGGTGGGCTCCATTTACAGGACACAATATGGGTATTCTGATCTCCCAGTCTGATAGCAGACTGATTCAGGGTTCACGATTGCAACTGGAAGGTGTGTTTAAAAGTTGTCAGATCAGTCTTGGGCTCTTCCAGACTTGGGGAGATGGTGGAATGCCTACTGAGAATCTCTGCGAAGCAAGCTCAATATTTTGCTTGTGTGTGGCACACAAGGTCCTTATCCACCCTAGGAGGTGGCACCTGCCCCCTTAACCCAGTTCCTAAATATATCTGTCTGTCTATATATATATATATATATATATATTTATATATATATATATATATATATATATATATGTAAACAGTGGTGGACATGGGGCTATACGGTGGTATGTCATATTGTGAATTCTCCTACTGCTTTCATTTGTAACACTATCACACTCCAGTCACTTTCATTTTCCATGCCACTTTTAAATTTTCACTACAACCACTATATATATATATATTAGAGAATTACAATTTGCAAAGTACCCTTAAACTAGTTTGTTATAGTGAACAGAAAAATAAAAAAAATATGCTATTCCTATACAGCACATAGTAGCACTTATTACACTTTTCCTTTACAGTGGGCAGCATGGTGGCTTAGTGGTTAGCAGTTCTGCCTCACAGGACTGGGGTCATGAGTTAGATTCCTGACCATGGTCTTATCTATGTGTTGTTTGTGTTTGCGTGGGTTTCTTCCGGGTGCTCTGGTTTCCTGAACACCTCAAAAAACATACTAATATGGCTGCAATACTAATTGGTTGCTAATAAATTGACCTTAGTCTCTCTCAGTCTGTGTGTGTGTATATTAGGGAATTTAGACTGTAAGCTTCAATGGGGCAGGGACTGATGTGAGTGAGTTCTCTGTACAGCGCTGCGGAATTGGTGGTGCTATATAAATAGCCGATGATGATAATAATATACAGTACATTGTAGCACTCACTACACTATTATACATTACAGAAACTCTATCACTGTCGGTTATCATTCTCATGGACCCCTACTTCGTCTGTACAATCCAGTCCTTGGTTCCTCTTGGAAGTTCTCAGCAATGTGTTAATCACAGTGCACCAGGGAGACATATTCTAAGAAAATCTTCATCATTCCAAGTTAATGATTTCTCATGACAAATCTAGGACATGAACTGCAAAACCCTAGAGCATAATTACCCCCGAAGAGTTATGAGATCCTAGATGCCCCATTCCTGATCGGCACACAGAGAGTTAAACATAAGAAAGGTCGTTCAGTTCCTTTATGGAATTCCGTCTCCATTAACAGGTTCTGATCATATCCAGAAAGTATTTTCTTTCCAAGACTCTCGCCGTGTTCCCCAAGGTCAACTTTGATGAACCAACAATCAGCTTCTCTACTCATTGCTTATCATTGCCAATCCTTTATTGATTTTTTTTTTATACAGCGAGTTCTCAATTACCTTTAATTACCGGGCGATCCACAGTTTTAATTAAATATAGGTGAATGCTCCCATTAACAGCTATTACCTTCAGAAACCACTTACCCGGAATCGAAAAGTAAAAGAACTGTACGGTGAGCTCATATTTCATGCGGTTTCTCTTTTACTTTTAACAAGATTTATGACCGAAGAGCTGGCAATCTGATTGCCCCAGTTGATAAACCCTTCAGAATTCTCTTCCTTTGCTTCTATTTTTTTTAAAATGTAAAGATGTATGTGTAACCGACTAAAATGTTTCTACTTCCCTACACAGTACTTGTAATAAATCAATTTTGGAGAATTGCATTTAACGAATTCTCAAACTGATGGTCTGTATTGAAAACTTTGGTTAGTTTTTTTCTTACTTCCAATTGAAAGCAGAATTAGTAACCACAAACAGATTGATTATGTTTTGTGCACAAATTAGTGTTAAAATATTTAGAAACTCTGTTACAATTATTGCTAGTGGAAGTAAAACTGAACGCTAGACTGGACTTAAAATACTGTTACTTTTGGATATGTCCTTTTTAAAAATGCACGGCCTGATTCATTAAGGAAAGTTAAGCACAAGCAAGCAAGTAAGGCAAAACCATGTTGCATTGGAGGGGGAGGTAAATTTAAAATGTGGGGACAGATTTATAGTCGGGGTAGGGCCTGTCCTAGATCATCTTAACATTTCAGTGTACAAATAAGCTATCAAGTATTTGTGTGCTACATCAAAAAACAGACAGTATTATCCCGATGTGCAAAATAATAAACTCATTTGCACCCCTTGCACTATAACATGGTTTTGTCTAGAAAACTTGAGTAAGAAAACTTACTCAATTATTTGCTTAACTTTTCTTAATGATTCAAGCCCGCAGTGTCTAAACCTCTTTAATGGATAGCGACAATCCCGCTATGGCGACTCCATTGTAATGCACAAGGCTGGACCCGTGATGTAATCCCACACCTATAAATGAAGAACCGTTATGTGAAGCGGTTGGCACCGCCCCCTACCATGTGATGTTACGTTTCATTTCCCCAACATCATTAAGCACACAGTAAATATTGGTACTTGGCTTCACAAGTCTAATTATATCAGGTAAATGAAGCGGTAGAAAAAAAAACTTAGCGGGCAAAAGTCTGTCGGTACATAGCGCAAAAGTTGAAATATAAAAACTACATCCTCGCCTCAAAAGTGCCCCTGTTATTTTTTCAAAGTAAATCACAATGATGGAACGTGCACAGGTACAAAGGAATATTCGGTTCTTGCACAACTACAAAAACATAAGATATATTTACACAACCAAAGCCCCTAGTAAGTAAAATGCCCCATAAACCTAACTGATAAAATAACAAACCATATAATGACATAGGATTCAATTATAGATTATTACATGGTGAAGTATTTGTGTAAAACGGACTCACGGACACAAAGATACTCAACCGAACAGACCAAACTCTCATTTCTCCAGTCATCTGTGTATAACATAAGACAGATAAATATTTTTCTTCCCATTTATAAAGCATAAATGCTGCTAAAGAACCTATTTACGAAAGGTTAAAATTGTATTTTTCCATTCTATACCCCATTGTAAAAGATCTTATTAATTTCCCCTATTTAAGAGTTGAAAGTCTTTTCAGTGTATATTGCTGGAAAAGATTTGGCAATCTTCTGAATAAACAGACGCTGCAGTTTCGCTGGGCTTGTAATGTCTGTTCCTGATGGCGCAAAGTAAAGGAAAATCAGTGGAATGATAATAATGAGGATTAAATTATTATTACTATTATATTTCATTATTATTATTACTATTATATTTACAAAAAATACCTACAAAATCATTACAAAAATGTAAAACCAAATTCACAATTACAAACCCTCGAAATGAAATTATTTTCCGTTTGTCCTATAAGTTTTTTCATGGAAGAGAACGACTGAAATGACGGCGTGTCAATAATAGGCCCCCTAGAAGAGGCGTCTCAAAAATGTTGTTCTGATAGGAAGACACTTCATTTACTTTCATTAGCAACATTATCAGGGGAATGGAAACAAATGTCCCCCTCTCAAAAAAAAAAAAAATAATTAAACAGTGGACATCACGGTGGCTCAGTGGTTAGCACTTCTGCCTCACAGCACTGGGGTCATGAGTTCAATTCCCAACCATGGCCTTATCTGTGTGGAGTTTGTATGTTCTCCCCGTGTTTATGTGGGTTTCCTCCGGGTGCTCCCGTTTCAAAATTCAAGTACGCAAGAATGCGTAATATCTTTATTGAATAACATGACAAAAACTGATATGGTAAGATTTTGGGACACTGTGGTCACTTATTATCAGCGACACTGGTTCCTAGCGAGTGGATAGAGGGCATTGTCCCGGAATTTGGTTCAGCTCACACAATGCACCATCCACTGTATCAATGTGAAGAGCCGCCGACATTTGATACAACGTGAGATTTGTGGAAATCCCGATACTGCTCCCTTAACAAGTTGGGTTTAGTCCAATTTGGATCATTTGTAAAAATAACCAAAGGTTTCAATCAAACTAAATACGCACAGAGTCTATGAAGGGTTTCATACTTACCAACCAAATGATCATTTCTAAAAAGGAATTCATTGTATAATTTCCCATCCATAGCTATAAACTCATTTATTTCAATGCAGCTGCTTTTGATTTGCGTAGTTTCACACTGGAAATTTTTTTTTTTTTAAGGAAAGGTAAAATGTTGTCTATAGCTCTGCAGATTAACATCACTAATAAACACCTTAATGGATCGGACATTGGTGGAACGATGGTGGGGCGGTCCGCTATCTGTGTTTCCAGACGTTTATTCCCTGATGCAAGGCCATTGAACTGTACTATGGGGTAATAGAGCTCGTAGAATGAAAAGTAGATGTTAACAAATCTGTGATCCATCACATGATTATTTTCAATTAACATTTCTTTAATATATGGCTTTTCTGAACTCAATAAAAAGCCAAAATACATAACTAATAAATAAGAACTGCAACCAATCAGATTCTAGCTATCATTTTGTAAAATGTACTAAATAAATGATAGCTAGAATCTGATTGGCTTTTCAAACCCGCTGGAAAACTCTCAGCTTGATACATTTACCCCCAGGTCTTAAGTGGAAATAATGATCAATCACTCAATTGATAGACCGTTGTCTCCCTTTAGACAGTCTGCATTTCATCCGTTGCTGTTCATTGGTGAAATCTACAGTGAGTTATAAAAGTGAGTGGAGCCTATGTTTTTAGTACAAACAGATACAACAACCTGCCAATAACAATAAGCGGTTCTGTTCTGTAACCAAAAATTGTAGACAACAATCAGGAAAACATTGTACTAAAAAAAAAACTAAAACAAAACTTTGCTTATCATTGATTACGATAAAAATCATGTCTGGACACAAGAAAAGCGATTCATTTCTATAACGAAAAAAATCTGCCCTCATTTACTTAAGTTCATAACATACTATAATCCCTAATGATCCCCTTTTCACCTATGCCACATACACAGGGGGGCATCACTGAAGGGAGAGATGGAGAACGGGAGCAGAGTCTGATTACCGAGTGCTGCATAAGATCTATTTTCCACCTAATCCTACATAAATGTGTTTTTCTAGCACAGAAAATTGCCTAATTGCTGAGAAAAACATTCTGCAGTGACTTAATTGGTAAAATAAATAAATAAATAACAATACAAATCGATCTGCATGAATCATAACAGTTCCAATTTTAAAGGGAAACTATCACAAGTTTCAACGCTATATTATTTTTACACGTTATGTTTATATGTTATCAGATATATATATATATATATATATATATATATATATATATATATATATATATATATATATATATATATTTATTTATTTCAGCTCCTCTGAAAACACGTGAATCCGCTAGTCAGTAGACACATCTTCACATCTACAAATAGTGTCCCAGTGAAATGATACGTAAAGCGTTATCACACCCAAGAAGTATCGCAGAGGAATCTGAGTATCGCTCAGCTCTGTTGGCGAAATATTAATTAAAAATCATGGTGAATGGTGGTTTGATGTTGCTGTGATTATTGCTGATAGAAAACCAGCCCTATTGCTATCACTAAATAGAACCTCTAGTCCTTAATTTGTTATTGACATTCTCGTCCTTTTCTCTAGGACCTAATGTTTGATGTAGACCAGGGTATTAGCTGTCGGGAGCTTGTATGTTCTCCCTATGTGGATGTGGGTACAGGTAAGTGTGTGCAGAGCAGCCATCAAGCACCCATAGCAGAAGGTAGGACTAAGGACTTCACCTTCTCCTCACTCCCTCCCAGTGCATGGACATCTTCATCCCCAACAGTTCCTACCAATCTGGTGCCCACTCCTTCCCCGACTTTGATCTTGAACCCTACCTCTTCCTAATTTATATAGGAATATTACACTCTCCCCTTACGACCTTCACCAAACCTCGCTCTCTTGTCACGTCGGTCCCTCAACCTCCTCACCTTCCCACCAACATGTTCCTCTGTGCTGTGGTGTCCGGTGGAGGAGGGCTCCAGATTAACCCACAGCAGCTGTCCCTAATACTGCTCCGTGTGGGAAAGAACTCTGTGACCAACTCCTCTGCTCATAGTACTTCCGTCCTGAGTCAGGGGAAAAGGCAGGATTTGTAGAGGGGGTTTCCACACCCTGCCGCCAGTGGGTGTGACCAGCATGCATGGGGGCGTGGCTGTAATTTTAGACAGTGCTTGGCTGCTTTCCAACTCTTCCTATCCCCATAATATACACAGACAGTGCTGCGTGTACTACTGTTAGGTGCACACAGTTCTCCCTTTTCAAGCAGAGCTGTGTGATGCGGGGACAGGGTCCAGGAACCTCAATTATACTGTGCCCCAGGCTTGGAGGGGGTTTTCCAGGCACTAGAAAACCAACCCCCCCTCGGTTTGCCTATATGAGTATTAACGCATATTAGACAGACAGCAGAACAGATCTCTTTGAGCCCAGATGGCCTTACTTGGGGGTATATTTACTAAACTGTGGGTCTTAAAAAGTGGAGATGTTGCCTATAGAAGCCAATCAGATTCTAGCTGTCATTTTGTAGAATGCACTAAATAAATAAAAGCTATAATCTGATTGGTTGCTATAGGCAACATCTCCACTTTTCCAAACCCGCAGTTTAGTAAATCTAGTCCTTGGAGTCAAATCTTGGGACAACTGTCTCTGTTTCCCACCCCGGTGGTTGCTCTGGGTATGGGTGTGTTAATTATTATACAGATTAGAAGTAATAATGGATACAGGCATTTTATTATTTGGCCAAGCTGGTTACAATGTAAAATACAATACACAGCGACTTTTTAAAGACCGGATAATGGGCCGTGAATACCATAAAGATACTGTCATATGTGTGCATATTTCATCATCCATTACTAATAATCTAATATTTATAATACCAACACTGAAACAGGAGGAAAGACTTCCTTGCCCACATGAGCTTACAATCTAAAAGAAACAGAAAGACGTTAGATGAGGTGCGAGTGGACAGGAGGAGAGTGAATGAAGAAGAGATGTTGAAAAATGTAAACCAGATGCAAGCAATGTTTTATCACGAATTTCAGAAATATCGCCCACAAGTGAGGAAGAGAGAGAAAAAACCCCTCTAATATTATTTTGTATATATTTTCCAAAGAGACGAAATATAGCACCTTTATATAGCACCGTTGCTGGCCAACTGAGGAATGTCTACGAACATCTGTTCCCCAAACTCCAACCCCAAAAGGTGAATAATTTTTCTTACTAAAATAAAAAAAGTCTGTCTATCTAACACTTCCTCTTTATCGTCCTGCAGGAGGAAGAGCACAGTGATTGGTGGATGAATCATGCAATTTCTGTACATTTTATTTTTGCATCAGTGTATGAGAAGGGTGTGTGTGTGCGTGAGAGTGGACAACAAACTTATTTCTGCTCCCACTAACGCACTTCTTATACACTGATGGAGAAAGAGGTATTTGATGACTGCCCAATCACCACGCTCTTCCTCCTGCAGCGCTCAATGGTGTTGAGCAGTGTAAAGAAGTCCATCGATCAGTCAGAGAGCTGCGCAAAGGACTGGTGACATTGCCACCCCACTACCGAAACAAAGAAATACAATTTATTTATTTTTTTAAAACCTTTGTAATAAAAAAATAAAACGAAACAGCATTGCCCTCCCTTCTACCCGTCACTCTACCATGGATCTCCAGCGAAAAAATAAAGTGACTGTACAATGAGACAATATTTACAGTACTACATGTATTTGTAAATGGTAGTACCCAATAGATGCTTATAGAATTGTGTTTTATCCACTTTCTGTAGCCAATTCCGACGGCTATTTCACAAACTCTTTTTAATTATCCTGAAAGTTATCTGTGCTACGGGAAAGCTGCCAGTTCAGCTCACTACAACCGGCTGTGTGCTTCAAATTCCGGTCATATCCAAAGTGCAATTACTCTGGTGATCTCAATCTAATCTGGGCAGAACAATATGGCAAAGCTGTCAATCTAGCAGCGGCTCCCGAGAGTAGAGGTTCTATCTACCCTTGGCATTTTTCTCAGTGCTTATTTTTCTCGCACCTTTATGAAACTGAAACGTTCCACAATACATTTTCATTGTTATTCTGCTTACACTACATGTCTGACATAAAAAAAAAAGAAGTTTATCAGTTATAACAGAGTCACTTTTTCTCGTACAGAGTGAAGCATCTGGTGCTTTGTCTGTTAGTGTCTGTTTTTTGGGACCCTCTGCCTGAAACAATTATGCAGATTTGCATTAAACTTGTACAGTTAATCAGCAACAGGCGATTTTTCTGGTATTAGAATATTAAGTGTATTTCATCAATCTCCTCTCTCTGCTGCGATGCGAGAGAAGCGTGCGCCATTTCAGCCCAATGGTGCAGTGGCAATGGACATCAGTAGACACTTAACCCTATTTATTTCCCCTTTGTCTAAACAGCCCGCCCCCCATTGTTACTCCCTTGCATTCTTATACATTCTTATTAATAGGACTTGTATCTAATAAGTCTTGCTGCAGAGCTCACCATTCTGGAGAGGTGCCATTAATTTCCCTCTCTTCCCCATAATTCCTTAATCATCTCCAAGGGCTTTCCTACAAATCTTATTGTGGTGTGATTAACCTCTTACAATTCAATAGCTTAGGAACGTGTCCTAGTTCTAAGATGTATACAGACTATTGTTTATGCCAAACCTTGACTGGCATCTCACAGACACAACGCCATCGGGATTGGACTGACTTGTGACTTTTTACACTAGTCTGTCCAAATAGCTGGAGGAGGCCAGGTAAGGCGGCAGTGGGGCTAGGCGTGAACAGAGGGCTGCCTATTCTTGCTGCCCCACAGATCAGTAATGTGATCAATTATTAACTTTCTAGATACGCCTACTGGAGAGTGTATCTAACCAATGGTTAGTTATAAAATAAGGGGTTGGGTCTATTTTCAATATTTAACCCATGAAAAGCTTTCTACTATTAAATCAAAGTTACACTTACATCACAACAGGCCTGTGAACGTCTCAGCAAAGCTTATTACATACATTTGTCAATGCTGTTCCTTGGGTGGAATTTGGATTTGCTGCCCCCCCCCCCTTTAGATTTTTATATTTTGAATCTACCCTTCAGAAATCTCCACTGATGGAGCGATGGCCTGGGTTCACAAACCGGTTTGGTGAAGAGCAGTATTTGGGTCTGAAGGTAAAGCTCGATGCTTTTTACATAGAGTAGGACAGTGTTGGCTAACCTGTGACACTCCAGGTGTTGTGAACTACAAGTCCCAGCATACCCTGCCAGCAATAAGCTGATATATATTGGCAAAGCATGTTGGGACATGTAGTTTCACAACACCTGGAGTGTCACAGGTTAGCCAACACTGGAGTAGGACCACCCAAGCTCCCAACTAATTGTCATTCCATTGACTGAATCTCCTGACTATAACTGCCCCGATAATCAAAGAGAGAAATTTAATGTTCAACCATTTTGATCAGTAAATTAATTAAAAAGTATATCCTTTTGTGTGTTATTTGATTTACTGGGATCTCGTTATCTATTTCTATGACTTAGATGAAGATCTGAACATAATTAAGGTAACAATATTTATGCAGAAATTTAGAGAATCCTAAAGGGTTGACAGACTTTCTAGCAACACTGTAGCTAGTGAAATCGTCAAAACGCGTTAATGTTCCTAGCTGGACTCAGATAAATTGCTGTTTCTCCCAGGAAAAATGCTGTTTCTGTTCATGTGTTGAAAAATACCCTCTATTTGTTGTGTAACCTTGCAGCCTTTCAGTAAACAGGATCCCGGTCGGTCATGTGACGTATAGAGAACACCAAAGAAAGGCTTTGTAAATAACAAACAGAATTAATCAATATCTTTCACTGCGGGCATTGGGGACAATCAGTTTTTCTTATAACCGCCAACATTCCCAATCCGGCCGAACCATACCTATTACAGGCAAAACAAAACCCCATTATCAACAGAGCCACCCCAGTCTGTCTCTCGGGGGAAAATTGGGATTGTTGGCATAAGGCACTAATGAACGGATATCGACCGTCGCTCTTTAATACCGCTCTACCCTTTACCTGCTCAACTTTACAAATTAATCCAGGCACCGGAGGATTAGCAAAGTGAGTTACAAATGACAGGTAGAGATTTGACTTTTAATTGTGTCTCCCCTTTTCCCAAGCAAGGTTTCTTCACCCTCTCCTCCTTGTTAGAGTGACAGAACTGATTTGATTAGGGAAATACGCATTAATATTAGGTAGGTTGAACGTTTATGTGCAGCTGGTATCTGTTGGGTTTAGAGATAAATTCTTCACCAGTCGCTGACCGCTGATTGTTCTCTTAGACACTCTCTGAATCCCCCCTTCCTACAGCTCCTTAAGTTATCCTGTGTAATCCGAAATACTCCGGTGTGCTCATCTTTACATGTCTATTTGTGTTACAGCCCCCAGCTGTACAGTATATTTTCGCTCATGTGAAGTATAAAAAGTAACAGCACCTTGGTGTATTATTAATATACTGGTCAGTGTGACTGTACTCAGTGATCTGCAGGAACTTAGCTGTCTTATTAAATATGGTTCTGCTCCTACACATGTATGTAGAACGACATGCATGTGATCCAGCCATGTGATTTTTCTAGGGACTAGATTAGAGCTATTTAGCTATTGCAGGTCTAAAGTTGTATTGTGTGTGTTTTGTGATTTTAAGTCAATAATAATACTAGATGAGAAAGAATTTTAATCGGTTATATAGGAGGTGAAGAGGTGGTGAAATCGCTAATTCTGTACATCGCACCTCCCCCCTCCCACAGGGGTGCACTTTAAGTCGTTGTTCATCCTGCTTAAAACTTCGCACATTCTAGTGATTGTTGTTGGTAACTGCTACAAACAAGCCCCCAATACTCAACGTTAATAACTCGAGAGCTTTATGCTTTTGTGGCTGAGCACTAAAACTGGCGATGAAAGAACTGTCATTCATGGATATTTCATTTTTAAAGTACTAAGGGACTATATATGAACAAGCGATAACGGTGATTTTGTTTTAGCACTACTTATCGTAGCCATAAAAAAACTCTTATTGCTGCAATTTATCATTCAAATGTCGCAGAGGCACCTGAGCGTAACCCAACTGCTTTTAATATATATACACATATATATATATATATATATATATATATATATATATATATATATATATATAGTGACAGAAGCACTGGAAAAGTGTTGAGTAGCAGAGGTATGTGTCCCGGGCTTTCTGCCTTGTGTACATTAAAACACCGGGGAGAATGTTTAGGTGTGTGTGAAAAGCTTCCCAAAGTGTGTTTCTTGTCTGTAGGAAAATATGGTAAGGGTCCCTGGGGTTATGAATGGAGAGAGAGGGTGGGCTCCATTCATCAGGCCCATTCTGGGTCTTCTGTACCTCCAACCTAAGTGTAGGCTGATTTGTCTTGGTGTTTAGAAAGCAGTCAGTCTGGACATGCAGTCTCTCAGACCTGGGGAGGAGGTTGGATGCTTTCTGAGAGACTCAACGGTGAGCAATTACCTCTACATTTTGCATGTGTGCGGAACGCAAGGTCCTTTATGTGTTCAGTTAGTGCCAGATAGGTAAGGTGTTTATTTCTATCTTTATGCTGGCGAGGGCTACTGCAGTGGATAGCAGTGCTATCGCCAGAGGGGGCTCTTTTGATGTACAAGGTGAAGCCCCATCGCTGCAAAAACATCCATTTTTGTCGGCTGGCTTTTTGTCCTATGCTAAATATGCCCCTAAGTGAGGAGGATGAGTCTTATTCTATGCAGAGGATACCCTGAATTTTGGACTGACAAATGAGTCCTGTGCTTCCTCTACGTTTCAGTTCTTACCGTGGAATATTTGTATCATCTTCTCTTATCCATTCCTTATTGCTGCCATCTATCGACCCCCCCTTAAACATCCTCCCCCAGTCCCTAATTTTACACTTTCGGGGTAACATCATTTAATACAGAAAGTGATCTGATGGCCTCTGAACAGCGCCGTCTCCCTCCTTGCGTAGATGATAAATACAATTCTGAAAGAAAGCTGCTGGCAGATAGAGCGATGATGAAGACACAGCGCAGGTCCTAGCAGACATAGAGCAGTCCCAGAGGTTTAGTCCCTTAGAAGGTAAATAAAAAGCCCTTTCAAGTCTGAAAAGCCTTAAAGGAATCTCAGATGTGCTGTGGAGGGAACAGATGGAGAGTGCATGAACAGTGGCTTCTGGATGGAGCCTCACCTTTCATGTGAGATGTCATCAGTCATTTAGCGCTATTCTCTATAGCACCAAGGATTATTGATCAAACCAGCATTAGCGTGACATCTGGAGAAATCATAGAAAAAAACCATGAATAAGTCAAGTCCCCCTACTGACATGCAGTGCATGACCTGCATATCTACAGCTATAATCCCACGCATGCTGGCATGTATCAGCGTGTGATTATATTGAAAACAAGATGCTCCTGATTGCAAAAGCAAGCAGAGCCAGTATTTGAGATTAGTTTGTATAAACGTCTATCTTTTGCTGAGCGAAATAATATAAGTGAAATAACAGCAGTATTTTATTTTTTTTTAAATATGCTTTCTCAGTCCTCTGCAGCCAGTCGCCTCAGAAGGAGAGAGAAGCCTCTCGTACACGGCAGGCACAGAGTGACTGACAGATTTGTCAAACTTGCTCGGCAGAAATCCACAGTGTGGATTCTTGGATTTATACATGGGGCATGGCCAGTGATGTCACAGCAACTCAAATGACTGCAGTCTCACCTTCTTGACCTGCATCCGATCCCATTAGGACACAATCCTAACGATGTGGGAGGAGCCTTGGCTGTGTGTGACGGAGTTGCAGAGAGCTGCAGTGAAGTGTGAATGCAATAAGTGTATTTTATCTTCATGGTGAGTATCTGTACATTTCAATATTAGGGTTTAGTGGTCATTTAAAAACAATGTTGAAAGAAGAGGTCTCCAAAAAAGAGAGAACATTTTGTAACATTCCTGGGAAAAATGCATAAACTTCAGTTCTGTCAATTGTACAACAAAAGCAGCAAGTTGCCACAAACAATCAAAACAATTTTATTTAATTAAAAGTGATATTATAGGTTAGATTTAAAGGGATTGTACCCTATAGAGATTATCTTTGCTTCATCGTGCCTAGCGCAGAGGAATATATGCTGCGCAGGATTACATCTGATAACTCTGCACGCTCCCCATTCCTGACCACACCCCCGATGACATCATAACCCTACATCAATGATGTTACATATAGCTACTCTGTTGTAAAAGGATTTTCCAACCCGAATACAGCTGAGAAGAGGGCTCTGGGAGAGAATAAGGGAATTATGGGGAAGAGTAGATAAACAGGGACACCTTTAATTGAAAGGTGAGTCTGATAACAATAATATTTTTATATCATCATCATCTATTTATTTATTTATATAGCGCCACTAATTCCGCAGCGCTGTACAGAGAACTCACTCACATCAGTCCCTGCCCCATTGGAACTTACAGTCTAAATTACCTAACATACACACAGATTGAGAAAGAGGATGGGCAATTTAATAGCAGCCAATTAACCTACCAGTATGTTTTTGGAGTGTGGGAGGAAACCAGAGCACCCGGAGGAAACCCACGCAAACACGGGGAGAACATACAAACTCCACACACATAAGGCCATGGTTGAGAATCAAACTCATGACCCCAGTGCTCCGAGGCAGAAGTGCTAACCACTGAGCCACCGTGCTGCCCATAATATTTTTATAGAGTAACCACTTAATATTTACATTAAACAAATACAAAGAAAAAATAGAAGACATAGTGACCCTAAGTCTTCTATTTTTTCTTAGCATTTTCCTTTGAGGTTTTCTTTACTGTTTCTTGAATATGCGGCTCTCTTTCCTCTTATATACCCTGTTGGTGTATAGTATAATCAAAATATGGGATCTACCATCTGGAAATCTGTTATTCAGAAATGTCCCAATAACCATAAGCTCAGAGTGTATCAATAGGGGGGTACAGTGGCCTCGGGGGAACAGGGGGTGAGGGGGGCAAAGGATGAGGGCGGGGGGCGTAACACTGCTGGCTGTCCCCCTCTACTCCAAGGTCCCTGATCCCCCCGATTCCCCCTCTCTGCTAACAAGAGAGCAGAGCTGGGCCATATTCTGAAAAGGCGAATGCACTGAACTGCACATGCTCAGAATAAGCCTCACGCACTGCTCTACTAAGTGCAGGAGGAGAGAACGGCATCACCCGTCCCCTACTGAATCTTCTCTCTGTGTTCAAGTTTTCCACTATTCTGTCCCTGCATAAGAGACAAAAGTAAATAATTGCTGATCGGTGATAAATGTCGTAAACACAAACATGATCAGCAAGTGCCTTCTTTTACAGTCACTGTGAGGAGCTCTGATAAACAATTTAACAAGAAGCCTAGTGTCAGGGGTGTGTGAGAAATATTACTCTAACTGTAACTGTCCCAGACATTTCAGATAATGATCAATTTGGTGACTGGAAATTATACAAACTTAGCACAAAAAATATGATTATAAAACGCTAACCCTGTTACCCCGACAGCGAACCAATGAAACCAGATTTAACTAAACCTTAATTGGATTAAGTTAACTCCAGATTACTTAAACTTCGACTCTACTATAATACATTGGGGGGGGGGGGGTATTTTATCCAAAACTGAATAATGAGTGGCAGCTATCACGTCTTTATATCTTGTAAGCACAAAAACAGATTTACATTTGTCAAATGAGTTGAGTTTCTTCTCAAAAATAGATTTAAAAAAACCAAATAGGAGTTCAGAGGGGCAGCCGCTGCGCCGGAGTCGGGAATATTTCATCACAAATGTCAGAAAATGGGTTTAAAACGGTTTTACAGTTGAAGGTGACAGAGCACTGACTAAGAGGCTGTAAATACATTGAAAGGCTGCATCTCAGTTGAGTAAGAGCAGTTTGTGAGGCTGGAGAGAGGAGTTTTGAAGTTTTGTGCACCTAGGACGATAATTTTACATAAAAGCCCGTCTGTAAATACATCCCGGGATCAACTCATCATGAAACAAGGTTATATTGTAAGTCATCCTGGGCTGCTGACAAGACAAGCACTCTATCCCAGAAGCTTCGCTTATTTAACCCTCTTTGGTGAAACGACAAACAGCTGTTGGTGGTTCTCACATCAGCTATTGCTAAAAATAGGGACAATAAAGTGTTTTTTGTTTTTTTTTAAATAGGCTAATGGAGCAGAATAATTTGGGCTTTTCATCAAGCAAGATGAGAAAGAAGGAAAAGAGATCTAAGTACTCTGAAACCAATCACTTAATAAAGCCTTTTCTTTATTTATTTTTTCTATATAATAATGATTTCCTGCAGCTGTGGGTTTGAAAACAGCAGGGGGGGTGTTACTGACACACAACTGGGTGTGAGATGTTTCCCTGCATTAGTAAATACCCCACCAAAAGCAGGGTCAGCCGGACAAGCCCACGGACTGGCTCTTTATGTACTACGTAGAGTCTTTAGCAGTTTGGGGATGATTCAGAGCGCGACACAAATGCAATTTGCGATTGAAAAAGTGGCGCGCGAGTGTATGTGTATGTATGCTGTATTCAGAGTTGAAGATACCAGCAAGTCTGAATGAGTACTAGATGACAGCAAAACGCACCCCTCGCACACTTACATCCAACTTGTGAACGTGTGCAGAAATCTTTTCATTTATATGTTGCAAACGCCATTGCCACGATGCCGCATTTAAACTTGAATAAATTTGCTAATACTGTAAGAAATGTATCTTTTACTTGAACATGCTCGGCAAATCTCAGTGTTTGTCCGATTGACTGATGAAGCCTCAATATGGGTCTATGAACCATCTGCAACCCAAAAATTACACGCGTTTCACCAGTTTGGGTGCTGGTCATCATCATGCGCTGCTTAAATCTGCCCCTGACCACCCGCAAATAAAACCGTCTTTTTTCAGTCGTATCTGAGACTACGTTCAGGCAATTGCTCAAACGCGTCTTTACAGTGCATTGCCCAAAAAGTCACAGGTATGAATATCCGCAGTTGAGTACATGCACTTTCTGAGCACGCACAGTGCCATTCTGGCCCTATGGCTGTATAAAAAGTGGTGATCCTATAATTAGTAAAATAGCGCTCTTTATATAACGTGGCTTTCAGGCTGTACTGTATACTGTGTTTTTCTCTTCCCAGGCAGCTTTCTAAAGGTTTATGGAAGAACCTGACCTAGAAGAGATAATAGCCCAGTGTACAACTTGTCTCCCACGTACTTTCCTCGACAAGTGGGGACACAGTGGAATGTTACATGCATATTGCACAAGGCACTCTGCCATAAATAACTTAAAATCCATTCCTCAGCCTGATGACAATACACTGCCCAGCAACCATGTAGAAACAAGCAGAATACTTGTATTTTTACACCACAAACATCTTAACCCTTCGGATGATTTTTATAAAGTTAATGCAGCTTTTCAGACCTTTGGCTCCAAAGAATTTATTTACCGTACAATTATGCAAATCTACAGGTAGATAGCTCCCCCCTCCTATTAAAGTAAGATCCTCCTATATCTTCCTATTGGTCCAAGCGGTCACACCCACTTGTTCGTCCCACGCCAGATTTTGCGGAGGATACACACAAAACCTCGGGTTTGGGGGAAGGGTCAGAAACTTACTGCAATACATCTCTTCAGCATGTGTATAAATCCCACCAGCCAAGGAGTTATACAAGCCAGTTTACATCAATGTATTTACCCCAGCTCTACTGGGGGCCTTAATTTGAGTTAAGAGCAAAGGGGAATAAAGGAGCAAATTTGCTTCTGGACAAAACCATGTTCCAATGCAAGGGGTGCAAATGCATTTATTTATTTTGCATGCAGGAAAAATACTGGCTAGCACACAAATACAGCAACTTTATTTTTACACTGTAATTTAGAAATGAGCCAGAACACGCCCCCTGCAAACTCTAAATCTGTCTGCACATTTTAAATCCTCCCCTGCGGTGTAACATGGTTTTGCCCAGTTGCAAAGTTGCCCCTCTTTTTTCCAATATAATGTGACTTCTTATGTAGAGAGTTTGTGGTGTTCTGTTCAGAAGTGCAGATTCCATGTGTCAGTACCATGGACAGAGACGAGGCAGGGAAAATGTTTGTCAGGAGCTGAGGTTTAGTGCAGGATATAACCTTTATTCAGTGGAGGATAGATGGCTGTTATGATCATGCTGGGCTGCACAATATTGCACAGACTCCTAATTAGCTCGGTAATACACAGAGACAAACCAGGGTGCTGAACGGTTCTGCTAGATGACAACACAGCTAAATATTTTGCTGTTATACAGAAGACGTCATCAGCCGTCAGAGGCTTATTTAGGGTTCTGTAAACAAAGTAAAATTATTGTTCAGTAAGTCTCAGGGGCAGTAAATCTCCGTCCTCAGCTGGATGAATCCAAACCAGCACAGAATTTATAGCTGGCAAACTAGTTCTATATTCACTTCCATCCTCCCGGAGATTAATCTATCGGCCACGTCTCCGAGCTCGGGTTTGATTTACTGGTTGGATGCTGGGGTCTCTATTAGTCCCAGAAAGCACCGGTCCCTTCATACGTTGTGATATTCTTTACAGGGTCAACATATCAGGGAGGAAACTCCATGTTTCATCCACAATACAGAGATCTTTTCATCAGATGTAGAAGACAGAAGCGATGATCTCAGACTAACAGAACTACCTGGAAACTGCAGCTGCTTGATGCAGGGTTTACAATTACTTGTAGATATCATTTAACCCTTTTCTTCCCACAATAATCCATCAAATATAATATGCTAAATTACCGCGATGCATGATTTTATATCGACGCAATAAGCGACAATAAAATAAAAATGAGCCGTATTGCGGCGACTGGGGCTCTAGTCAAAAATAGGCTCCTAAATTGTTTAGCAGCGCTCCTCACAGTGACTGGAGGAGGAGGGGCTTAATGAACATTTTTGTGTACAATGTTATTACTGAGTTAATGTATGACCCTTGCTCTTGTATGGGCGCTGAGAGGACAGCCACCGTTTACAGTACCACGTTCAATCCAATGATTAGATCCAGGCTGAGTATGTCATAAATGGCGCATCCAAATGACCCAGGCACGGTTGATTTACGTGTATCCCGTAGCCCTGGATAGTACTTTGGTTATTAAAGATTGCCGTTTGCATCCAACATTGAAATGGGATTCCGACATTTAATATTGTCCTGTTTTATTAATATAGATCTAATAAAATTTCATGCAGGCAGGATGGTAGAATATTCCCCATATAATATAACTAACACCGTCTTTTCTGACATTTTAATAGCATTAACATAAATATAATTATGTTTTAATAGAAACTCCTATACTTTTCAAGTTCCAGGTACTTATAGATAGCTGTTACAACATAACTTCCTTTTAAATTTATAGCATGTTGTCATTATCAGATCATAGGGTAAATGTATCAAGCTGAGAGTTTTCCAGCGGGTTTGAAAAGTGGAGATGTTGCCTATAGCAACCAATCAGATTCTAGCTGTCATTTTGCAGAATGTACTAAATAAATGATAACTAGAATCTGATTGTTTTTTTAAAATCCATCAGAAAACTCTCAGCTTGATACATTTACCCCATATATGAGTGTCTCCCCTACATCATCTTTGACGTTCGGTACGCAAATCTCCAATACGCTGGCAGTGCCAGGTTACCACCTGCAGATCAATGACCAAGTGGAAGAGTCCAGTCAAACTCTTGGGGGGAATAGGATTCATGTAGCCAGAGAAGAACTTATATATTGTTCCGGTACACAGGAACTGTATACGTGAGTGATAGTCAGCAGGTGGCCCTTGGGCCAAATTTGGCCCTCTGATCCCCCAATGCCTTCTGAATTATTGTCAGATTTGTTTGTCATTGCGTGTAACACATGTGTATGTTGTGTAAAATGCCTGCTAAGGTGTTATTACAGACAGGCGTCTCTTACTTTCACTAAAAGTTTTGTTTTAACTTATTATTGAGATTGGGGGTAAGATGTGGCCCTTTTGGAGATCATGTATCAGGTTGTATATATTTTCCTGCTCATTACCACTACACTTTGCCGTGAAAACATAGAACGGCTGAGGGGACCACGTTGCAAATGCTCATGGTGCCTGGAAATCACACTGTACATATAAGAACAAACACTAATATTTATATTAATTAGCTGCAAAGCCAGAAATTTATGTTTAAAAAAAAGCAATACGGGAAAAGAATGAAGGAAGCTCAACGGTATCAATCAATTTAATTTATTAAGGTCATAAAATATATTCCCCATCAGCGTGATAGTAGATTGGGCAGACACAAATCAATAGAATCAAAATACCAGTTAGCAGAATATTAACATAAAAATCCTCTCCGATCGACAGTCTCCCTACTTAGGACAAAGGCTGGCGTTGATTTAAGGAAAGATTTATCTAATCCCCTTCACATCAAGACTTATGTGTGGGGACAACTAAGAGGCCGTCTAGCCTGTTCTTCAGGCATTTTATTGGAAATATTTAGTTTTAAAGTGGTTTATGCACAATCCTTTGTCTGCTCCTGTATTTGCGAGTGACTACTCTATTATTATATCCATGCAACAGATTTTTATCATATAAACAAAACTAACTGGAACCCACTGGAACATGGATAGATTGGATATACTCCACCTAATATTAATCTATTACCCCTCTCCTGCCCCTATATAACTATACCCCCTCCTACTTATTCCCCCCTATGACCATCTAGATGGGGGACCGAAGGGTCTGCTTGTGTACTGGCCACACCCCCAACACGTGGGTACGCCCCCTTTGTCTCCACACTAAATTTACACCCAGAAGGGCTTTGCACAAGAATATCAATACATTACTTAGTTCTAACCACAATATTAAAATGAGAGGGAAGCTAATTAACAACAAATGTTCTATATTTACATAAAACCAGCATTAAACATTTGGCCTGATTGTACTAATTGCTTACTGTCAGAGCTTTTAATATAAATGACTTAATTACGTGGTGTTTTGGGAGTGTTGCAGACTTTTGGAATAACTTTTCTTCATACACCCTTAGTAACAGAGTTTGACGTTTGTATATTATTCTTATAATTATCAGTGGAGTATTTTACTGGTAGTTAAATGCACAAATATGGAAAAACTGTACAGTCAACCTAACGCGCAGATAGATATTAAAAGTAATACATTTATGGTAAAATATTGTAATATGAAACAAAAGTATAGGCTAATCTGCGTTATCTCCCCCAATTTACTGAATCACATTACTATATCCTGGTGGATCATAGACTGGTGGGAAGACATCTCCTCCGCCCTAGAGTCAATAACTGCAAGTGCTAAAAACAGGTTTTAACCCCAAGACTTTTACCAATTTACAGGACACCTGACTTAACGAGATTGTGAGCCAAGAATGAAGTGCGTTTGTATCGTCATCAATCATTGTTTTATCACATTATCAGCCTGGAAATACGGGCAAGTGGAGGAGCACTAAGTACTGAGGATCAACATGACACAGATTTACGGCCATCCCAACTGGTCAATACATTTACGGCAAGAAAACAACATAGTTTTACAAATTTTACAGCCAGGTAACGCTCGGTGGAGGTTAGAGAACTAGAGAAGACCCAGCAAAGAGAATTTGACTAGGAAATATGGACACTAACTAAAACATAGCAACAGGGACATATTTAGACTGTGAAATTACACTATGGCTCCAGTTTAGAAATAGACCCCCCCCCATTATAACTAATTTCACCTGTAACCTGTAACACCTCTCCAATGATTCTCCAGCTGAATTAATCTGGATTGAATTTGCAACACTGACATTGTAAAAAAATTACTGCTACCGTCAAATATTTAGTTCAGCCCAGTGATTGGGCAGTGACTCAAATGATTGGAAATTAATTGCTAACAAGTTGATGTATACATTTCATTTTATAGAGAGGTGCATTTAACACCACAAACTGCCATCATCTGATAGACACCTCACATTACTACTCTGTGCTGCTGGAGGACCCTGCTCCTTCCACTATAACTCTCAGTCTGTGGCTTCCTGCTGCCTCCATTCCCCTCCTCACATCATGTCCCTGCCCCTGGAAGATTAAGGCACCCTCCCGGATACCGCCCACTTCCCTAGTGAGATGGGCATAGATTGGGACTGATGACGCATTTCGCTGCACGTTGTGTCTTCAGGACCCCGCCCCCTGCTACGTGATGATGTGATTCATGGCTTGCACAGTGAGGGCCAGGCCATAATGATGCAAATCAACTCTTCTACACTTGTCCCATGGAACTCATCACCCTCCTTGGTGTGCTATTAGCTGATCCTACCTCCCACAATATGTACATGGGTGTAAATCACTAACTTTATATTAGACATTGTATTTTACATGGGGTTGGTTTGCCCTGGGGGGAGCCTCCAAGTATTTTGCTACCCCCAATTTTCTTTATTTGATTACTTGAATGCATTGTTACTTGGTGTCACAGCCAATACAGTAACTCTGCACCTGTGATCGACATACACGGTTTATCAAGTTAGCAAACGTATTCACCACTGTGCGGTATGTCCAAAAATTCAGTGCCCAATTGAGGAATGAGGTTGATTTTCCACGGAGCAGTTTTCAATTTGTTGCTAATTTGTAATTAGACCATAACACCTCCCTGATATAAGTGTTCTATGGTTACTTTAAGGTAAGTATCTTCCTCTAACCACAGTTTTGTATCCTGTGAAACTATTGTTGCCTCTGAATAGGGACTCAGCAGGTAACTCAGAGTTAGAGCACCCGAGGGTCTACTCAGAAAGTTCCCCCTCCCCAATACCACTAAAGTTATCACATTTACATAGTACACAGATAATGTTCTATGGTAAAGTAATAATCCGATAGCATATATTGATTGATCTGTTGTAGGGTTCAATCAACCAAGCGATATTATAATTGATAATTAATAAATAAAGCCATTTAATAAATTCAGGGTCTATGAACGGAGAATCTACAATAGTTCAACTGAATCTTTTCCATCACCGCGTCATCTCTAATCTAGCTGCTAAACCTCTTAAGTAATTACTTATACTAAGTATCTTCTAATACCACGAAGATACATTACTATATACACTTTAACATAGTTTGATGGAATCCAGCATTGACACACATTAAATAAAACAATATTCTATCACGCTTATATCACCACAGGTATTCTATGCATGAATGTAAGAGTTTAACAGTTAATTGTACCAAAGTATATTACATGCTGTAATACAAAGTATCGTTATCACTGTATAGTTCAAAGTGCCTAATTATATCTGCAGATATGATATATAACCCACAGTTTGATGATGGCCATTAGTTGGTGCCCACGGATGGACGTAGGCGATATACAGTGATGATAATAGTAAAAAGAGTTGTTAATTTATTTTATAGAATAGTTTCTTTGCCTGCGTTCTGATGGGACTTTATACTGCATATTAAACATATGCGTATAATGCAGTGTGTTGCGTCTGTCTACATGTGACAAGTAATGTATATCCAGAGAGTACGTATACACAGATTCAAATGGAAACGTATCTTAAGAGTCGCTTAGATTTGAATCTGGGTGTACGTCGTACGAGTTACGTTCAGTTTTATTTGAACGCAAGTTGTGTTCAAATTGTGTTCAAAGATGAATCATGGCCCATTATATCTACAAAGGTATAATATTATCTTCTTCACTCAAACAGTAATACACTAGCTGTCATAGTCTATATTGGACTGGCGATGCCACTCGATTAAGGAAGCCAGTAGTCTCTGTTGATATAATGAGAAAGTGGCCAGTACGCAATTCACACTTTTACTTATAATGTCACAATAACTTCTACAGTATTCCAAATATATCATCAACTTGCAGCATGTATAAACCCTGTGTACTTATGTGTTACTTGTATTAAGGGCCACCGTATATCTCTGGGATTTCTACGCACTCTGGGTTCTAACAAATGTCACTCAGACTCTATATTAACGCTCCGTTGAGTTACAGGTGACCTGTTCTCCTATCACCGTCAGCAAATACCTATCCACACAATATTTCTCCAGAGTTCCCCAGTATCACCTTCAGTTCTCTCTTGATTGTTTCTCAGCTCCAACTGTCAAGCAGTCCCCACTGTCACTTCTCACACCTAGCTCAGACACCAGAAACTTTGCTGCTAATTCTGTGCACGTCATTAACCTTGTTGTCCTAAGGAAGCACTCAGATATAAGACATTTACAGGGTTAAAACAACCAGTGGCCAATCCGAGCATTAGAACATTCAAAGACTAGACCAACCAGAAGCCAATCAGGGCATTATAACATTCACGGAACTAGACCAACCTGTAGCCAATTAGAGCATTAGAATGTTCAGAGGACTAAACCAACCTGTAGCCAATCATAGCATTCGAATGTTCAGAGGACTAAACCAACCTGTAGCCAATCAGAGCATTAGAATGTTGAGAGGACTAGACCACCATGTAGCAAAGTAGAGTAGTAGAATGCTCACAGAACTAGACCAACCTTTAGCCAATCAGAGCATTAGTATGGTCAGAGGACTAGACCAACCTGTAGCCAATCAGAGCATTAGAATGTTCAGAGGACTAAACCAACCTGTAGCCAATCAGAGCATTAGAATGTTCAGAGGACTAGACCAACCTGTAGCAAAGTAGAGTAGTAGAATGCTTACAGAACTAGACAAACCTTTAGCCAATCAGAGCATTAGTATGGTCAGAGGACTAGACCAACCTGTAGCCAATCAGAGCATTAGAATGTTCAGAGGACTAAACCAACCAGAAGCCAATCAGGGCATTATAACATTCACGGAACTAGACCAGCCTGTAGCCAATTAGAGCATTAGAATGTTCAGTGGGACTAAACCAACCTGTAGCCAATCATAGCATTCGAATGCTAACAGAACTATACCAACTTGTAGCCAATCAGAGCTTTAGAATACTCACAAGATTAGACCAACCTGTAGCCAATCAGAGCATTAGAAATCATGCAGCATTAAAGGTAGACAGCCCATAATCAGTTATTTTCTGGGTGATAAGTGATAAAACAGGGACATAGATCAAAAAAATGTGTCAGGTGTGCAAAGGAAAATATATCTGTCTGTATGCCTGGGGGAAAAAAGGAAAGACAAATGAGCTAATTCTGGTTAACATTAGACCCTTAAATCCCAGTATGTATAATACTGAATAATCTGACTGGTGGAGAATCCAGTCACTGGTGCAGAGGAGCCAATCTTGTACTGTTTCTGCATACCCTGCTAAAAACTCTCTGCCATTGTTTAAATTTTGATCATTGAAAAAAAAAAAAAAAAAAAAAAAAAAGCTGAAATCATCATTGTTCTGACATTTCCATAATGACAGTACCAGTGGAGACAGAGGCTGAGAAATGGTTGTTTGATATGGCAAGTGTCAATATTTGGTGGATTAATCAAGAATTCTGCCTTGGAATGAATGTCTCGGAAAATCAATTTTTTGCTAAGAACAAACATATTAGAATTTAGAATGTATTGTGAAGCACTGTGGTACCCGAAATATTAACATAGAAATAACTAGACATTATACAGCTTATATAGCAGGGGACTGTGCCGCTGAGATGTGGGTTATAGAGGTTCAGGACTCAAATCATTCACTCAAATTTCTAACTAGCGAAGACATATAGCAATTATAGAATAATAAATGGGGGTCCCAGAGTTAGCTTTTTGAAGTCCCCAGATTCTGAGATATACAATGCATTCTACTGTGAACTCCTTCTTTTGGGGACCCAGAACAATGGCACACTGACACTTAGGTCCCAGTACAATGAGACACTGACACTTGGGTCCCAGTATAATGACACACTGACACTTGGGGTCCCAGTACAATGACACACTGACACTTGGGTCCCAGTACAATGAGACACTGACACTTGGGTCCCAGTACAATGAGACACTGACACTTGGGTCCCAGTACAATGACACACTGACACTTGGGGTCCCAGTACAATGGCACACTGACACTTGGGTCCCAGTACAATGAGACACTGACACTTGGGTTCCAGTACAATGAGACACTGACACTTGGGTCCCAGTATAATGACACACTGACACTTGGGGTCCAAGTGAAATGACACACTGACACTTGGGTCCCAGTACAATGAGTAACTGACACTTGGGTCCCAGTACAATGACACACTGACACTTGGGTCCCAGTACAATGACACACTGACACTTGGGGTCCCAGTACAATGACACACTGACACTTGGGTCCCAGTACAATGACACACTGACACTTGGGGTCCCAGTACAATGACACACTGACACTTGGGGTCCAAGTACAATGACACACTGAATTTTGGGTTCCCAATTAAAAAATAAAAGTTGAGCATCACTGCAACAATAGTGCTAAAAAAAAAACAAACGCTTAAATAATGCCAAATAATCCCCTTGTGGCGATGCTTCACCACTCTCTCACAAACAGCTACCAGCCACTCTGGTACTTTTATTTGTCACCAGATAAGAGGCTGCAAATTAATCCTGGCTCTAGGTATGGCTCTGTATATTATACTTGCAGCAAATGTGAATCCACATTGGATGGAACCAGAAATATCTTAACACATTAGGTTTAATAAATGTCTTGGCATGGCATTGTAACAATTAATAAATGAAATTTAACTGATAAGTGGAAAACTTCTTTCATTATAATTCAGGCACAGCTTATATTCAGCCAAAGGTGCAATAACAAGGATAAAAGCTGCTATGAGGCCCGGAAGAAGGGGGCCCATTAGGGCCCCTAAACTGCCAATTAATTCTGAGCAGAAGGGAACTCTAGAGAGTAGGAGGTTTGGGGTGGGCTCAGCAGCGGAGAAAGAGGAGTCGACTGACCCTCTATCACACTGAGATCTGAAGAAAGAACCCTAGAATCTTCGAGCCTCTTCAAATTTGCCCTACAATGTCTTTTGTTTTCAGTATGACTTCTCTGTCATCCACAAAACATGTCCATTGCTTACACACATTGTACAGTTATCCTAGAAAGATGTATTACAATGGAGTTTAAGAGAAACTTCAATTCACACTGCCCAATGCATCAATTTGAATATTGTACTAATGGACCTTCAATCTTCCTGACACAAAGCATTTGCAGAATGTGAGTGAATGATCGTGAGTCAGTCTCTGAAATGGGAGACGAGGGGTTTGCTTCTACCGGCGAACAGAAGAAGCCATCGCAGAATTTTATTTTTAGAATTTCCTTTGTTGCTGCTCAGAGAGCTTCACAATAAACAACCCGATAGGAGGTGATGTATCGCACAGCAACAATATATTCCCATAAACAGTTCTGATATACGAGAGATACCAGAAGCCACTGGAACAAATACCTTATAAACCACCGGCCTGTGTTTATATCATATACACTTTTATCAGACTCTATCCCTGGCTGAGTAATGATCAGGTCCTGGGAATCGCAAGAGCAGAGCATTCTGGGAACCATAACGGCGGCAATAAATGTCAGCTGTAATATAAAACTCCAAAATGTAACATTTTGTTTAATTCAGATATTCAATGTATTCAACTTATGCGTAAAACTCTCAGTGGAGAACGAAGCTCTGACCTTAGTTACATCAATATTTTTATTTCCTATGAAATACTTAATCTGCTGGACTCATTAATGCGGCTATAGGCATAATAAAAACGTAAGAAACTAAAGTCATACCTCCAAATATGTCCCCCATTTCAGTGGGACAGTCCCGATTTGTGGACTGAAAATGGTGAGTCTGGCGCTTGGCTATGATGTCATCACCAAGCGCCTCATACCCACTGAGGAGCAAACGATGCCAACCTCACCTCCTGTCTGATGATATTGGAAGCAGCTGGGGTGCAGGAGCAAACCCAGGATTTGTAGAGAGGAGTTTCCACTGGTCACACAGTGGGTGTGACCAGCATGCATGGGGGAGTGGCTTTAATTTTAGACAGTGCTTGGCTGCTCTCCAGCTCTTCCTATGCCCATCATATACAAAGGCAATTCCTATCCCCATCATATACAAGGGGCAAGCCACCTCAAGCATACAGTGCGCCATGTTGGTAGGGGGTTTCCAAACACTAGAAACCCCCCCCCCTCGGTTTGCCTATGGGATGGGGGTACAATTACCCGCCTAATGCTCCCTTAGAGCTCTTCCAGTGTCCTTGCATAGGACCGTTTCAGCCACTGACTAAAGATCTGGGATATGACAAGGGGCATTTAATGTATGTAGCTGAGAGGTCGCGACCTATAACCTGCGGACCACATCCAGCCTGCCGCTATATGTGGCATGCATTTAAATTTAAAGGTGGTTTCCACCTTAATTTACTGGGCTGTATACACCCACGTGCAACCTTTACTAACCACATACATTTCTCTTGCTGCCTGTGCATTTTAGCCTTGTCATTGTATCATCCAGCAGAGTAATACAGTGTCCTACTGTGTTATCTACACTGGACAAGTCTGTATCCAGAAACACAGTCTGTGTCCTCATCCAGGATAACAAAATAAAGAACGGTCACGGATTATATCATCATCAGCTATTTATTTAGCGCCACTAAAACTGTACAAAATGGTTTAAGTTGTGGTAGAATTCCTGCGTCCGGGAGAAAGCATAGAAAAATATTGTATGGCGATGCAGGGACACAGTCCCCCAAGTTGTATGCTAACCTCACTGACAGGCAGGTAAAAGAAGGTAGAATTCAGTAGTAAGGATATTCCAGAAAGTGGGATAACTGTCAGAGTCCCCACTTTAGCATACAGGGCTCATTAATACGTTTGAATTGTATCTGCTGATCTTATTGCAGTAAAGGTATATTTGGAGATTTCTAAATCAGACCAGTGGTACTTGGAGCTTACGCTGACATGCAGCAGACAGAGGGTATAGATTTATCTTGCCATGCAATGTGCCGATTCTCTTGTACATGAAACCATCCTGTAATGATGTTTTAAGGTCCCCAGAAGTGTGAGACCCATTGCAGAAGACCTTTGTACAAACATGTATTTTATCCAAAACATCTCCACATTAGAAGAGCAAACTTGGACCCCATCTGTTGTGTTCTCACTAGGATGTGTTATAGAAACAGACATTTCATTTGTGAGTTTTGACATGGAGGGAAATCTGCGTTGCATCCTATCTAGTGAATATCAGTGTTATGTCATGTGAGATGTTCCAGTAGCCACCATCCAAACTACATGGAATAAATTACATGTAAGGGAGCGCAGAGAGGCGCTAAGATCACCACACCGGTTATAGTTTCATGTGGTTAGAATTGTATTTAATTATTTTATTATAATAAGTTGTACTTCACCATCATCACATTTATTTATATAGCGCCACTGATTCCACAGCGCTGTAAATGCGTAAAACTCCTCTACCCTTAAACAAAAATAAACCTTTCAGTATTGTAGTTTAAACATACTTGCCAACTTTTCCTCCTTGGCTTCAGGGAGATCTCGGGGGAGGTGGGTGTGCAAGGGCGGGGCTTGACGAATCGCATCAATTTGGTCCAGCCCCCTAAACGATTATCACAATTTTGGCCAATTACAGCAGGGGGTGGGACTAAGATGACGCTATATTTGCGTTATTAAACCCCGCCCCCGCCACTTATCTATTGCGGTGGCGAGAACCGGGAGGTTGCCCTGCTCTCCCGGGAGATCTCCCAGAAATGCGGGAGTCACCCGGACATTCCGGGAGAGTAGGCAACTATGCGTTAAAGAAAGGCAGCTAATGAATCTCTAGAGACTGAAGTGTCTTTTACATTTCTGTCTCCATTACTGAAGTCATGTTGTCTTACCTGTCAGTCTTTGATTAAATCTTGGTCTCTATGAAAATGGCCACCTCCATAGGCATCAATACATAGACATAGGACATAATTTCTGAACTGTGTCATTATGCCTCAGATGGCGAAGCCAATCACGTCTTCTACTGGCTCAGCATCAGGGAGAATGCCAGACTCTTCAGGGAGTGAGGGAGATCACCCCTATTTCAGGGAGTCTCCCTGACATTCAGGGAGAGTTGGCAAGTATGAGTTTTAAAGGACAGACACCACATCCTGGAAGAGTGAATCATTAGCCCCAGTACTCTGCCCTTCTCCCTGCCCAGCTCTAGCTGGAGACAGTCTGAGAGGCACTGGAATAGTAGAGGGACTTTCGTGGATCGGGCAACATTTGTACCAAGAACCCTTATATAACGAATTATGGTCCCAGCTATATTTGTGTCCATTGATTTTTAACTCTAACAAAGAACACCACACCCAGTGGCGAGCTCCCAACTATCCCAGGGTTCTGCGGGGTGTCAATTGGGGGGATCAGACATGATTTGAAGGAAAACTGTGGACATTTATTTTGAGATAAGCATATTGATGATTGTGAGCATGGTTTTGGGGTGACATTGTGTGATTGGGGTTATTAAGTCTGCTTTGTGCTGAATGTGGGTATAGAATGTTTTATAAAAGGGCTAATGTAATAAATGTTTTTTTCATGTGTGTTATTGCTTATCTGTATCATAATTCTGTAATTCAGCATAACACTAGTGAAAATGTTTAAAATCACCACAAAACCTCTGGCGGAAATCACGTCACAGATCGCCCCACGGGCATCGTTAAACAATATTGGGTGATGTTAGACGCACCCAGTGAGCGTTGCTTGACACACCGACTCCAGCATCACGCTGCGGGACACAGCCATGCGTCAGCCATGAGTGTTCATTCGATAGTTTGGGCAACACAGCCATGAGATACTTGCAGAATGTCCCGATCCTGCCCAGTTCCTCAATTAAATGCATGGGAAACGGGGTGGGGGCAAGGTCATGATTCACATTATGGCGGCCCAGCCCTTCTGCTGGTGTGAATCCTGGCATAGCAACATAGCGCAATCTCATGACCACTCCCCCCAACACATTTCCTCTCTGGGATCTCATAGGAGGGGGTTACATCTTAGAAGTTGGCTATCATGGCTACATATATGGTGACGCTATACTTCTGGTCATTTGACTGCTATGGAGACTATACAGTCAGATCTTTCTCCTCTTCTTTTTTGGTAAAGGAATTTTCTCTTTAAATTGAATTCTGCTAAATCTCCTCTGTCCCCTGTGACCCCCCCCCCCCACTCCTATTCCCTGTATTCAATAGGTCCCAACACTCACCCTTAGCCGGGACCTCTGTAGATTACCGTCGGTGCTATGCGTCTTCCGCCAGAACATGGGAGATGCAGTAAATCTAATTGAAATCTTTAGAACCGTTCGGTCGGATCCCTCCTGATACAAAACGCTGAGCGGCGCTGAAGCCGGTGGGCAAAGTTCCTGGCTATATGTCAGTGGTGGGACCCTGTTAAATACAGCAAGGAATGTGGAGGGTTCAAATAGAGAGACCACCGAAGCGCTATTATTGGGAAGGGAGGGGATTTAGTATATTTTTTATACTTAATCTAATATTGAATAAAGTGAAAATATTTTTCCCTTACAAGCTAATGGACCACATTTCCAACTGTTTAATAGTTGGGGTTTAAAGAGAGAGGACAAGTTACACAATGAGTATTATATGAGATGAGAAGGGTGCAGTTTTATTAACTGAATTATTCAACAACATGCGTAATGCTAAGGTCATGGCATCACCGACCCAACACCTGATACAAAGTAACCGGCGGACGGGTAGCAGGAGTAGTATGGCTAATATGTAGCGATGGGGCACTTAGAAGGGAATTATCACTGGAATTAATACATATTTATTATTTGCAATAATAATAAAATATGTATTTTTTTCAGAGAAACAACGGGAGCAGGATTAATAGTCAAGAGTATAAAATATTTGCATTATATGCAAATAAAATAAATATATTCCAAAAAAAGCAAATGCACACTTAAAATGTATTAGCAATGTGCTACTACTCAACCAACGCCCGGGTACGTAATTCCCATTATCTTTAAATGAATGTATCCAGCGGCATGAATATTGTATGAGCCTTGATTCAACAGGGAAGTCTGGTCACCTTCTATTATCATAACGTAGCCCCTGTACTACACATCTAACACTTATTTGGCATTTCCACTCGAACGAGAATTGTGAAACATACAGTAATACGAGGAGACTTCTGGCCCGTGAATCCTAGCTGGTAACCGTCGAGGAGCAGAACGTAAGCAGAATATTCACACCCTTCAGCAAACATCACGTCTCCAGTTCCCACACCGCTGTCTTGTGATATCTGCAACATGTATGTCTTGTAAATGTAATCCTATCGCCCCTTCACACGGTTCACCAGAGTAAAATAAATAGATGGGAAAATCAGACACACTGCATTCTCTGCTCGTGCTTAGTCCTGAGATGTAGTCTATGGGGATGTTCTGGAAAAGTGGAAGACTCTAACAATGTATTTAATTGAATGACTCTACAATATTACAGCTTATTGCAGCATTTCCCAAATTTAGGTCTCAGGGAGACCTGACAGGGCAGGTTTTCCATATCTCCTTGCTGGAGCATAGGTGTAGTCATTACTGACTGATACATTGTAATAGATTCACAGGTGATATAATTATTTCACTTGTCACCAGGAAAACCTGCACTGTTAGAGGACCCTGAGGATGGGGTTACAGAAACATTGTCCTTTTGTGTTATAAAGGAAATTGTCAATGGAGGGTGAAGCAAGAATCTACGGCTTTATTAGTCATCATGGGGGAGGGTGTCCCTACTAACCTACCTGGTTCACCCCTGTAGTGTATTTTACATCTGCTCACAGCACGTTATCTACGGGGTGAGGTTAGCTTGTCACTCGCCTCTTCTTTATTCATTACAATTGAGTTACCGCATATCGTCTTTACCACTGAAGATTATATGGACATTAGATCTATCTAACTGTGAGTTATATAAATACAAATTGCGCTTACCTTATTGGTTCATATAGCGTCTCATTCTCGAACCTCCCTTCGAGTAGCTTATCTTTGCTGAATGTATTCAGGAGTTTTCTTTGATACAAGATTTTAGTGTAATGTTTAATTAATGATTGTTGTATTATTAAAATTCCCCCACAATGCAATTCTAATCCTCATGTCTATATGACTTTGTCATGAGGTTTTTTTTTTTTTTACTATTTTGTAGATGATTTTAAATTGTAATTGTATTAGATTTTTACAGCTAGGAGCCTATTGTGTGATCTTCTCTGCCACATTCATCTTACTATATAATCTATTTGGCAATTATGTCTCTTTGTATGTTACATGGCGCTCCTTTTGTTCAATTTACTTTTGTATTAAAAAAGAGAACGTTTTTGTCATGCTTTCTTAAGGACATAAATGTTTTTATAATCATTGTCCATCCTCTTTAAACAGGAAAATCTACTTACTAATATGGTATCCATTTAGTCATAAAAAATGCAAAACTGACTGCATAATGCAGTGTTTCCCAAGCCCAGTCATCAGGGACCCCCTAACAGTGCAGGATTTCCAGATGACAAGTGAATTAATTACACCACCTGTGGATCTGTTACAATGTATCAGTCAGTAATGATTGCACCTGTACTAAAGCAAGGAGATATGGAAAACCTGCACTGTTAGGGGTCCTGAGGACTGGGTTTGGGAAACACTGCGTTATGTAGTCAGTTTTGCAATCTTTTTTTATGACTAAATGGACATTCTATATCAGTAAGTAGGTTTTCCTGTTTCAAGAGGATAGAGAATGATTATAAAAACATTTGTGTCCTTAAGAAAGCATAACAAAAAGGTTCTCTTTTTTAATACAAAAGCAAATTGAACAAAAGGAGCGGCATGAAACAAGAAATAATTGCCAGATAGATTATATAGTAAGATGAATGTGGCAGAGACAGACACAATAGGCTCCTAGCTGTAAAAATCTAATACAAGTTTATTTAAAATCATCTACAAAAATAGTAAAATAAAATCCTCATACAAAGTCATATAGACATGAGGATTAGAATTGCATTTTGGGGGAATATTAATAATACAACAATCACTAATTAAACATTACACTGAAATCTTGCATCAAAGAAGACTCCTAAATACATTCAGCAAAGATAAGCTTCTCGAAGAGAGGTCAGGGAATGAGACGCTATATGAACCAATAGGGTAAGGGTAATTTGTAAGATATAACTCACAGTTAGATAGATCTAATGTCCATATAATCCTCAGTGGTAAAGACGATATGCGGTAACTCATTTGTAGTGGGTAAAGAAGAGGTGAGTGACAAGCTAACCTCACTCCCCGTAGATAACATACTGTAAGCAGATGTAAAATACATTACAGGGGTGAACCAGGTAGGTTAGTATGGACACCCTCCCCCCACGATGGTTAATAAAGCCGTAGATTCTTGCTTCACCCTCCATTGACAATTCCCTTTATAACACAAAAGGACAATGTTTCCCTAACCCAGTCCTCAGGGTCCCCTAACAGTGCAGGTTTTCCAGGTGACAAGTGAAATAATTATATATCACCTGTGGACCTGTTACAATGTATCAGTTAGTAATGATTACACCTGCACTAAAGGAAGGAGATATGGAAAACCTGCACTACGGAGGTCTGGGAAACCCTGGCATAAAGTGTATGAACATGATGTTTTGTGTTGTTAATTAAACCTCACCAAATTCTTACTCATTAACATAAGAACAGGCAGATGGAGCAGGAAAATGATAGTAGAATGTTTACACAACAGGATATTCCCGAAGGAAAGTTAAGGATCAATTTCACTCCCTCGTTTTTTATAGGTTATCTCTGTGTCTTTCAATTAAGGATACGTTCATCCTTGTGGTTGTAAAACAACCTTGTATTTGAGTACAGTGTTACAACTAGTAAGAAAACACTGAGATTATTTTGTATCTAACACCTGGCAGAAATGTTAAGGGACTCAGGTTTTACAGGAAACAATAGAAACTGTCCCTCTGTGCCGATACTTACACCGCTTTCTAGAGCAGTAAAAACAGAGGACAATAAAGGATGAATAAAATACTCTTTACGTACCGTGATCACAGCAAGCACTCACAGGACACGTTGGGAATTATAGGGGCAGAGATTATATAAAATTTACATTGATGGTCACCATTTTCATTGATAAAGATCCTAACAGGTATATATGGTTGCTGGTGAACCATTATAAGGTGTATTGACAAACTACAGCTCCTCAATCAGGCTTTATAATGACTTACTGAGGCAGAAATTGGATTCTGAGGAGTAGGACATGAACGTCTTTTAGAATGCCGCAATTTTCAGACCGGGAAACCACAGTGAAAATACGATGAGATTGTCTTACTCAGTGTAACATGTTAGTGAATAGAGAAGGCTGATTCTCTGTCAATCCATAGTGATTTGAAGCAGAATCACTATAGTGTGATAGAGGAACGTTCACCTCCGTGTTACGCTGAGTGAGTGTCTCTCATTGTATCCCCTCTTTAGAACTCGTCAGGAATCACAGTGTTCTAGAACTCCCATGTGACTTCAATGAACACTTGGAGCTGTCTTAGTTCACATGGCTCATCCATTAGCACCAGAAACCTAGGTCGGTATCGTACCTTTCTGAGCATAATAAAGGATCACAGGTGGTAACATCTGCTCCATTGTACACTGCAGAATGTAAAACACAGTACACTGCACCTGTATATGAAGACCAGACACCTGTAGTTTGTAAAATGACTCCTTTATTTGTGTACTTATAAGTTTTCCAATAAGATTGTTGAGCTCCAAATGAGCCTTCACATAAAAATATAGGCCAACATAAATATGAGGGAAAGAGCAGAGTATTTACACTGCATCCTCCATATTTTTTGTAAGCCTGGTGCTTTCAACAGCCTTAAATTGGGGATGTGGCTGGAGAAAGGGTCAAGGCAACGAGTGACGGTGTGCATGCATGATAATGGTACTAGTCATTACACTGCAGCCTACGACCACCCCTCCACCCTGCACTGACATCCGCTGTCACCTGTGAGGTGGTGAGAATCAGCTTTTCTCATTTTTGAGCAGAGCTGCTTAGTATTTAACACCCAAATACTAGATGCACAGCTCAGAAAATGGAGCACTGGGTCTCTAGTTATGCCACTTAGTAGAGTCCATAGATTTAATCTTGGAAAGCGGCCATAGAACACCAAAAGAGATACTGTACTTCATAAAATGTGTTCCAATTGCAGCGAATAGAAGATACACAGCTTACGATTCTCTTCATCTCCCTCTAGTAGAAACATATATGGGGCCTATTTCTCAAGGCCGTTCTAAACTGAAGATTATCTATCTCAGCCTATCACAACGTGAGAAAATCTTTTGCTGCCCAATTTATCATTTATATATGACCTAGGCAGCCACGCGATGCTCAGCTTCCCGGCGACACTGGCAGGCTGCGGTAAGAGGAGTTTTACCGCTCGACTTGGCCAGTGTGTTGTCAATCCGACACAGTATCCCAGAGAGAACTCATGAAGGAGACCACACATGCTGCCATGTAGCCGGTGATTTTAGGCAGCTGTGCCGAAAGCATGTGCTGCCCCAGAACTAGGGCACGTGTGATGCTGAGGTTATCAAAGTGCAGATAAAAGTTCTGGCATGATAGCACCATGCTGTCCAATGATGCACGACTTCCAGCACTGTCACCATAAGAGGGAGAGACCAGATCGTCAGCAGAGTGAAGGGACCACTGTCCACTTTGACCTCCAAGTTGGATGAGATCCAAGTGTTGGGTATGTAGGATAGAGCAGTCAGATCCTTGTTATGATCCGCTGGGGAGTGTGATTGGAAGATAACCATACAGACAGACCAGTAATCTTCCTGCCACATTTATCAATATGCCTGATAATAACTCAATCCATTGATAAGAGTATTAATTGGGATAATTTTGGATGAAACATGTGAAATCGGACCCATTGTCCAATATCGCAGTGTAAGTGCTTAGTTTAAGTCTGTTCCAAAAGATTTTTTTTTTTAGTTATGCTTTGATTTTATAAAATGCATTGATCTCAAACATAGCAGAGTCTTCAGTGGTAGAGTGAGGTGAAAGTAAGTCTTGACCATGCCCAATTGTTATTAGCCCAGACACAACCTGACTGAATAAATTCTCTACAAATGTTTGGGGCTGTCAGAGCCATAGGTAGGTCAGATTGTGATATACATTTACAGGCAGAAAACATTTTTACAATTCCAGACCAGGCTCTTCCTAACTCTATACAGCTGCTTGTACAATGTAGCAGAGAGACTTTCCCTCAGCGCCATAAACTAACTTTTACAAAGACCAGTAACTAACTGACAATGCAGGTATGACACGAACGTCCAACACAGGTACCTCTGTGTGTGCCAGGGGATATTATTGTTCAGCTTCAACACTAAGAAATCAGATCTGCATCTAATTTGGCAGCAGAAATGTGACCAAATGGGAGGGTCCTAGATGGGGAACGTCAGTGGGAGTGGGTGGAGCTGCTGTGCGGCTTGAGTGCCCACCTCCTGTCCAGTCTCACAAAACCATGCTCTATCTCCACTTGTGGTGGAATATGCATGTGGGGGAGGACTCTTACAGCCCCTCCACTGTTTCTGTTATTGAAAAAAAAATATTTTATTTGGTTCTGAATTATTATTATTATTAATTTTTATTTATAGGGCGCCACAAGGTGTCCGTAGCGCTGTACAGGGACAAACGAGTTACAGTACAAGGTGAGACAGCACAGTACAGTAAACAGTAAGCACAGTAACTCAGTAGGCTCAATGCACAGCTAGAGAGGGCGGGGGAAGGGGTAGGGAGGATCCGCAAACAACGGAGCCCAAAAAGGAGGGCGTGGAAGACAGGGAGACCCCCGGAGGGGACGGGGGGGTGGAGGGTCCTCGAGGAGGAGGGCTAAGTAGCTGGAGAGCAGAGTTAGGAGTGGTGGAAACAGGAGGAGAGATGGCCCTGCTCAGAGGAGCGTACAATCTAAGGAATAAAATGTTGTCTGTGTTTCTGCAGCCCGGTAATTTCTAGTTAAGCCTCCGGTGAGTTGAAGCTCAAGACATTCTCTTGCCATTTTCCAAGTCAACAGAGAACCAGAATACACACATGAGTACTAACAATCTGCTATATCTATGGCTAAAAGCTAATATAAAAAATTAAAAGTATGTGGGATGGAAAGTTACAGTAATATTAGCCACATTATTCGATCAGCGGTAAGATTTACAGCCCATATGATTTATATATAAGAATAATGGAACCACATGAAACTGCTCCTAACTACCTTTATCAGTCACAAACCACACTCGGCACACGTGCGACTTGGAAGTTTACTGTAAGGGGACACACAGGATTCCAGCCTCAATCTTGCGCTCACCTATCCCTCAGGTTACAGATCTAACTGGTCCGTTCCCCAACACAGGCTAACACTTCCACACCCCTCATCTGCCACTATGCACGTATGAGGCCCCTAGAACGCCTTATGATGTAATTACCCAATTGTTCACATTCTGCATTCTAAGATCTAAAATAGATAACACTTCTCACACGGGTATTTAAAGGGTTAACGCAGCCAAGCCATCAACTTCTTCTAAACTGACAGTGAATTTGTTTAGAGCTATAAGGACAGCCCATATTAAATTTTAGAATTAATATACAAAAAGCTACAATGCTTACAGGTTATAAAAACAAATAATAAAAGATGACATAACATAAACAAAACGTAAAAAAAAAAGGGAGGGAGAAAGTTTGTATAATATGTGTCAAGGGGAATTGGCATGGAAGATGGACAGCTTATCAATGTTGATTGATTTCCTAAAAGTCTGACAATATCTTGTAAGTTGTCTCATCTTTTAAAGACAGTTTTTCACCTGCACCCTCTACTGGGATGTGATCTCCAGGGAAGGCCTGTGACACAGTTTTACAACCACAATTTACATATTCCCTGATTAATCCCCAATGATAAACTGTAACATATCTTTTCTGGGGCGTGTCACACAGATCCAGTTTTATCATTAATAAATCCAATACAAATTTACAAATCTACAGAACTCAAACAGTGATAGGTCAAGTGTATTAGTTGAGCCTATACTCATTTCGTCTCATTCCCTGCGGGACAGACAGCTATAATTGACATATGGGCTGCATTTAATCATACTATTTATGAATGTGTGGTGATCACTAATTATATTGATTATAAGCAGTTTTTTGGAAATAGAATTATATTTGCCTATATAAAATATAGCAAGCCATCATGTGGTCACAGCCCATGTCTCCTGATGTAAGACCCCCATGCTGAGATGGCTCCCTAAGGTCTTCTTAGGTGCCAAAAACCACTCCTATACCAGGACAGCTCACCCCAGGGGGCCTTTGAGGCTGCTCAGTTCCCCTTAAAGGGGACTATGTTATCTTGTATTCCTTTGGTGCCCAGAGCCACAGAATAAACACAGACCAGTATTTCTGGCCTCACATGTTACACATTTTGAAGTCATTTGCATTGCACTCTAGTTTACACAGTAGAACAAATTATAAATGGATTTACTTTATATACTGTATTCACAGTGCTGTCCCTTATGATTATGTTTTCATCACCACAGTTCTGTTATGGGTTAATCCTTATAACTGTAATTCCTCCCTTTTCACTACAGATTGAAATAAAAAAAAAACACCAGCCTCCAACTTTGTTGATTTCAGATAATAGCGATCATTTTGTGGGCCGCTCAGGACACTGTGACCATGTCTCCAATAAGTCACAAATTGAAACCTAAGTGACAACTATCAGTCTGTTCCTTGTAACGGAATGTTCAGAAACCGTTCAAGCAGCTGGTTTCATTACTCACAGTCTAGGAAACACAGCGCAGAAGTTTTAACTCCTTATACAGCGTCCAGTACATACAGAAAACCACATAAGATGTTTCTGTCCTCCAAGTGCCTCCCTAGAGTGCCAGGATCCTCCTGACGAGACTCAGGCTAATCGCAATTACAGTAATGTGTTAAAGTATAGAATATATCTTTGTTGGTGATGCATAAGATACAATTACAGTAATACACCTCAGTAGCAGTTACTCATTGATCTACAACCAGGGCGGAATTTAGACAAATATACATTTCCTGGTCTTGTACATTACTAGCTTCATTCGCCTACATTGTTGGATGATTATCTAATTAGAGAGTAGGGTTCAAATAAAATAAAATAAAAAGTCTTGTCGTAGTTTTGAGGCGCAGTTGAAAGATATTTTATTTTTTTAATCAATTTCATCCTTAAAGTAAATTTTGATCTTTGGAAATGGAAGATGGGGAGGAACAGACGACTAAATGACAGAGAAGACTCTGTGACCAGTGGCGGGAAGATCGTCGATGCGGAACAACAAGACGGAGAGATGGAAAAAAACAAGATTGGGACACTACAGTCGTTATTTACATCTAATAGTGAATCTGAAAATAAAATACAGCAGTCTGTAGTAAAATGGCTAGAAATTGACTCTAAACAGTAAGACTCTGCTAAAAGGGGGACTTTGGCTTCCTGTAAAGCCCCCCTATACACCATTGTGACATGAAACATTCCCAATACACTACTGATAAAATGAGACATGATCCAATTATTTGAGGGGTGGACAGGCTAGTTGGCCATGATGGGGCAATAATTTATTTGAGATCGGCAGCTGCAGGCATTATCCATACGGTTTTCCTGCCACAGACAATTCCTGTTGTCATGTGACCTGTTGTCATGTGACCTGCTGTCATGTGACCTGCTGTCACGCTGTCCTTTTAAACATGTCTTTGACAATGGCCGGAAACAGGATAGCAATATATATTTTGCGTATTGACACTTGTTTAACACCAAACCATCTTTTCCTTGATAAAATGCCCATAAACTTGGCGCTTGAACAGAAGCTGTTTATCCAAAAAGTACAGTATCTCTATTTTGTGATGAAACAGTCTCCTTGGCAGTTAAAAAGTAACACAAGCTAATTAGCTCACTGCGCTCTGCCAAATTAAATTTGTCTTATCGAAAATGATTTCATTTGATATGAAAAAATGAGCTAAATATTGAATTTGCTTACTAAACACATGGAAGCAACCCATTTCTAAACAAGAAACCCTTGCTGAAAGCACACGCAAAGCAGAATTATCATGTGATAAATGATGGCGAGGCGTTTGACTAATTGAATTTTATTGTTGAAGATAGAAGTAGGCGATTTATCAATTTCTAGATAATAAGAAACGGTGCAGCTCAAATACTGTCCCAGGGGAGCTGTAGAAGTATTTGTTTGTTAATAACTATAGATGCAATACTGCAGGTAATTACAGTGGAAGTTGTAGGGTACCAATACTTCCCTACTTTTTAGGCCCAAGGGGAAAGTGTGATTCGAGTCAAGTATGAGTGTAACCAATATTCATCAGAGCGTAACCTTTCAATCAGCGGTGACATCACATCATTCATAGTCTTGTTTGGGTAGTGGCTGCACATAGAGGTCACATTTCCAGAATACGCACATATTTCACACAAGACACCGCAAAAACCTTAATTCGTGCACTCATCCTCTCCCTCATCAACTATTGCAATTCCCTCCTTACTGGTCATCCCAAAGTCAGACTTGAACCCCTACAATCTATTTTGCACGCAGCGGCTAGATTGATTTTCCTTGCAAACCGTTCTTCCTCTGCTGAGCCACTCTGTCAGTCTCTACATTGGTTGCCTATATTTCAACGAATCCAATATAAAATTCTTCTATTAACATACAAGACGATCAACAAAATTGCACTGACATACATCTCCTCACTTGTCTCAAAATATCTCCCAACTCTACACCTCTGTTCTGCCCAAGATCTGAGTCTCTCTTCCACTCTCATCACATCCTCCATTTCCTGATTACAGGACTTTTTTCGGGCTGCACCCACTTTGTGGAATAAGACTTTCCTCGGGCAATAAGACTTTCTTCCTATCTAGAAACCTTCAAGCGTTCTCTGAAAACCCACCTCTTTAGGCAAGTTTATAATATTCCTCGACCTCCCTCTTACCCTCCCCCTAGGTTACCCTATTACCACCCTCTACACAGCTAACACAAGACAACAACCCTCTGACCAACATTGGTTCACACACATTCCACTCAATACTTTATACCTTTGCATTCTAGCTTGTCCATTGTCCAATATGATGTATCACTTACCCTTGTGTTTGAAACTCCCATTGTCCTATAGATTGTAAGCTTGTGAGCAGGGTTCTCTTACCTCTCAGTCTGTATGTATTACACAGTATTGTTTTATTAATGTTTGTTCCCAATTGTAAAGCGCTACGGATTTTGCTGGCGCTATATAAATAAATGTTGGTGAAGATGATGATGAGGAGGAAGTTGCGGTCTTACTTTTAGTCGGATATAACTGCACTCCACATTTAGAGGCCCCAACAGCACACATGGATATGCACCAGTTAGTGGTATTACCATAATATGCTTTTCTCTGGTCATTTGTTTATGTGAATCGCCAAGTCCAGGACCATCCAATTCAGCCACTTCTTGGAGCACCCCCAAGTTGGAAGTACAGTTTTGAAGTGGGACCTTGTTGACCAATACAAAGCTATTAGTCCATGGGAGCATTTTACCCAAACTATAATGTGGATAGAATGGAGCCATGGGTGGAAGAATGGGGCTGGAGCTCAATCCCCCAATGCCATAATTACGAACACTAATTACCAACACTGGGCCCTCAAAGGAGACCTCTTCCTATTGGTGTATCTAACCAGGTCACACCCACCTATTTTTGTCATATCCCCCCAATCTCCCAGACTTGATGGATGAAAAGTAGGTTAGTATGAGTTACAGAGTGACTTCATGAATTCATTTATTTATCTGGCTCTAGGATTAACCAGTGCATAACGGCTCTCTGCCAGGGGCTCAACAATAGGGGGTCCATGGGCTGCGGTGGCTACAAGACCCAGGTTGCCTATGCCACATGGCACCTTCTCCTTTAGGTTCATGATTAGGGACTTCATAGAAATAGTTTTAATTATTTACTTTATTTTTTGCACTACTTAGGTTACCCCAAGAATGGAGGATGGGCTATGGGCATATGGTGTGCAAAAATACAAATACTCAAGATGCCCATTGCAGCATCAACTCTAAAGCAAAGCCCTGACTACCTAATGGCCATAACAGGCTCGTCTTCTTGCAATGACATTGAGCTGTCTGTCTAGTGTCCCAGCACATAAATTCTGATTTATCAATGCACTTTTCTGATGTCTAGAACACACAGCCCAGAATCTAGCAAGTAGCTCCTCTCTTGTACTGCAATAATCTACAGCTCCCCATAAAACAAATTATTATTATTTCCAGAAACTCTGCCTCGAGTCCTCTTAAGTGGCTCATTCGTGTCCTACGGGGAATCATTTTAACGGCAGCCTCAGAGCTGAGAGAAACACTTTCAAAGTTGGTCGGAAAAAGTTCTACAAAGCCTGCGCTTTACACTACATCCGTCATCCTACCATTATGCCATCAGCCCTCATAATATTGAGGTTAAGATATTCTACAAGACCAGCATGTTTGATGGCCCCGAGCACATTGCTAAGTCAGGAATGATGGCTTAAAAAACACATTACTTAAAGATGCTGCAAAGTCATCGTACAAGTCAGACGGCTGCCTGCATTTCAATGGCATTTTCTAAATCATCGGGTGGCAGGAAAGATTTAAAGGAATCACACTCAAAACAAACATCCTATTAAAGTAATAGATTAAAAAATAAATCCCTGGTATAAAACTGCACCAGACGTACCGAAACTAGTACATGAGCTTTAAAACATGATATTATTACACACGCTATCCAAAGGGAATTGAGAGTGCCATAATTAAAGCACAAGTAAATCCATTATATATAATTATTATAGACCAGCGACTGTTTATTGCATTAGTGAACTGAATAATAGGCATGAAATAAAGTGTTTATATTTCACTAAACCACCGTGCTGCACTGTGTCACATAATTCTAAGCTTTTAGTGACAGATTTGTAGACATGCTCAGCAGAATAATGACACTGCAGAGTAACCGATTGAAATTTCAGCCTTTTGTCCGGTATTAGACATAGAAGCATATGCTCCTAAGCAGATTCTGGCAGTGGGAGCCTGGAGAGGGAGAGGGGGTTTGACACTGGCAGAGGTCAGTAAAGGTGTGTTTACCCAAATGTGGATCATGCAGATCTGCAGAAATACGTGTACCCCTGTTAGGAGACATACCTGCTACAGGGTAGGTGCAAATACTCACTGATTATGACCAAGCACGTAAGCTACTTTTACAGCACACATTTTCATGCTCACATTCTTCAACCTATGAATAAGATTATAAGCGTCAGTCCAACCCTTCCATTTCATCTCAAATTTTACACTCTCCCAGAAGTTACACTTTTTCCAGAGTTGGCTCATTATTTAAAGTAGTGGTGGGTAACAGGCGGCCCTCAGACCATCACCAGCGTAATGAGTCTTCACCTGTGGCCCCCAGCTGACTGCTCCCGGTCTGCTTGACCTATCGAATGGGAGCAGCCGGCTTCTGCATCACGTGACCTCCACTACGCCATGCAGAAAGGTCACATGACATACTAGAGGATGGGAATTGGGTGCTGTATGCTCTGCACTGGGCAGGTGTAAGGGAAGGAGGTCTAAGAAGGTAGGCGGGGGAAGTATGAGACATGTGGGGAGGTTTAAGTTACCAAACAGTCTTTTATGTCACATAAAATGAAGAATTATATTTGATCCTTTTCATATTCAGTGCTCTTCTATGTTCAGTCATTCTTAAATTCTCTCACATTTGGTGATTTATTTTATTAATAAGATAAATAAGAATAAATCTGAGATGTAGCTTAATTATCAAGAAACACACTGTCCCAACACTTCAATCTAATTAAAAGGACTTCTTCAAACAAAAATAAATAAATGTCAGGACTGAACAATGAGGGACTGAATCTGAGAGCAAAAAAAGTTTAAACAGAGAAGTCCACTGATTTTTTCTAGTTAAAAATCATATGCTTTAATTGATATTAAGATGATTTTCAAACACTATTATTCATTTTTCTAATGCCTTATGGTTGAAACCATAGCTTGATATAACCAGCATTGAGAGTTAACTGATTTTCAGAGAACTGCAACATTGTTGCAACAATGTCTAACCTAACAGTAGTTCTGGCTGGCTGCCAAATTCTATACAGTGAGTAGAGGAGGGAGAGGGAGCTGAGAGCTCAGACTATTCTCTCTTCAAGCTGAAAAGATACAGGTCATCTAAAAGGTTAGAAACATCTTTAACAAGGTGCTTATTTTTCCCTTGTGCCATCAGAAAGGGGATTTACATTTTCTGAAATATTTATGTAGAGTTCTCCTTTTAGAATTTTAGAAGAAATTTGTGATTCTTCCCTCACTCAATGGAAATGTGTTATTTATCCAGCCAGTGATTCCAGGGCTGATGAAATGATCCGCAGACACTTTCCAACCTACATGGAGGCATCTGAAGAGTTTCCATGTGGCTCTCTTGCCTATAATAGGCTATATTCGAGTGTAACTTATCAATAACACATACACTGTATTACAGGATATTATGATGCAGGAGAGCGGAGAGTAAAAACTGGTGTGAAAGGAAGGGTGGGCCAGAGATTAGTGGCGACGGGACTATTATTAGCTTGGACGGAGAGCTCCTTTAAACTACTTATCAGTCTGGATCCTCATTATCGACCTGATTTTTCAGACTCAATGTGAATGCAGTTTGCATTTAAACAAACACACATGGAACTTGCATGCACCTATTCAAATACAAGCGGATCTCAAGATACAATTCCGTTTGAATCTGGGTATAAGTACACTCTGGCTAAATGTTAATTGCCGCACATAGACAGACAAAACACAGTGCAGGATACACACCAGTATATATGCAACATAAAATCCCATCAGAACGCATGCAAAAACAAACACGCTATAAAATAAATGAACAACTCTTAATACTATAATCAAATATAACAATATGTTTTAAATATATATTTTTTTACATTTTTTTTAGATTAAATTTATCAGGATGTTCTTAATGCATACTATACATACAATGTATTATTATGCATTTTTATAATTGCCTACATTCATCCACCCTTCAAAAGTTGTGTCCCTTCAAGTTGTAAACAGTTGTGTCAGTTATATTCAGCAGAGCTTATATACTCTTCAATATACGGTACGCAAATGGAATTACGTCTGAGTTACGAAATTACGAAATGAGTTAGGTCCTATATGTTTAATGTTGTGGTGTAAACTTCCAGTGATACAATCTTCAAGTTCTGGTTTTGTTTCTGCACTCGCTCTGTAACTGTAAATGTGCATTATTTAGAATTTATAGACTGTGAAATTAGCTAGGCAGGAGCCGGACAATTTATTCTATTCTATGATAGGACCGGGAATGTTTTAAGTCCAAACTCCGCCTGTGATATATGCCAAATGTTGCGGCCAAAGGCGGAACATGTTGGATATTTCGCTCATCTCTATCTCCCATCAGTGTCAGAAAAACCAGCTCTCCCATCCATTTTCTCACCCAAACTTTGGGTAAGTCTTTCAACCAAGTCAAAGTAGGCACGCTACCCTGTATGGGAACATAGTTTGTTGATCTACTATAAACTGTTTAAACAAACGGGCCCACCAGAGCAGGGTGCCAAGTAGACCTCCCCATAATGAAGGGGACCTATGATTACAAGAGACCCCTCCTAAGATATTCGTGGGAAAATTTAAGATCAAATGTAAATAGCGAAACGTGCACAGTTTTGCAGACAAATGTGAAGAATATTTTGCTAAACAATTTGAAAGCTTCTCTAATAACTAGTTTATACATAATTTTATCAAACTTCTAATATAAATAACATCATCATTGGGCAGTATCAAACAACAGGTAGCTACAGATAAAATAGACTTTATAGCACACTTAAAAACTTTGGACCTCTTGCTTCCAAAACACGGATAAGCTAATAGACAAATTAGACTGTTGAAGATGCTGTGGTTAGCGTTGGGGTTAGCGGTGGGGTTAGGGAGTGTTAGCTTCAAACTCTCCCTAAACCCCCTGCATTGTTTCAGTGACAAGTTCTGTGAAAATGTATATTTTAAGAAATATTTGCCCCTTATGACAAATTTTGATATTTGCCGTTATCATGAGATGTCTACACCCTTAGCGGAATCGACTGATACCAAAAATCTTAATTATTTATTCCACATGGATGGATTTGGTACACAAAGGGTTAAGGTGTGGTGAAAAGCCCCCAGAGATTGGAATTCCCAAGTAACGATCTCCCGACTCGCTCTATGGCCTTCTGAGATTGAGGTCACCCGGGACGGGCCAAACGGTTTACACATAATTACTAAACAATTTCCCAGCAGCAGGTTTATTAACTCTATAAACATCCTAAGAAAGTGCCTGGGTGCCATATGTACAGTATGAATATTTCTGCATACAAGGGGTGACCTTGTACGGCTTAATGTGATTATGATGAAGGTTTTCTAGAGGAAGGAGAATTAATTGGACACTATTCAATGATCTCCGTGTCTGCCAGCTACAAGAAACAATTAGTTTACTTTTTATAATTATGAATAATGAATAATAAAGCTGAGAATGAACTATTAATATGGATTACGACAATATGAAGTACCAGACATTGACCTGGAAAGAATTTCTGTGCATAGTTTGTGTTACTCGCAGGCTCTTCCTAAAAGAGTCGAATGTATAGTAATAAAAAGTTTACAATATTAAAGGAACATAAGCCCAAAAAGTGACATTTCTACGTGTGACGCATGGATGTCAAATGTGCCAAATAGTGTTACCCTGATGTGCTACTATATATTTTGCGGTTAGTGGCGGGGAGGATGGTGGGTCAAAAAGCAAAAAAAAAGTATGTCCATTTTTTATCCTTTCATGATCATTTGAAATTTCCTTGTTTGAGTCCAACAAAATGTATTGAGCAGTTCCATAACTAGTCTTTCAACACAGACCTATAATGCTTTAGCGTTCTAATCATTGTCTTCATCTTTCCCAGTTCAGAGTGATATATAAAAGAGAAAACTTACCAAGCTCACCTTATACATGACTGCTTTCAGCAAAGGAATGGGACGGAGAGCATGATTGACAGATTTTTGCATCCACTCTCCAAAAACTTCAAGTAAACTATTTAATAACTCACCAGATCTGCTATACATTTATTACTATCCATTGATGGAATTATTTATTCTTCAGGATATAATTCAGGGGTATTATAGAGCGTAGACCCCAGTGAGGTCAGCACATGGTTTCCATACTCAGTTCTACAAATGTAACTTATTATTTTATATATTATTGTTTATTTATATAGTGTCATCACATTACAGCACTATACAAAGGATATTTATCATTTTTTTCAGTCTCTCTCCCTAAATTCCCTGCCACATGCTATAGAGCTAATTGACCTATATGCAGGTCTTTGGCGTGTGTGAGGAAACCAATACGAACATGGGAAGAACATACAAACACCAAATACAAAGAGCCCTAGTTGGGGATTGAACTCAGGACCCCAGCGATGTTATGTAACAATGCTAACCTCTGTGCTCCTTAGATGAAATGGTCTCTTTTGCTGCCTGGTTGGTGCAGGCTCGGGTTATCTTTTTTAAGAGCTAACATCACTAGCCTGTGTTCTTATATCTAGCTCTGACCTGCTCCTTGTCTCGTCTCTCGTGACCACCTCACACTCCAGCCTACAAGACTTCTCCCGTGCTGCTCCCCAACTATGGAATTTCCTACCACACTCAATCAGACTTTCCCACAGTCTACAAATCTTTAGATACTCTTTGAAAACCCATCTCTTTATTAGAGGTGACCTTATCCCAGATAACACTTTTACACTAATGCACCCTCACAACTGTTCCAATCTCCACTCTGAGCCACACTCACTCCTCTTGTTCCAGCTCTGCCCTCTTCCAATTAGAATGTAAGCTCTTAATGAACTGGGTCCTTTGTTTTCATGTCTGCATTTGTTTTGTCTACTTTGTATGTCCCTGTTTTATGTATGTCCTGTTTTCCCAACTGTACAGCGCTGCGGAGCACGGTGGTGCCTTAAAAATCTACGATTATAATAATGATAATAGTAATAATAATAGCTATCTGCTCAGTGGCTGGTCTGTAAGCATTGTTCATCTGCCCAATGCTCACAGTCCAGCCACTGAAGCGCTTGCAGCCTTATGCGAAGTTCAAAGTTGCGCAGACATCAGCGTTACTTTATGTTAAACCATTTATATTTCTGTTCTTGAGCTTTGTACACAATTTTGGTTTGTCCCATATCATCACCACATTAACCTACCATCTGTCAGAGTTGGTGATTTTTTTTTTTTTTCCCAACTCATCCATGCACTAGGGGGGATCGTTAAAGATGTAAACCAGTGCTAAACACAGATATATATACTAATGTAATAATAAAATACCACAACATTTATTCTAGATGGCAGATATGTAAGCAAGTAGCTGCAATCAGCAAATTGATAAATTAAAATTACAATAAGCAAAACAATGATTGTGAGTTGGAGAGAGAGACAACACAGAAAAAGAGAATAAAAATACAGATCAAAAATCAAAATAGGGCATAATGCCAAAAAATGTATGCAATCATAAAAAGAAATATAAAAAGCATTGAAATGGAAGTCCGAGGGTTCCCTCAAACAAAACATTAAGGATGAATGATAATTGTCGAAGCTTAAAACAGCCTGAGCATGCCGGTATGAAAATTGAAATGAAAAAAGAAAAAGGAAAAAAGAAAAAAGATAAAATTTTTGTATTATAGTCTAGATTCCCAAATATATAAGAAGCTGAGCGCACTATCCGCCACTATACTTGCAGTCGATGGTGGGACTGAAGTTCTCTAAGTTCAGTGACGATAATAGAATGAGTCGACTGTGGTGGACAGTGCACGAGAAAGAAGATGTTCCAATGTAATGGTGGCGTGCGTTCATGGAACGCACTCTACCTCCTATTTCCTGTTTTGCAATGTACTGAGGTTCCGACCGGTTTTGTCATGAAATGACTTTTTCAAGGGATGTCCTGCAGGATATCGGAACATCTTCTTTCTCGTGCACTGTCCACCACAGTCTACCAACCTGGGTCTCTCCGGGTGTTATGAAACTACAAGCCCCAGAATGCTTTGCCAATAGCTAGTCAGCTGACAGCTGGCAAGTTATGCTGGAACTTGTAGTTTCACAACACCTGGCGAGCCGAAGATTGACCAGGACTGCACTAGGGATTGTAATGACTATATTTCACGCCTGTGATCCCTTAGAGCATAGCCAGTGCAACAAAATGTAAATAAACCCCCAGGCTATTTAAAATCTAACCCAATTGGATTTATTGCACAAAATAATTAAGAAGCACGGTGATAAATGATGCAACCACCGAGATGAAAGCAGACAGTTCAGACACATTAATGCGGGGTGAAGAACACGTTCTGGATAGAGAGAATACAAGCTTGCACTAATTTAGAGGGTTTCATAACATTCCGAATGAAACGACTGAGAGTCTTATTTGAAAGCCGTGCTGATAAGTCATTGCACACCGTGTCCTGTGAACTCCTGCATAATTGACTGGACAGATCCTCTGAAAAGTTATTAAATGCCGCAGAAAATAATAGTCTTCATTATTTAAAGATGAGCCGGCCATGAAAAGCTTGGAAGGAAATCTGTTGCCAAGATTGCCTGAGGGTTCCACCGGCTGGAATATGAAAAGGGCTAAACTGTAATGAAAGACCAGATATCACACCTGCAGCCTTCACGGAACAATATAGTATTATTATATTATACTACAAACATCTAATTATTATATTATTATATTATTTCTTTTATTGCTTTTTTCATCATTTTATCACCACTTACAGTGGCCTTAAATAATTCCGCTAATTATCAACATCTCGATTTTTCGCTGCTTCCCGGAAACAATTAACAGATTAATTAGCTTGTCATTTGTTGCTAATGCAATCAAGATCATATCAATTAAATCACATTATCCAGACTTCATAGACTTCGGTGCATTTAATTTGTGTGATTTAGATGATACAATAAAACCTGCACCATCTGTACAAAGGAGATTCATGGTGTTTTGGTTTATTTTGCTGGTTTCACCGATAGGCAGATGGAGTAGATTTTATTATAGCGTTATCAGGGCCTGATTATCCAATAGATTGAATAGGCTGCAGACGAATTGGGGGTGCAAAATTGTGACAGGAAGAAGTAGAAGCTCAATTTAATTTTAAAATATAAAAGAATAGTTGTTCTCTAAGGTGAAAGGAAACCATAAAATAAATATGTAGTAAGGTTTTAATCTTGACGTATTCCCAGGGTAAAGGCTGAAGACAATGCGTCTATCTTGGGCGGGCGCTTAAGGATAAGCGAGTAGGAGAAACAAGGATGGCGACAGGCGCAGGTGAGACAGCCCCCTGCCCATTCACATCGTCACCCTCAGTAGCGCTCCTTCATCATCATCATCATCATCATCAGCTATTTATATAGCGCCACTAATTCCGCAGCGCTGTACAGAGAACTCACTCACATCAGTCCCTGCCCCATTGGGGCTTACAGTCTGCAGGAAGCAGGATTTTAAGTTAAGGACAAGTTAGTTTTTACCTACAACATATTAGCCTGCTGTGGAAGGCGATGGGGGCACTACGAACGTATTATCCTAGGGCGGCCTGAACACTTAATCAGACCCCGAACGCTATGGAATAATTTTTGCGTTTCAGTTGAATATCTCAAGTTATTTACAACTAAACTAATCAGATCCGACATGAAACAAATCAGTTGTGGGAACAGTGGATTTAAAACAGAATTGTAGCGCCCCAATTAACTTGTCAAAATGTCATTATTAAAAGGAATTAGATACTTCTATTAATTTAAATTGATTGGCCCTGAACTAACCAGTATATTATCAATTGTAATCATAATAGTCTTACAGACCGGCGAGTGGGTTTCATTCCATTTGGATTTCTCACCAATACCACAGGAAGTCAGCCTAGCAACTAGTGACACCGCTGGGGGGACCTGTACCGATCTGCATAATATCATTCCAAATAAATGCTAAAATATATAATATATATTTAAATAATCGTAATATTAGACTGAAGTACAGGCAGCAGGGTGGCTCAGTGGTTAGCACTTCTGCCTCACAGCACTGGGGTCATGAGTTCAATTCCCGACCATGGCCTTATCTATGTGGAGTTTGTATGTTCTCCCCATGTTTGCGTGGGTTTCCCTCCAGGTGCTCTGGTTTCCTCCCACACTCCAAAAATGTGTGTGTGTGTGTGTGTGTGTGTGTGTGTGTATGTGTGTGTGTGTGTGTGTCTGTGTATGTGTGTGTGTATGTTAGGAAATTTAGACTGTAAGCTTCAATGGGGCAGGGACTGATGTGAATGAGTTCTCTGTACAGCGCTGCGGAATCAGTGGCGCTATATAAACAGCTGATGATGTTGATGAAGATGAGTTGTTAATGTTAAGCTTATGAAAAATGCTACCGTATACTAATGGTTTTCCAAGAATGAGGAATAATGAGGTGGACAGAGAAACAAATAATTCTATCAAGCTTGTGACAACCGCCAAATCTACCTAGAGAGTACCTTGACCATCGAGTAGGCATCAAATGTAAGGCAATATCAGGGTGAGTAGAATATGCCTTTCAAGAAACCCCCCTATTGAACAGTGACAAGTCTATGGGGTCCTACAAGCATGCTCATTAGGGTCTTAGTCAATGTAATAAGAACAATCAACAACTGCATGACTATAATACTTTCAGGCCACGCTATAAACAATTAACGAGTTACCCGGTAGATCCCTTTAAGCCACAGTGTCATACTTCCATCATACTGTATGCAGACACAACTTTGTGTGTACATTACAAAAATAAATGTGACATTAAGATATTTTGGTGTTGGGATTCCTCACCAGTGTTGTATGAAGCCTCAGAAATTCTGCCCGAGATTCACGTAAAAATAAGTAAAATTCGTGTTTTTTTAAAGATATGAACCCAAATCACAATGTTCTGAATCCCAACTCAACCTCTTCTTATCAACCATCCACAATGTCTATTAGCGCAGTAGAACACATCACATGAAATCTATTCGGGGTGCTTAAAATTTAAAATACAGCCTTGTTTGTAAAAATAATAGCCACTAACGACTAGCCATCTCAGTTTGGCATATGCCATTATTTCCCAAAAGGCCACAAATTTAACAAACTAGAAAGGAATAATTTCTAAGGCTAAGCTTTACTAACTGTGTATCGGAAGAGTGCTCTATGATGTGTCCAGCTGTACTTATCCATCTTATCCAACAGTGGTGGCTGGGGTTTGCAATTTTATGTGCAACTACTACAAACATTAAGTGAGTGAGAAGTTACAGTTTGCACTTCACAATTGTCATCATTTGCAGCTTCAGTCCTAGATTGATCAGCATGTACATCATCCTCATCCTCATCACCATGAGCAAGAACAACAACGCTTGATGTACATTTAACAGGTTAATTTTTATTTTTGTAAATGACACCTTGTTTGTCAAAGCTTTTCTTTTCTCCCAAAGGAAAATAAGATGCCTTTTCACATGTTGGATTATGGATGACGTTCAAAGGTTTGTTCCCCGATGACCTTGACTGACCCTTAAAGCACATACTAAGCATACAGACCATTACCATTATATCCATGTCAATGGAGATTGGCCAAATTTATCATCAGTGATTATCTAAAATTCAATTCACCCATCTCGATCTGCTGTCGGATATTAGTTCTGGCTTAAGGAGAGTGGGATCCCTCCAAAATATTACATGGGGCTGACACTATATACTGTATATGGGGACAACTCTTTATGTAACGCGGCATGGAGATGAGTCCACCTGCCAGAATTTTGCAAAGGGGTCCTGTTTCACCCCTGCATACAGTAGTTAATTCATCAACCTATGGCAAAAAAAATCCTCTTTATTCTTTGTCTTGTTGTTTGGTGACCTGCTACTTAGTGGAAAAATGTGGCTTCTCATTACATTTCATCTTACAGATGTTTTCAACAGCGGCTTTCAGGCAAAATGCAGCATGCAAATCCTAGCTGGTGAGAAAAGTCAAACACAGGTAGGATGTAGGATAACCAGATGACCTGACTAGATATAGTGACACATTCAGTAGATAAGGACAGCACTAGAGTACATGATGCACAATTTCATATTTAGACAGACAACTACATGAAAATAAGGATTTCACATCCAAGCTGTACTGTGACTCAACCAGGATAGTTTTGGACCTGTAGTTATGTGCAAATATATTAGCATTGACCTTTGTGTGTAACTCAAGAAGCATTAACACAAGTGACATTAAACTATACTCCGAATGAATAATGATAATAATAATAATTATTATTATTATTATTATTATTATTATTATTATTATTATTATTATTATTATTATTCCACAAAAACATATCAACATGATTGTTATAAATAAATAACTGCTTGTCTGTAATAAAGTGTTTTGTTATGCATACACTGTTTTACACATCTTTCATATTTATGCAAAATGCCTTATTTCCCATTTGTGTACATGCTCCATAAACTTTGAATAATTCTTTGCATTAGCATTTCACAAATCTCGCCATCTGAAACGTCCAGGCTACGTGGTTTTATTCCATTAACTATAAAATGTAATATTTTTAGAATAAACCACTAGAAGGTTTTAAGAAAATGCACTTTAGAACCTACAACCCGTCAGCGGCTTGTGTGGTACAGTATAATTAGGGGTGGTCGGGGTTATAGAATAAATTTAAAGTAGATTGGTAGACAGACAAAGGAAGGGAGGGGAGTACTCTGTGTTTTTGGGTTTTTTTTTTATTGCTTTTTAAAAGCTCTTTAAAGCATCTCCTACTGGTTGGCAACCTGAAATGTTACACTGCCAACAGTTATTAAAAAAACAGCCTTGATAGATAAATATATTTTGACTGAAGCTGAAACTTCATTTCAGATTTTAACAGAGAACCGTTGAGCATGGGGAACAGACGTTGTATCTGCTTCTGAGAAGATGCAATTTCACCACCTGACTACACTGAATATATTAATACTCTAAGCAGAGCAGGTGGGAAATATTGGAGTGCACACTTACATAAGAAGGATTTGCCGATCCTTCGGCGAATCATAGATTCTCGACGCTCTGCCGTCAGTTTTTTTTAAATGCCAATTTTATTAAAGACAAAACCAGATGACCTTGTTGTTGATACAATGATTTACAAACATTGTTATTCATTTTTCTGCTGCAGTAGAAAAGCAACATTTAAATTGATCAAGCAACTTTGTTGCAACCCTCTGCAACATTGTTTCAACAAAGTAACATAGCAGCAATAGTTTGAGAAGGGAGCGAGATGTAAGAGTCAAACTACTATCTTAAAATTAGTAAATTTACTTGCTGGCTGAGATCTTCAGTAGATAGTAGATAGGTTAAGAACAACTTTAACTAATGTGTATTTTGCCACCAGAATATATCAGAAAGGGTAATGATATGTATCAAATCATCATATTATTAATTGGAGGATAAAGTTAACAACATTTCCAATATTTCCTTTTAAGTCGCTGCAGAATGTTTACTGTTTGCTTTTAAAGCCTGCATGTAAAAATAAGATATTTACGCCCATATGCTAAGCCATGCACATCTGAAGGTCCGTGCAGTCGGTACCAGCAATAAATGCGCCCGGCTACGTGAATTAGGCATCAATAAAACTTTTCAAAAAATGCAGTAATGCAGCAGAAACAACTCCACATCTCATGCATGAAAAACTAAGTTTTGCTTAATAACACACACAAAACCAGAATATATGTCCGGTCGAATTAAAAAAAGCGTCAGTAAGACAGCCAATCACAAACAGTTTGCTAATGCCATAGACTAGAGTTTATAATACCTGGTCCTCAGGGACCTCTAACAGGACATGTTTTCCTTATCTCTTTGCTGGAGCACAGGTGTAATCATTACTGACTGATACATTGTAACAGATCCACAGGTGGTGTAATTATTTCACATGTGATCTGGAAAACTTGCACTGTTAGGGGGCACTGAGGAATGAGTTTGGGAAACACTGCCATAGACCATCACCAATATTTGTAGCTGACCAACCAAAAATAATACTTTTAATAATAGCTTTCTCAGGCATATGTGCATCTTTTTCCCAGTCTGCATCTGTTCGCAATTGCGTGCAAGCGCCCGTCCGAACACCCCCGTCCCACCGAGGTGCAGGCTGGTGTAAGTGGCAGAATCACACAAAGCTGTATGGACGCATATCTGTCACGCCCACTTTCTGAACAACACGCAAGATACGCTGAGCTGAGTGGAACTCACTCTGCATCCGCCCCTTAGTGTTTTATCACCTATTATTTTCCGGAAACGTCAGGTGACTACAGATGCAGTATACGTATATTTTACACATAATTTAATTAAGCCACACAAAAATCAATGTCTATAAAATAATGATAGCAACACAATAGTGAATATTTCTTCTGACAACAGATCTGATTTACTACAATCAATTAAACCCTGTTCAATCCCAATTCTCCAGGAACATAAGGTCCCATTACAACAAAAACACATTTTGTATCCAGAGATCAGAGCTCAGCCTGTAACCTGTAATACAGCTTCTTGACACTCAATACCAAATCCCGTTTCTTCTGTGCTGTAGGAGGATCCAGAACGGTTTATATGCAAAATTCTATGCACCCCACTTCTTACAGGGTCACGCCATTGCAAGTCTTAGGCTATAAATCTGTGATTCACCTGTTATGATGGAGTTACAAGTCCTAGCAGAGGCTGACAGGTTCTGCTGGGACCTCTAGTCCTACAGCAAGTGGAGAGTCACAGGTTCCCTACAGCTGTTGTAATTTATACCAGGTTTGGATCTACTCTTAACCTTTCATTGCCTGCTTTGCTTATTGTCATCGAGTTCAGGAAAAAATACCTTGAGTCACACTAGACAAGATTTATTAGCAGAAATTCATCTTCATTATCTTGTCTACAAACCAGAACTGGAGGATCCTGGGATATATATGTGGTATCACTGCCTAATAACTAAAGTAGCAAAGCATTGTGGTTAGAGTCTGGAAAGGGTTAAGAGCAGGGGGTAAAGTGGCTGCTGGTGGCTAGTACTCATTATCAATGTAGTATGATAATACCCCTGCTGGAAGCTGCTGGTCTGTTGTACTGGATATCATAGTACCATGCTGACAGACAGAGCTGGTCACAGCCCTGCACTTTGCATTATAAAGGCAATATTAATCTTACTGTGCGTGAGTCCCATATTTAGCCTTTGCATTAACCCTTGCACGACCATGATATACATAAATAGGTATTGCATGCATTAGTGAATAGCAGTGGCAGGTACTGCTATGACACTTGCCTAAAAATATCATGCTGAAACCTCATGTCACTGTATCCAGCAGCACTAATACCCTGTTTCACTCTAAACAGTGTCACTGTCCCCAGAGAGGGCTATACTCAGTCTCACAATAGCATTTAATGGGCAGGAATGCTTCAGAAATCCATACTATGGCACAACATACTTGAATTTAAGAAATTGTTAGTATAGGACATGTTTAGTGATACTTGCGGTATTATAGCTACGCAGATTATCTTGTTATGTTACATCCTGTGTTACAGAGATATATGCAACTTTGTATTCTCAGTGACTACAAAATCACCCACATGAAATAGTGGAACAGCAATATTCACATATAATGATATCATTAAACACAAAAGTCAGTTTTATGATACTGTATCACATGATAGGAGGGGGGGGGGGCAAAGAATTAATTACACTAAACAAGAAAGTTATGTTCATTGTAAGATGCAAATCTAATAGATACAATAACATGTGATAATAAACTATGTTCTATTAAAATCAACTTAGCAGCACTTAGTGACAATATGCAGGTAATACTCATTCATACTATACTCACTCAGAATATATGTAGTTGGAGGTAATACTCCATCCAACTCTATAATTGTTACAGAGTAGTGAAAATGCTGTCCCTCTGTATAAGAGGTAACACTCAGTGACCATAAACAGAAGGGTTTAATAGATTCCTACATTTCAGAGGAAACACTCAGTGACACCACACATAGGTAATACTCAATCCCACTATATGAGAGGTAACACTGATTGTAAGCATATGAGGGTAGTAATAATTATCCCACTACACAAAATTATATTATTTAATAACACTATACATTTGGGAGGTAAAGCTCAGTCCCACTATATAACAGGTATCATTTGGTGACAGTATACCTAGGAAGAGTTATAACCTATGTACCAGGTATAATATACAGTTATAACATCTGGGTAATACTCAGTCTCACTATATAACAGGTAAGGTGACAGTACACATAGGTGGAGGTATAATATCCAGTGTAATACTCAGTCTCACTATATAACAGATACATTTAGTGACAATACACACAGGGAGAGGTATAACATCTGGGTAATACTCAGTCTCACTATATAACAGGTGCATTGAGTGCCAATACACACAGGGAGAGGTATGACATCTCTGTAATACTCAGTCTCACTATATAACAGGTAAGGTGACAGTACACACAGGGAGAGGTATGACATACTCAGTCTCACTCTATGAGTGCACACTTAGTACTCACACTGCTGTTGTGCCCGGACCAGTGCACCATCGCTTGATTGTGAGCGGAGTCTCCGGTCAGAGAGAATGTGCTGCTGGTCAACTTCAGCTCCTCCATCCGAAAGCGGCTCACCCTGTCCGGGTCACTGGCCTGTGCCCGGGTCACCCTGTGCCCGTCAGCTGCTCTTATTCGTCTCCTTCCCCTGCTGGGCATCTCCTGGGAGTCTGGGGCACGGTGCCCACTGTGGCTGCGTGTAGGGGAATCTGCCACCAGAGATCCACTCCACCTGTCACCCTCATCCTCCCTGGCACCCACCATCTGCCCATTCCTGCCATCACTGAGAGAGCCCCCAAACTGACCCCTTCCCCCGGCACCCACATACTGCCCGGTCCTACCACTCACATCACCATCTGCATCCATGGAGTCATCTGGCTCAGCAGCTGTCTGCGCTTCATTCTTCTCTTGCTGAACTTCAGCACCCTCCTGGGTATCCCAGTTGCCCAAAATGCTGTCTCTGGCATCCTGTAACCTGTCCCCAGCCCCTTCATACCCATCACCTACATCGTGCCCACCAGCCCTGCGCTCAGCCCCTCTATGTGTTCTGCCCCAGGCTCCCAGATCCTGGACACTGCCCCGGAGATTAGTCTCCTTCCTCTGACCATCATCCAGGCTGTGCCCCAGTGGCTCCCCCCAATCACCTACAGCACCCCCCTGCATCCCCTTCACAATGTGCCCAGCACCTGTGCCCTGCAATCTGATGTGAGGGTGACAGGATGAGCAGGTCAGGTCCCCTGTGCCCCCCTCCATCCACATAACAGTGATCAGTAGGACCAGCAGACCCCAGTCTTGGAGACCCTCCATTGCCGGAAGCTCCTCTGCTGCGCCCCTCTCACTCCAACTCCATAGAAGTTTCTCAGCTCACAGCCTGGATGGAGCAGTCAGGGAAAAAGGCAAATCTTCTTGCAGAGCTGTTGATGTCGCTCGGGGTTTTGATGTAGGATCTAGCAGACAGGGGAGGAGCTGGATGGAGAGAGAGAGAGATAGATGGAGAGAGAGAGAGGATGGGAGAGGATGAGGGATAGAGGGGGAGACAAAGTTGAAGTGGAACTGAACGCTTGAGTGCAAGAGAGACAGTGAGGGAGGAGGTAGAGCAGATGAGACTGCAGAGAGCTCAGCTCAGTGACTGCTTCATGCAGTTAGAATGCAGCTCAGACAGTATCTCCAGCCACCAGGCACAGTCACACACACACACACAGCAATGACACATGCCTTTAACCCATTCTCTCCCACTGGGTGGCAGCACTGCCACTGCTGGCAGGGTAAAGGTTAAGCCCCAACAACAATCCATTGTATGGTCTGACCATTAACCATGTCTGTGCCACAAGGAATAAACTGCATGCTGTGTGTTCTCAAACTTTCCAGATATCTTCCCAAAATGAACTGCAGTCATTTGTCATTTAGCATTTATTGCATTTGCACCATAGCTCCAATATTAATAATTAGGGTCTGATTTAGAGTCGGATATATGTAAAAATTGTGTTGTTTTTTTGTGCACAAGTTTTTCAAGCCCACTGGAGGTACAGGGCCTGATTCATTAAGGAAAGTAAGGCAAAAATAGGAGTACACTTTCTCCTGGACAAACCATGTTACAATGCGAGGGGTGCAATATGTTTATTATTTTGCACACAAGTTAAATACTGGCTAATTTTTCATGTAGCACACAAATACTTGATAGCTTTATTTTTACACTGAAATTTAAAGTTGATCTAGGACATGTCCTACCCCAACCATACATCTGTCCTCACATTTTAAATTTACCTCCCCATCCAATGCAACATGGTTTTGCCAAGGTGCAAAGTTACTCCTTTTTTTTTGTTTACTTTCCTTAAATGAATGAAGCCCACAGTCTCCATTGAGGCGTATCATTTGCGTTTTGTGAACACCAGGTAAAGATAAATACTGATATGATGACCATGAACATTTGTCTTACAAATGCAAGTAAGATGCAGTGTTTGTACTGCTGGGGGTAACTGACCTAAGACACTTAACTGTTACCAGTAGTGTTCACATATTTGTATAGTAACAGCTGGCAAAATACAACACAACTTGATATTGTTTTCCCTTGTATCTGAGGGAGATCTCTTCAGTTCTGAGTGGAAACGACTACAAACCTTGAGGTGTTATACCACAGATGTCATCCTGTTTTGGCAGCCTTAGAGCACAGGTGATAGCTCTGCTACAGAATTACCAAAACAAATAATACTAGACTTGTGTAACACCCCTTTATCAGGCTCCTCTGGGAATTGGTGTATGGCGTCGTGTAAGATTTCCTCACCTCTCTTATTCAGAACAGTGCATCCATCCAAATCTCGACATGTGGCTTCTTTTCACAGGAGTGTCCGGAACCACGAACACCAAAGAAAGATTTGGGGGACCCCTTGCCCACCACTATGACTATGACCACAAACATGAAAATCACTTTAGCGGAACACAAGAATGGTGTAGATGCCAAAACGGCACATTTATTAGAGGAGGGTTGGGCGCAACTATTTTTCTTATTTTATAACAAAAATATATTTTTTACATTAAATAATGGCAGGGCATACAACAATTCAACATACAGGAAACAATTCAACATACAGGAATAAAGATTACAATTTGTTAAGTGCTAGAAAGCTAACAGTTTGCATAGCATTTCCGATAATTTCCTTTGTACTACTACCTTTACCTGTCACTTAGTGCCTATAGATGCCATCTGGCGCTCTAATTACTCTAACTGATTTTATTATACAACAGCCTGCAGCAGTACTTTCCTTAGCAGTTTAGCTTTTTACAGAGTTTGTTCAATAATTTCACAGTATTTAACACAGTTCTCAATTCCCTGTGCCACACCCAAGGGTAACGAGAGGGGAGAGGGGCAGGTACAAATTACCTGGGCCCGGGGCACCATTTTTTTTGTGCACGCAGGTGGCGAGCTGCCGAGCGCACACCTGCGTCTGGGGGAGTGGTCCACGGACAGTGTGTCATCCAGCAGCCTGCAGAGTAAGCCAGAGTCTCGCGAGATTTGGAGCTCCTAGCTTACTCTGCAGGACGTTTTCTGTCAGCAGCATAGATAAGTACAGAGGGTTATAATTTGTCTTGTGGGGGTTATAATATGTCTTGGGGGGGTCGTAGTGTGCCTGGCGGGTGGTGTGATGTGTCTGAGGGGTAGGGTAGGGACATTCTATGTCAATCGGGAGGTGATCCTACCCCTCGATTTCTATTGGACCTCTCAAAATTATGTCATTGAACACACCCACTGTTTTCACTACTTAAGAGCTGTCAGTCTGGTCCCCGCTGCAGTCTTGAAAAAGCCATAGAGCGAAACGCGCGTTGGCATTTTGCCTCATTACTTACCTTCCAGCTAGCAGCTATCTCCCTCTGATCGCTCCCCAGCACTAGATTCAGGCAGGGCATCTCACATATACCCACGATCTCAGGGAGTCTAGACCCGTTCGTTTTATTATACATTACCGCAAACCGCCGAGAATCCTCTATACCCATGGCAATTCCTTAAGGGGATTTTGATTGCTTATAGCACCTTAAGCCCTATTTCACTTTTTATCTCGGCAGGCTAATCGTGGGTAGATTATACACACCCACGCTCACGGGCATTTGCTAATATAGTTCTCTCCATTTATTACTACGGGGAGTCTATTCATATACTCTGCTTGCAATGTTCAGCGATGCCATTTATATCAGTTTACCTTGATTTATATATACGGACATATAGATAGTGGCACCAGTGACATTATATTTCCAGCTGGTAAGTTTTGGACTTATTGTGTCTTTACTTGTTTATTTTTAATTATTTCGCTCTTGTCTTACCAGATTATTTTTAATGCATACCCAATAAATTCATATTTTATTTATGACCTAAGGAGTGCCCCTCCTATACACTTCTTTCCTCAAATGACTCTTTGATACTCACCATGTGTTTTGGGAACACCCATTGGGAGCCTTCTCTCTCCCAGAAAAGGTACTACATTTAATCATTAGGTCACAATATCTTACTAGTGCGGTCTTCATTGTTCTGTGTTTCAAACATTAAGAGTTGTACAGTATTTGTAGGTAAGCGGCGCGCTAAGCCGCCAACGCGCGTTTCGCTAATTGACTTACTCAAGGCAACCCGATATAGCCTCTAGATCAGTCTTATAAAGTAAATAACCCCGCCCCCACTCAACATCATCCTTGGCAACGTTTATTAACAACCGCTACGTTCGGACAATGAGTGGCAAGGTTGCTGTCCAATGGGTAGGGTTCTCTTTTTAAAATATTTCACTAATCAAATGTAATCTTTGTTTATTAAAGGAGAATATAATTCTGGAAATAATTTAAATATATGAATGCATATAAATACAATTTAGTATTAAAATTTAGACTGTCAGTGCCCTAAAAATATATTTTCGCCTTTTTTTCTTTCCAATTTCAGTCTATAGATTTGTATGTGTGGGTGCACCTCTCCTCTGATGTTCATGAAGAGTATACGTCAATACAATGATTGACCAATTTAATAATGATTAAAAAAGGAGGAAAAAAGTCTACCCGGTGCAATATATATCCTGCTTAGGGTGGCGTGATATGTCTGGGGCATGACGTGGTGTGTCTGGGGGAGTGGCGTGATGTGTCTGGGGGGTGGTATGATGTGTCTGGGGGGGGCGTGATGTGTCTGGCACGTGACCTGGTGTGTCTGGGGAGGGTGGCATGATGTGTCTGGGGGGTGGCATGATGGGTGATGTAGTTGAGGGTTGGCGTGATGTGACTGGGGAGGGTGTGATAAATGTAATATTTTATTATAATGTATATATTATATACTGCGCGATCTGTGTTATGTGCAGTGTTCGCTTATTGCTCGGTTTTCTATACTTGCATTTTCCAACAGCTCCCAACATTCCAGGATCCAAGTAAGAATCCAGTAGCAGGTTGTTAAAGCTGCAATAACAGGTAGGTGAGTGTAACACTATTTTAATACATAATGGGGGAATTCAATAAGCAGCGAAGTGTCTTTGGAACGTCTGCGAAACACTTTGCAGTGGAGATTTGACAGAATTCTCCTCCCAGCTCTATGGGGTGCAAGGGAAAATAAGATGAGATTTCAACCGTAATTGCCAGCAATGTGCGCTGGTAGATATCTGCATGTCACATCACTGGCAATTGGATCTCCACCAATATACCATGTCTAAAGAAGGTCAGCCACGCCCATGTTGACCACGCCCTCAACATTATGTTGTCACGTCCATTTTGTGGTGCCGCTGCGCAGCCTGTGAGGGGGGAGCAAAAATTTGCTGTACCTGGGCCCCAAATTCCTCTTGGCGACCCTGGCCACATCCAAACTCTTTAATCATGTAAATGCACACTAATACATTTAGATCTTGTTGGTGCGTACTGGTGGCCTGCAATCATTCACAGTATATGTATACGCCTAAAATAGACAAATAACCCTTGAACACAGTATTTTACACAGGTGCCTTTGAATAGAGACCTCTTACATCCCTGGTGATCCAGTTATCACTCTTCCCTAAAAACAATAGCACAGTTGAACACTCTCACTCTATGCAGATGAGAGCAAATTGTACAACTTTCTCTGTAATCTTAAAGTGACTGCTCCTCATTGGCTGAATTTTATTCACGCAAAATAGTGGATGGCAAACTCACTTCTCTCTGTTCAGCATATTTATTGTTCCTGTAGTCCTACAACTTCTGATAGCAGTAGCAATTTGTTAGCTTAGCAAACATTTCATTTACTTGAAACAGGTCAAACTCAGTCTCTCAAACCTATCCACCCTCTCTCCCTAAACTCTATTGCCAAAAAGATTTCTCACTCCAGCACTAGCAAAAGGGTAATAGCAAAAATCCACATCTTCAGGACTCCCCACACTATCCCTATACTCTTCACTCTAAGAGTAGTTTCTCAGGCCATTATCAAATAAATAATATAACTAGCTGAACTTATCTGCAATTCCTCCATGCAATATCTCCTTGTCTGAAATCTATTTCAATGGCTGCTGTTTTCAATATTGTCCCAGATAGCAGCTTCAGGCTTCTGTTCAGCTCTCTTGCCAGAATCTCTCTCTCTCTCACTGCTTCAGTTTTGCTTTTTCTCCACTCACAAACTTGGTGTCTTCCTCCCTCAGCTTTTCTGTCTTCACTGACATCTCTCTCAGATTTCTTCTCACACGCTGATTTCGCCCCCATGTGTCAGTGCCTTTTTCTCTAACTTAGAGCAGCCATATACACTCGACTGGTTTAACTCCTCCTCTGATCTATAACCAGCAGCTTTTGAGCTTGCTGGGAGATGTAATTTTTCTCCTATCCAGGCACATGCAAAGTTGAGTAAAGACGCCAATGACAGCAATGATAAAGGATAAATGATGTACATTACAGTATATTGTATGATAATGCATAGGTGCAAGTTCATTTTTATTTGTTTTACAGGATTATAGATAAATGAATAATTGTCACAATCCCACAGTTCTACTTTTCCTGAGTATTCCACTTACTAGAACTTAAAATCTGCACAGAATTAGTTGATTTGAGTTTTGAAGAACACTGCTCTGTTCCAAATAACCTTTGACATGGCCATAAGTACACCACAAGGAGCACCTGTATTTAAAAACCATGAATGGTTTAAAAGCTGTTATAGCAGATAATTGCTAACAGGGGGCCTGATTCATTAAGGATCTTAAATTAAGAGGATTCTTATTTCAGTCTCCTGGACAAAACCATGTTACATTGCAAGGGGTGCAAATGAGTGTTCTGCTTTGCATATAAGTTAAATACTGCCTGTTTTTTTATGTAGCACACACATATCAACTTTTAAATTTCAGTGTACAAATAAGCTATCAAGTATCTGTTTGCTACATGAAAAAACAGTCAGTATTTAACTTATGTGCAAAACAGAATACTCATTTGCACCCCTTGCAATGTAACATGGTTTTGTCCAGGAGACTGAAATAAGATACCTCTTCATTTAAGATCCTTAATGAATCAGGCCCAGGAACTCTGTGCCCAGCTTTTAATAAAGCTTTCTTTGGTATATACTGTACAGGGTGATTCAAAAGTCGCAGTACACCCTTTTATTTCAAAAACTCTACAGGAATTGGGCCGATTGGCCGATTTCAAGATGGCGCCCATGTTTGGTACATACCGTAAAAGATAGACCACATCACCTATACCTTACTGGAGTATTCAGGTTTCCCAATTCCCTGTAGAGTTTTTGAAATAAAAGGGTGTACTTCGACTTTTGAATCACCCTGTATATATATATATATATATATATATATATATATATTGGTAACACTTGTTACACAGGTATTTAATTAGCGTGAAGGGTGGGGGAGAAGGAATCTCTTATTTATCAAGTAGAAAAAAACTTATTGAAATATGACATCATGTTACTTAGTTATAGGGCAGTGTTGTATGAGACACAGTGATAAATCAGTCCCACATCATATTACAAGAGAAAGAGTAGGAAGATATATAAATGTGTATCTGACATTGATGAATCACCCTAAAGAGGTGAATATGATATATCATACACTAAATGGCAGGATCAGTATTATGAATGGTAACTTCAATTTGTAAAAATGCCTACAACATTTTAGTTATTGACTGAGCGGCAAACGGAAGTGTCAGTCAATTAAGTCTTCTCTAATTTTCCAAGCAGAGCAGATCGGGTTTGGAGTAAAAGGAGGTCTCCATCGGGTTATGATGGTGTCATGGTGCTGGTTGCTCCCAGGAGAGAACCACTTGACTTAGGGTAGCTATCAGAGACACACCATGACTAACATAACGATTAGTCCTGAGAGGATAGTTCATGAGGGACAAACCTGAAGTCTATGGGTTGGAGAAGTTAGAAGCATGATGGACAAAGCCGAAGTTGGTGGTTTGTAGAATATAGGATTCTGACTCTTTGGAGCACCGGCAGAGAAACAAAATTCCAACTTTGCTAGTACAGACATTAGTAGGAGTGAGGGCCTTATAAATGCTGCATATAGGTGAGGTCACATAGTCAAAATTGACATTACCTTTTGCAAAATGCATCATCTATAGCTGGTATTGTGTAGGATCCTCATATGTTGCAGATGTCAAAGTAGACGGATCCTCTCAGATGGGACAAGAATTTTTTTGTTTAAATAAAGTTGTAAAATAACACAGGTATCAGTTATACTTTTTCTTTTACAAATCTGTGTTTGTCTTTTATTTTTTATTTTTATACAACATTTGAATAATATGCAGGGGTCCCCATAATATTATACTGGGTTCACTTAGGTGGCAAGGCTGCCAACCAGGGTTCCAAATAACCCACATTAGCCTTAGTGATATTACGATTGGCCCCCTCCCTCCATAGAGCCCCCACCCCATTCTGATTCTGCCATAACAGAGGGACCCCCATGCTTTTCCTATTAATAGTGGGAACCAACCCTGGCAGCATTGGGCTAATTCATTCTTTTGGGTGGCGTCACGTTCCCTGATTTTTACAATTATTTATTTTTTTACTAATAAACCTTCTCACATTCATTTCAATGGCCCATTGGCCCATTCATTTCAATAGCCCATCCATTTTTAGATACTGGAAGCCCCACTAAATGAATGGGCAATTGAAAAGCTCTGTGCTGCTTGCATTCTGGATACAATCAAAAGCACATATGAACTGAGGATGTACCACACAGGAAGAATGTGTGTTTTTCATATGTGGTTTGCACTAGTGTTTTTAGTTATGTAAACAGAAATCCATTTGGTAACTGACTTTTAGTAATTCAGATTGCATTCAGATGCACATAAAAACACATAGTCTGACAGATTTCTAGGTACAATGTAACATAACACGTTGCACTGTAAACAGCTACAAACCAACATTACAAGACATATAACACAATGCTATTTTATATAAAATGTAGCGAGTCAGTGTAAGTGCAAAGATAAAAAGAAAAAAAAAAACTGAGGTCCTGTAACATCACGTCCCATTATTGTTAAACGTGATTTTATGGAGAGGTTCAATCCATTTTATTCTCTGCACTATGCAAAAGGCGCAACAGACATGCAACATTTTTCCTGTATACCAAGAAGCAAGCTTCAAACATACTGTACCTTCTTTCCTGAATCAATGCAGTTATGTCTTTGTAATTAAATTACTACTATCATTTTTAAAATGATAATTTATTCAATATGGCCCCAACATGTTCCCTAGCACTGTACAATCAGTGAACTACGGTCCCGGCTCCAGCAGAGCTTGCAATCTAATTTCCCTACCACGGGCACACAAACACACATTCCAAGGCTAGACTAGTCCAGAAGCAGAGCATTGGGGGGCAGCACGGTGGCTCAGTGGTTAGCACTTCTGTCTCACAGCACTGGGGTCATGAGTTCAATTCCCGACCATGACCTTATCTGTGTGGAGTTTGTATGTTCTCCCTGTGTTTGCGTGGGTTTCCTCCGGGTACTCCGGTTTCCTCCCACACTGCAAAAACATACTGGTAGGTTAATTGGCCGCTATCAAAATTGACCCTAGTCTCACTCTCTGTCTGTGTCTGTGTGTGTGTCTATATTAGGGAATTTAGACTGTAAGCTCCAATGGGGCAGGGACTGATGTGAATGTGTTCTTTGTACAGCGCTGCGGAATTAGTGGCGCTATATAATTAAATGATGATGATGATGATGATTCTTTGTTATCATTGATTACTGTGCACCATCCAACCTGCTGCATCTGCTCTACACCTGTTCTCCTGTTATTAAACCTCAATATGCCGGATTCCCTATTGGCTGATTTTAGAAAACAGGATCCTGAGGTGAGAAAGATCAAGCTGCAGCCAGGTGGTTGACCAGGCATGAGTTATGCACAACACAGTACCACAATGCACCCAAGGAAACGCAGGTTACACAAATCACAAAAAGCTCATGTGTGATAAGAAACCTCTGGCCATATTGTGATATAATCCAGCTGTCAGTCGAGTCTTTCTGGTGCCACTTGTGTAAGTGGATGGAATCCTTTTACTTTCTTCTCAATTCTTCTTTAATCTGTTTAAAAGTAAGTTAATAAGTGTTTAAGCAGCACTGCAGATGGCTCCTGTGCTTTGTAGACTCATGGGAAACATTTAAGTAGGGTAGCATGGATGAGATAGGAAGCTACAACAGCCCCATACGTTATTACCATCACCTCTAACCTTTACTGGGAGCACTGCACAATGTTGTTTGAAAACCTCTAGCCCAGGTTTTTATATGACTGTTTTTACAGTCTTTTAGTTTTGAGCCTTGTATTATCCAATAAGATTTCCTTGTCCCCTGTCTTGGCATCACTTTTGGGTCTCTGCAGTAATGTTTTTCAAACATTGACTCATACCCTGTGCAGCGATAGCCAAGTGCTTCGGAGCCTGTGCTGTCCAGCGATGGCCAGACAAGGCATTTTAAGACAAGCTGTCATTTTGCCTGTTTTCTCAGATACTTTTCATATACATTTGGCTAAATGTCAGACGGGAGTTTGGCAGCGCCTTACATTAGCAGTCACCCTGCCTGAAGCACACAGCTGCCCACATATATACACAGCTGTCCATCATTGGGTGAAGCCATGCATTCAGCTTTATATCCTCTGCATTCCAAAGAGGGATGTGTCTATTTTATAATCAGCATACAATGGTCTGACTCAAACCTGATGCAGCATTGTCTGCTCCATACTGTACCAGCCATCATCCCTGATCTCAAAGAACAATCCAGGATTCAGAGACTTGTGACTGAAGGTTCTATCCTTGTGCTTTCAAGAACACAGGACCACTTCTCTCGTTCTCTCTATGTTTAAACCTAGGCATCTCTTCTTGCTCTTTATACACGTCCAATTGTACTGTACCGTTTCTTAGTCTGCATACTGAATCTAATTCTCAGTATCTGTTTGTTTTCTCTATGTGCGGACAAAATTAATATCCAACTGTACAGTATCTTTTCTTGTGATCTAAATACTGAATGCAATTCTCAGCATTTATTGTTATCATCATCAGTTATTTATATAGCGCCACTAATTCCACAGCTCTGTGCAGAGAAATCATTCACTTCAGTCCCTAGCCCAATGGAGCTTACAATCTAAATTTCCTAACACACACACACACACACAGACAGAGTAGGAACAATTTAATAGCAGACAATTAACCTACCAGTATGTTTTTGGAGTGTGGGAGGAAACCGGAGCACCCGGAGGAAACCCACGCAAACATGGGGAGAAAATATAAACTCCACACAGATAAGGCCATGGTTGGGAATCGAACTCATGACCCCAGTGCTGTGAGACAGAAGTGCTAACCAATGAGCTACCAAGATGCCCATTGTTATTCATTTTTTAAACAACTGCAGAGTAATATTTCTCCTATTCTGTATCCTGGATGCAATTCTCTATTCATATTCTGTATGTACAGAGAATTGCACAGTACCATGTATCTAGTCTGGATGAAACTCCATATACAGTATGAAAGGACACCTGTATTCTAGAGATGGGCAGATGGATTAGTTCAGTTACGAAATTGGGCTAAATTGCAGAGATTCTCTTTTGGTGAATTAATTTGTGAATGGTTACCAACTGTCCCAAAATGTTATGACTATATAACACCCCCTGGATAATCAGGATACCCCATTGACAAGGCAGCAGTTGAGACTGTTGTGGTTACCAGGAGCTAACTGTTTTGGGTTTCTACAGTGATCGGTTTGCATTTCGTGTCTCCCCCTCGCTGCGCCACAGGTGGCCAGTGACTGCCTTGTTGTTGGCGGCTGATAATGCTGCTATCTTACAATAGCCGCATGTACTCCATGAGCCAACACAATTGTTATTCTGCTACAATATGTATCACGTGATCTCCCCATGTTCTAGATGGTAAGCTCATTTGTTAAGTGCCATCTTTACTTTCTGTTTCATGTCATTGTATGTAATCTGTTTATGCCATGATCCCCTCGATTTACAGCGCTGCGGAATGCGTCAGCACTTTATACATAAAGAATAATGATAATAATTACCAATGATAGTCTTTCTCCGGAATGCGGTTGCTCTACCGTTATTTCCTATGGGGGCTCGTCCGGCAGTAATTACTGGTCCAAACCTCTCCCATCATAGAGCTCAGTGACAGTCCCGTTTTATCCAGTCACATTGAAATTTGCAGTGCTTCATGACTTCAGTCAAAATTCGTCAAACTTATGGGGGTTCATGTAACTTTACTGCACCCCTATATGTAGGGTATATGTGACAATGGTGAGAAAAAAAAGTTTATAAAATTGCAACAGTGGCGCAAGGATTACAACAGTGAGGCTTGGGGTTTGGGGTGTCTTGTGCCTCTAGTAATATTACTGATTTTACATCTGTGGATGAAGTTAAAAGTGTTTGCTTTAGCACAGAAGCACCTTGTAGGAAAGCTATGGCAGTTTCTTTATATTCTCTTTCCTTAATAGTCAGATGTCTTATTGGACAGTAATAAAACAACTGTGCATGTGCTTCAAAAAACACTTAAAGGGTAGATTTATCAAACCCTCGATAAAAAGGAAAAGAGGAGGTGTTGCCCATAGCAACCAATCATTTTCTAGCATGTATTAGATACATGAGAGCTGGAATCAGATTGGTTGCTATGGGCAACACCTCAACTTTTCCTTTACAAAAGTTTGATAAATCTACCCCCTAATGTTACATTAGCTCAACAGCTAACAGTGTTAGCCAGCTGCTTAATTCATTACCGCAAAGCCGTTTTTCTATTATTTATTTAATAGCAAATGAGACCAGGCGCAGTAATTTTATTGCATTTCATTTTAATTTAATAACATCTGCATAATTTCACACTGGTGTAAACAGACTTGCAAGCACTTGGCTACATAAAGATAAAAATGCATGCAGTTATTCTAGTGGAAGTGCAGCAAGATCAATGTAAATGAGTGACATAGGGAATCAATATCAGAAATGTTACCCTTTATTACCTGTAAATAATATATCGCTTCTACGGTCACTAATGTGCTCTGCTATGCTTCAGATAGACAGCTCCAGCCACAGCATCCATCTATTTTCCTTATGTACTCCTTTGATGTAAATACACTAATCAAATGGCACCTGTTGCTTACAGTAGACATGTTTTGGGGTGAACCAACGTTCTACTCCGCACTCGCGCCCAGTTTTCCGGCGGGTTTGAAAGACCAATCAGATTCTAGCTATCATTTATTTAGTACATTCTCCAAAATGATAGCTATAATCTGATTGGTTGCTATAGGCAACATCTCCACTTTTCAAACCTGCCGTAAAACTCTCATCTTGATACATTTACCCCCAGGTGTTCCAGTTCATCTCAGGCTATATAAACTGTTTATATTGGTTGTTTACGACATTCTTCTGACTTCAGTGTTTCACAGGTGTTTAGAATTGATTGAATTGATTCACTGCTGGGATTGGTCCCTGCTGGCTCTCTGCACCCAATACCTGTGATAGTGAGCACTCACTTAGCCATTGTGCTCTGTATCAATTGGAAATCTACTTGTGTTTGACCCTGCTTGTGTTTGCTATTCCTTGTCTGTCGCCCGCCCTGATCATGGTTTGTGACCATTCTGTTAGTCACCTGCCCTGATTTGTGGATTATTTCTTTCTATTCTTGTAAGACATTACTGGTTCCTTTGTTTGTTTACCTGGTATTTTCCTTGTCTCTGCACAGTGATCTAGTCTCTATTATTCTGTTTGTATGCACCAGCCCTGAATATAAACCTGCATTACTGTACAAGACCTGCATCCTACTGAGTACCACTGACCACATAGCACTGTATGATAGAGGGGGCTATAGGTGAAGACAGGACTCACATCAGGAGTGTTCAGTCAACATCGAGACAGTTGGGGATGTGCCCTAACAAAGCCATGTTGCGTGGTGGGTAGGGGCTGGCAAATTTAAAATGTGCAGACAGGTTTAGAGGCAGGGGGTGTGTTCTATCTCAAATCTAAATCACTGTGTTAAAGCTCCGCACTACTCGTGAGCTACATGCAAATAGCAGCCAGTGTTTCCCTGCCTGTAAAAAGCATCACTTTCATCTATTGCTCACAACATGGTTTGTACAAAGGCAAATTTGCTCCCTATATAGGGATTTGTTCCTAACTTTTAATCAGTCCCTCCGTGTATGAACTCTACATTAAACAATGGGAACCAGTGATCTGCGCATTAAGCTTAGTTTGTGATCAGTTTACTGAGAATCAAACCCAGTATATGGAAGAGGAGATGATACAGCATGATACAGTCATCCATATTGGGAATAATCTATGCCGTTTTCAGCGCATGATTGAGTGATTGCTCATAACAGGAGAATAGGACTTCGTACAATGTTTTCATTTCATTTAAAAAATGCTATTTTTTTAATGTTAACAGAGGAACTAAAGTAGTAATTTATTTATTTTTTATTCTCTTTATGAGCACACTAACCCCATTTATAAATATTTCTCATATGGGTTTTCTTGCAGGATTAGCTAAAACATATGGAAATTTAAGGGAATTACTAATCTGTCCATTGGAATTTTTTTTTAACAAAATTTTAATCTGTAAATCAAGTGACCATGGGCAATATTTATTTATGACCAAATTTAATTATCATTTAATTAAAAGTATTACTCACCTATCTTGCTGCATCTTCACCTCCTGTAGGATGGATAGATTTTTGGAGATGAGCAGAATTTGAAGAACTGTTGCACAAGGCATTCATTTGTCGACTTTCAGAAAGTCAACAATATTAGGTTGACACTTCAAATGTAGACAGTATTACATGGTTAGGGTTAGTTAGGGTTAGGAATAGGGTTATGGTTAGGGATAGGATTAGGATTAGTTATGGTTAGGGATAGGATTAGGGATAGGGTTAGGGTCAGGGTTAGGGATAGAGTTAGGGTTAGGGCTAGAAATAGGGTTAGGGTTATGGATAGGGTTAGGATTAGTTAGGGTTAGGGATAGGATTATGGATAGGGTTAGGGTTAGGGATAGAATTAGGGTTAGTTAGTGTTAGGGATAGAGATAGGGTTAGGGCTAGGAATAGGATTAGGGATAAGGTTAGGAATAGGGTTAGGGTTAGTTAGGGTTATTCGGTTAGTGGGTTAGGGATATGGTTAGGGTTAGTTAGAGTTAGGGTTAGTTGGTTATTGGGTTAGGGATATGGTTAGGTTTAAGGATGGGGATAGGGCTAGGGATAGGGTAAGCGTTAGGGTTAAGGATAGGGTTAGGGTTGGAGTCTGGGATAGAGTTTGGTTTAGGGTTAGGGATAGGGTTAGAGATAAGGTTAAGGTTGAGTTTGGGATAGAGTTGGGGTTAGGATTAGAGATGAGGGTGGGTATAGGGTTAGGATTTGGGTTAGAGTTGAGTTAGGGTTAGGTATAGGGTTAGGGATATGGTTAAGTTTAGGGATGGGGATAGGGTTAGGGATAGTGTGACAGGAATGACCGCCTATGCCACCCTGTTGTTGCTGGGAACTGGCTGGGCTTACTTTGCCACCGTTTCCTTTTGTTCTCCAAAATGCGCCCTCTTGCCACAGTAGGAGGGGCTTACACGAGCTGCCACCACTGGACTCCTTACAGGCATCCAGAACCAGGTTTATTTTTGGTACTGACACTGGTAGTGTACCTCGTTGCTGGTCTACCTGGACTGATACTACCGACCTTTCACTATAGATCAGGGTTGCTGTGGATGGATCCCCCCTGGCCTATCACACTGACCAGGGCTGCTGGGTAGCAGGCAGAGCGGTGGTACTGGAAAAGCTTCGATCCAAACCTCAGAAACAGCCGCCGAATAGATTAGATTTAGGGTCTAATCTGCAGGTCACAGGAACACAGCAATATTGAATATGTTTTCAAGCAAGTTCTTGAAGCAAGATGTTTATTTGCTCTCACACTGGTTGAAGGTACTAGTGTGATCAGGTCAGATGGAAATCAGAAGAACAAATTTCAAATACAAGCTAGTGCTTTATATACAGTTTAGAAACAGGCTATTTTTAGCATCAGAATGTACCCTATTTACACAAACATGAATTTACATGCATTGCAAAGCTAACAAAATTTGTGGTTATCTATGAAATTCACTCTGGACAAAAGGCCACACAGTAACAACCCCCTGCTGGGCTTTTGGCCAGAACAGGCATGACACTTCATCACAAAACTTTGTTAGCAATTCCTGCTATCAGACTCCCTTCCATATATGCCTAATTAGAGGTTTCCACTAGCAACTTTACAAATCCCAAACAATGGCACTTCCATACAAAACACATCCCAATACACAAAAGACCTCCATCCACAAAGGCCTATTGTATCAGATATATACATCATAAATAAGGCATATCCTTTAGTAAGGTTAAAACTCTAGGGTTAAGGACATGGTTAGGGATAATGTTAGGATTAAGATTACAGTTAGGGTAAAGATATTATTATCGACCTAATAATGCTGTCTACTTTTGAATTGTCAACTTAACAATACTACCTACATTTGAATTGTCGACACAATAATACTGTCTACATTTCAGTTGTCGAGGTAATAATTCTGTCAATGTCATTATTGTCGACTTTCCAACCCTGTCTATATTATGGCGTCAACCATATAAATCTCGAACACCCTGATAACCAATCCTGATGCGTTTAACACAAATACAGGCTCAGTCCTAACCGCCTGCAGTGTGCCGATCTCAGACGTGAATTAACTGCTATAAAATCTCTTTATTTATCGATGGGGTTAACACTGACGATAGCACTGCTTTCACTGTAGGTAACCCCCATCAGCAATAACATTCACTGACTTTCTCTAGCGATAGCCTGACGTAGGCCTATTTAAGAAAGACAGCGATGCTACAAGCACCGCCACAATACTTCCTCTGTGATCGTCATCTCATTCAAGTACAAAAATGCTTTATTATTTCATTTTTTTCAACATATTTTTTAACATATTTTTAAACTATTTATTTCTTTTTTTAACAAATTGAGCAAAAGTCCCAAGTCGGAAATTTCATTCTCCCCGTTGCTGCCAGGTCAAGCCTGAGCATATCACTGGACACTGGCCTGTCAAAACACTAAGGGGTATATTTACTAAACTGCGGGTTTGAATATGTGGAGATGTTGCCTACAGCAACCGATCAGATTCAAGCTGTCATTTTGTAGAATGTACTAAATAAATGATAACTAGAATCCGATTGCTTACTTTAGGCAACATCTACACTTTTTCAAACCCGCAGTTTAATAATAATACCCTTAAGTCTTCTCTTGCAGCTTCCGGCCAGTACTCCGTGCAGCTGGGTATCAACCGGCTGTCACGGCAATATTTTATTAGTAAATCAAGGCGCCATTAGGTTTTCTATTGCTGTGATAAACAGCAATAAAAAAAAACATCCCTACCGCCACTTATTAATAAATAAGCCGACCAGGGTGACTGTACCAAATTTATATATATTGTAAAAGTATATATTTTTTTAAATTCCTATTTGCTTGTTGAAGGTCATTTATAGAAAGCAAAAAACACGTCTGTATCTAACTTGCTGCCACCTCATCTCCTTGAAAACAATAATGACATATAATGTCACACATTTGAAGTACTTAAGTCACATGATAATGCGTTTCCCAGCTTACAACAAAGCACTAACTTCAATAGCAACGCTTATAACTAAGTGCTATTGTTTCTTAATATCTATATGTAAAAAGATTCTACGTATTAGACAGAACAGAACATTTACACACAAAAGAGCCTCTCCAAACACATTCCAATTTCAAACTGTTTTTTATTTAAAACAGTGAAACAAAATTTACAATTATACACGATACTGTGTTATTGTTTCCTCCACATACATATTTACAGGTAAACCCTTTGTTATCGCAGTATTTTTATTTTATTTATCTTTTAAAGCAAAACACGTATTATTATTATTATCGTAGAGTTGTAAGGCGCTTCAGTGCTCCGCAGCGCCACACAGTAGGGAAAGCAGGACATACATAAAAGAAGGACATAAAAGGCAGACAAATTAAATGCAGACATTAATACAAAGGATATGGAGGACCCTGCTCGTTACAGAGCTTACATTCTAAGTGGAAGAGGGCACAGCTGAAACAAGAGGAGCGAGTGCGGCTCAGAGTGGAGATTGGAACAGTTGTGAGGGTGCATTAGTGTGAATAGTGTTTTCGAGGATAAGGTCACCTCTAAAAATGAGATGGGTTTTCTAAGAGCGCCTACAGATTAGAAGGCTGTGGGATGGAATATATAAGAACCTTTTTTTTTGTGTATCATAAGGAGTAAAAGCAATAAATATGTAAAGTAGGCTAACTCAGTGTGTCTGACTAGGGTAAGAGCACCTATTGTATTATTTTTTCACCTCCTGCATATCTGTGTGTTACAATTTTTGAAATGGGCGGGGATAGAACTCCTTGCAGCCAATCAAAGCAGAATGTCCCCAGCAGTAGAAGGGACTGATCTTGTGGGAGGAAATAATCACACCGCCAACAGTGTGATTATGTTAGAGAGGACAGGGCAGCTGGTGAGAGGAGCAATGTCGTGTGAGGAGGTGAATGGATGCCACAGACTGCCCCGTCCACCATATAACTTTACAAGTCCCCAAAACCAAGACAGAGAAACAGTATAAAGGGGATAGAGTTATGGGAAGAGTAAAACCTATCTCAGTTTCTCAGTTATCACGTCTACAAATGGCTTTAACAGACCAGGTACGGCAGCGGATTTAATGTCATCGATATCATCACAGGTAGAAACCCCTTTGATATTTTGGGGTCTATCACTGTTTCTAATAAGGCTCTGCGCTCTTACTTAAACAGATCCCTAAATCTGTAATCCTGTCCTGGGAATATAGATGGAGAAACTGCAAAGGAGGAGTGGGCTGTATCTACAACAACTCTGAATCATTTATTACTTATCATTAATTATTGATTATCAACTGGGGAACTGTCTATATTTCTCTGTCACATTAAACAGATTTATACAACGGCACCTGGCGAGATGTGTTTGTCGAACATCCGAAAGGAGACATCGAGGTTAGAAAGTTAACTGTTACTAGTGAGTTATAGGAGAATATATAAGAGGTGATCCCCAGAATAAAGCCAGATAATAACAAATTTCTAGAGATTGACCTATAACACTAGCCAAGGGAAAAGTTGAACCACTCTTGATTAAGTACAGTTGAAATTGCTAGGGTAGAAAATCTGCACACTCTATTGTAAAAAATGGATGATCCTGGGGGATTTTAATGGCTGGCAAACTACTTTCTCTTGGCTGATAAAGAATTAATTTCCTCCACTGAAACATACATTTTACAGAAGCAGACATCCATCCTACACAAAGCCATTTGACTCATCTACGGCATAAAATTGTAGCAAAGCATAGCAAAGTTTCTATACTGGCCATTAAAGAGCGGCGTTCACCTACACTCAGTGGCATCAGCTATTCAGTGGACCGCACCATTTTCCATCAGAATGAAATATATAAATCATTTAGCAAAAGTTGTATAGGGAAGTATAACTGTGATGGAGAAATTTATAAAAACTGGTGCGTCGGTAACAACTTCTTTAATCCATATTAGCCAATTAGATTCTGAAGTGTAACTTCCATTTAGTAAATGTCATTACTTTCAGTGGGATATAGCACCTTTTTCATGTGCACCACTGTTCATAAATGTAAACATGCGTCTTCTAAGGGCAAAAATAAATAAATCTAAACTTTGGTATAAAACAGAGAGCGTAACAATGTTATAGCGGCTCCTATGCAGCAATAGTGAAATAGAGCATGTTTAGAGCTATTCACTTGTGTGCCAACCTTAAGGCCATCCCATAATCGCAGCCAATCATACATTACACTTGGATGTCATCAAGGTCTATATAACAACAAACATTGCAGCTTGTAGTTGCATTGGGGTTTTTTTGTAATGGTTTTCAAATTAATAAATTATAAATAAGAACTATAGTTCATGGCTACTGTCTGCAGCCTTAATTTGCAACACATATTGGAGTATCAAGCCTTCTAAAAATTAAAAGTGGAGGTGTTGCCAATAGCATCCAATCAGATTCTAGCTATCATTTTTTAAAATGTACTACATGAATGATAGCTAGAAGATAATTGGTTGTTGTGAGTAACACCTCCACTTCCCCTCTTTAGAACCTTTGATAAATATAACCCATAGAATCCAACTAGATTTCTGGCTCATGAGATTTTACTCAAAATTTGTTTTTCTGACTCGCCATTCCAGAAAGTCTTAAAATGGAAAATGAGTTCACAAATATCTATTTGTTTTTCGGAAAAAAGTGAGCAGGATCTTTAGGAATGTGAGGTCCATATGATGTTACTCAATTACCAAATTTATCAATAAGCTGCACAATTTCTGGCTGGGACTGAAGAGTGAGCAATGTCTACTAGGTGCTTGCATGGTGTGAACATTAAGGCAACTAAGCTGGTTCAGTAGCTTGTGTGACAAGAGTGCAACATTTATAAAGTATTACGGTAGCTATCTGCTCTATAGATATGTGTCCTATTTAATTGCAACAAACTAACCTCCACCCGTGACCACTTCTTCTCAAGCAACCTCAACCAGCAGAAACATGGATCACCTGCAGCCCTTCCACATCGTGGTCTCTACTTCACCCACACCTTCAGGCCTTGGAGAAGACAAAGAGGTGGTGTCGGACTACTCTTTTCCCCACAGTGTAAATTTAATGTTCTCCCACCTTGTTCCTATCGTTTGAAGTACACACTAACTTCTCTCTCTACATGTTGCTGTGATCTACTGTTACCCCGAATCAACCCAAAAATTCATTGAACATTTCTCAGGCTGGCTCCCACATTTGTTATCCTTTGACATACCCAATATTATCCATTTAAACATCCCGATTGATTATCCGCATTTTCTGCCTCCAGACAACTTTCTCAAACATCCTCTCTCGACCTCTCCCAGTGAACCAACTGTTCTACTCCTTGTGATGGTCACTGCCTTGATCTTGAATTTCCTAAGTTTGTTCAGTTTTTGAATTCTTTAAGACGCCATTTGCTCTCTCAGACCATCACATGATAACCTGTTTTCTTGTTATCTCTTCACAACCAGTTTAACTCCTCATAGCTACAGGAATCTCAGTTCTATTCATTTCATTCATATCTTTTACCAATGTTCACATTTTTCTGTTCTTACCTGGCAGTCGTACACCTTAATTACACACTAGCAACATCCGTTGAACAAGTGGCTCCAGCATCAACCTCAGCCTCAGCGTTGCTCTCAAAAAACTCTCCCACAAAGGTCTCATACTTCTGATGACTTCCTTAAATATACTTCTATTTACCTCTTGTATCTAAATGCTCTGAACACTGCCAAACAAACATACTTCTAATGTCTCATTTCTGCTCAGACACTGCCGCAAACACCTCTTTAAGACTTAGATATCTTCTCAACTCTTCTACACTAACACATCTGACCACTTTGACCCCTCTGCTGTGCCCAAAATTTACATTTCTCAACCTCTGTCATTATCTGCTACCATTGCCGGTTACAAGCCCTTTTTCGGGCTGCACCAACTTAGTGAAGTCACTTCCCTCAAAAAAGAAGATTTTTCCCAAGGCTACAAACCTTTAGCTATACCTGAAACACTCTTTAATGAAGCTTATTACATTCCTGAACCACCTTCTTGACCTCCCTGAAGTATTCTACTCGATTTCCACTCCTCCACACAGTTCACTCAAACTTAAATTTACATTTTATACTCAACCTACTGACTCCCAAGCCAACATTGCAGTGTAACTGGATCATAGCCCACTAAGCATTTCCCAATGCAATCTGGCTGGACTAGAATATGTGGTACTTAACCTCATGTGTCAAACTCCTATTGTCCTATAGAGTGTAAGCTTGCGAACAGATCCCTCTTACCTCTCTGTCTGTATTACCCAGTATTGTTTTATTACTGTGTTCCTTCCTAATGGTAAAGCATTATGGGCTTTGCTGGTGCTATATAAATAAATATTAATGAATAAATGGATATTTAAAGGCTCTCTATCTCTTGGATATATATATATAGATGGTGGAATGTACTTATTTAGCGAGAAGATAAGATTGTTTCTTGGCACAGACTGGCCCTTGATCCACAGATATTCAATTTTATTATTAGATACAATAAGACAGTACTGTCAGATGATTCTATAATCCTCTTCCATATGTATGAATCAGCATTCTTTTGGATATAATCCAACTGAGAATGGGGCTGCTGAGTACTAAGAGTTTGCATTCTGGCGATCTCTAATCATTTCGTGTAGCTTTCATTTTGCTAGGATGTATGTATTTTAATATATACCAATAAAGATTTGTATTTTATCATATACACCTTTCATTAACCTCGTATCCTAGAGTGCCCCACGCCATAACCTCTGTTCTGTCCTTTTTGGTTACCAATAGATCTCTAAAGCTGGGTACACACTACAGAAATTTCGACCAACTTTTTATGCAGAGCGATTTTACATGCGATCGATGGTCCGATTGCTCGGTCCATGGACTGCATACACACTAGCCTTGTTTAGGACGATAAAGGGAAGAGCGGACGTCCCTTTAGCGACTTTTTACAGCCATGTTGTCGTGAGCAATGACTGTAATTTCGTACTCACTGTTGTGGATCGGTCAGAAGTTTATACACACTACATAGCGGAAACGAGATTGGAACGAAAATATTAAACGGTACGACCAACCAAATGAGGCGATAATCGTCCATTTGGGCAGACTTTCGATCATCGTGTCACTGCACACACTGACCCGACTTTTGAACGAGCGGTTGTATGTCAGCTGATTGAGCCGATTATTGGACGAAAACAGTGTAGTGTGTACCCAGCTTAAGCTATGCAACGAGTGGGGCTTTCTGTGATCTGGATTGGCTTTGAATGAGACATGACAGCAATCGCAATGTGTCTCTAAACAGTCACATCACTCAGCGACAGAAGTGGAAACTGACTCGGTTAAAAGACAGATACTGGGTAAAACGTAGGATCTCCCATTATTTCCATTTATTTCAGATTGGTTATATCACCCTGCACAGCTCCCACCACCAAGAGTGGACATGGCATGATTGCCATCCAACGCTAGAGAAATGGGACATGGTATCTGTAAACAAGTTCAATACAAAGCGTGCCAAAAGTAATTGTGAGTTAAAAGTAGTCAGTTTCTAATGATGCTGCCAATTTCATAAAATAAATTATTTCAATAGTGAATCATCTGTTTGTTATCCTTACAGTTGCTGCAATTGTACAGATATAGATGGTTTTCAGACCATCACATGATTTGAAATCAGAAATCGCACCAAAACGTAATTTCTTGCTAACGTGTTGCTATTCTGCCTTCATTTCGTGGCTCACACATCTTCTTGTAACTTTTACTAAAATATTGCTTTTAATTTCTGTGGTTTTCAGCCCTGTTTTATGCATTTTCATCAGATCGAGTTGTTTATTGTTTTCATTGCACTGGAATATGAGACAGCTCTGCTGTGGCCCAACCACAAGACGCTGTAAAAAATAACTTTATCTGGAGGTGGAGACCATATTTAAGAGAAGTCTTTGCTGACGTCTGATCCTGGGATATATAACACAATGCAAAGTTTCTTTCTCTTATCGTATAAAATTGTCGACAAACCTCATTTAGTTATTTCCCGCCCAGACGCCAATTATTGAAAAAGTTTACAGATAATCAATATTTACAATGTCACTATTTAATGTCACCTTAGCCCCCGGTAGCAGAAGGGTTAAACGGTTGAGTGAGAAGGCGCTTTCTACTCCACAGGCACAAAGTAAAACGACTTCGTTTGTCACATTGCATCTCATTGCTGTTGCTGGTCCCCCAAGGAACCAATTACAAGTTCTTTGGCCACCAATCAAGATAATTATGCGGGATCTGCAATGAAGGCAAAAAATGTAGCAAACGTATGACCAAAGCTGGGAAGAGGAATGTGTCTCCCGACTACCGTTAATTTTACTTTACAGACTACAGGGGAAAAGATCAGCGTGAGTTTGTGAAGAGCGTTCAGTGCATCAGATTCTTTTGTACCGCTGTCAGCCATGATTCATACACATATTCTTAAAGGAACCATTTATCCCGGCTGATATTAGAATGCTGTGATTTACCGCATGGTGGCTGTTGCGTCTCATACATAGAATACAGCAGAAATGCTGCTGGTGGGGCAGTAGTAATCACATTGTGCTGGTGTGTTCACTTCTCAGCCTTGTTGTTATTCATCAAAACAAAGACCAATAAACCAAGTTTTTTTTATTATACCACCTGCCCAGCTAAGGACCCATTTATCAGCGTTTATGGACAACACCCTACTGGGCCCAGAAAATAGAATGTGCCTTCAGCAATATTAAAGCAGGTTCTTGGCTTAAGCCAACACTCTGAGCACCAAATATATCCGCATGACTGTAGTGCAGAATGTGGGGACGATGGTGTGAGAATGTGCGTGGACTCCCCTCATTAACGTTGCATCACTAGTAATGTTGCTATCACAAACACACCCGCTGCATTAAAAAAATGGTCATAAAACATAAAATGTCAAGTGTCTTTAGCTATAGGAATCACCAGTAGCATAAACACATTCGGGTAAATGTATCAATCCTTCTAGAAAGGAAAAAAGTGGAGGCAGAGCTGTCTTAATGCGTGGGCACGTTGGACAGTTACCCAGAGGCCCCACGAGAACAGGGGCCCCATTGTCTTGCCAACATTTCAGCATGATTTTCCAGATTTATTCAGAACCTTCAAACCCACTTTATTGAACCGTTTAGGTGGACTAATCACCTCGGTATCAGTTGTTATCTGTACACGCCATCTTGCTTTTGCAAATACATATCTTGGCCATGAGAAAAGCAATGTACACATACTAATTGTACATAAGCGAGACAAAATCAACACACATCGTTTTTTGCTAAGCAATTTTTGAAGTTATTCTCTGCAAACAAATTTTGCAAATGTTTGTGTTGAACACTTGATTAATAATAAATAATTCATAGTAATTTGGTACCGTGCCATCTCCGTCTGTATGATTTACCAACCGAGTACCATTTTTATGTTGAATTTCTTGTTTTTCAACTTCATGTTCTATTGTCCAAACAATTGTGTGGATTAATATCTGCTGTACAGCATGTTTCTTAATCTTTAAACACAGATTTTGTTGAAGGTAACAATAAATATAAGCTTAATTTTATCGATAATATGCATTTTTATTCCTGTGAAAGGTTGCGTAGGTTGGGCCCCAGTGCACTGCTCTCCCCAGGATCCTATACTGCTGTTAAGTTGACCTTGATGGAGATGTTGTCCATAGCAGCCAATCAGATTCTAGGTATCATTTTCTAGAATGTACTAGATAGTTAGAATCTGAATGATTGCTATGGACATCACCTCTACTTTTCCTTTCTAGAAGTCTTGATACATTTTTCCTATTATCTATGAATGTAGTATTTCCTGAGACACATGGTGTAAATTAATGAACCCAACCATACCTTTCTAGACATTATCCCTTGGAAAGATCTGAAGCTGCACAGGTTTTGTATGCTATATATACCTGTAGCTGATTCAAGCTATAATGCCAGATGTGACTGAGTAATAGGCCACTAGTGGGAAATAAGCAATTATTGACAGGGGAAATAAGCCTATTAAAAAGAGTAATGCAACAGAAAAAAGTGTATTTTAGCCGCATTATGTTTAGTTATCAAGCTAAAAATATTATAGAAAATAGAATAAATATATCTACTCACATTCAGCCTTTTTTAAGCTATACTGGCAATTTTGTTGTTTGAGCTGAAATAAGCAAAATTAAATATGTTATTAATTTATTGTGTGGAACAAAAATAATCTGTTAAAAAGAAAAGTTCACCCATGAACCCGTTGGCAAACAGCAATTTTTAAATTGTTTCACAGATTCTGGATGGGGTAGAGATCTTTGTTTTGGCTGGGCCATTCCTGGACATTATATTTTATGGAAGCCACTTTAATAAGACTTTTGCTGTATGCTTTGGGTCATTATCCTGCAGCAATATTCATATACTCCCAAATCCTAGGTCTTTCAGAATTTGCAGCAGCCCCCCCCCCCACCCAGTTCTCCAGGCCCTGAAGCAGAGACATTTTCCCATGGTATAGTTCTCCCACCTCCATGCTTCATGGTAGTGATAGCGTTCTTGGAATGATGTGCATTTTTTAGGCTTGCTCCGCAGAAGTTGTGGCAGCAAATTTCAGTCTTGGTGTCATCAGCCTATAGAATGTTCCGGAACTACGAGATGCACCTACTACAGGGTCTGGAGGTAAGGGGAGCTTGGCAATACCAACCCCTAAAAAGTCTCCACCGCACTTCCTGAGGCCTAATCTCTGCTATGAAAAGAGGAGGTCGGTGTTTTTATGATGGACTTGGGATATAAGGAATAATAAAAGTATTTGAAATTTTAGATCTTTCCCTGGTAAGTGTTTTTCATTAGCCTTTTCAAATGTTACTTGGTCTTCATGATGAAGCTCAGGTTTGGAAATGCACTAATCAACCGTGGAACCTCTCACAAACAGGCTTATTTATTTATAAATCAATTGAAACAATATAATTGCACACTCAATTACGTGACCACTTAAGACAACTGGGATGTGCAAGAGACTAACTTCTGTAGTTAATTATTGCATTTTTACTTGTAATTATTTTTTATTTGACATCATAGAGCATTTTTGGTTGATCAGTAGTAAGAATTCCAACATAAATCAATTTGATTTTATGATGTAAGAAAATACAATGTTAAAATCTGGTGATTAGTTTTCATAACTACTGTAATTGCATTAACAATTAGTGCTCATGCAGCGTGTAATGACTTAAGTTGTGTCTTGGTATCAGAGTTTTAACATCAGCTTTTGAACTGTTTTGCATATTTTGTGCAAAACAAATGCAAGTTTATCCATCTATATCTAAGTCAACTCTAACAGTGCTAGTTCCTATGACAGTAATGTATATACCACATACTGTTCTCAGGGTCAGCTTGCCCATTAGTTGAAAACTAGGTGGTTCCCCACCCAGAAATCTGTCTGACTGGTTCATGTTACCAATAATAAAATGGTTACTGAGAACAGATTGAATAAAACGGCTGTTTCTGCGTGTAAATACCAGTATTTTAATGTCATTCTGCTGCCTGTCCGCGCACGAGTAATCAGCCTGTTCCATCAGATTTCCGTGTGGCTGAGGGATTATTAAATTTGGTCTGATGAATAGAAAATGACATTGTAACCACAGTATCATCTCGTTTCATCGTTTCATGGCTCCGTTTATTGCGTTAGGAGGAGTCCGTGCTTTGCCTGCCTGTGTTCCCATTCTGCAGCTAATGTACCTTGTAATATGTGGTGTTGGCAGGCACTGCTTTTCCACCTTATTCTCGAAGAGTCACTGGCTCAATAATCAGGGCCATCTTAACAACATTATGGGACCCTGGGCAAAGCAGTGCACCGATATAAATATAGATATAGATATATAGAGATAGATAGATAGATGTACTTGTTCAGTGACCCTTGAAGGTTTTTTTTTGCAGGTTTTTTTTTTTCAGGATTATTTATTCTAAATAAGAGCCCTGCCTATGGGGCCCCCTTGTCCGTGGGGCCCACGGTCACCTGCCCATCGTGCCCAATGAAAGAGATGACCCTGCCAATAATCAACTCTTTCTATGCTGTTTAGCTTACATGTTCAGAGGCTGCCTTTTGTTCTTAAATTTGCAATATTAATTTGAGATATCCTTGATTATATCTCTATCCAAGACTTTATATACTGCAAATACGACTAGCCAACTGTTGGGCTTAACCCTTCATGAACCCTACCTGTTACTGATATGAAGAACCTTACACCTGAGTTAGCAAATTGTTTGAATAATGTGATTGCCAACCTCGGCCCACCTCCAACTCAAAGGTCAAGATGCCCCATGTTCAGATTAGGGGTGTAGCCAACAGGCACCATAGCACTATAATTTTGGTGGGCTACCCTGCACTTTTGCTGTCCCGGAGCGGAGGGGCAGGCCCCCCTTACCGCTCAGCCACCTTGCAGCCACTTCGGCTGCCTCCGCAGTAGTTATGCCCCTACCAGAGACATGTTAGGTATTGAGCGAAAATGCCAAAAATTTAGTAAGCCTGGAGCCCAAAGAGGGTTAAAAACACAGTAATAAAAGAAACTCCACAAAAGAACAACCAACATGAAAGAATTGAAACACTGTATAAACATACAAACTAATTAGGCATCTAACTAATTAGCCTATATGGATATATAGCCTTGTTTATATCACGTAGAAAGATTTTATTACAGGTAGGAGACCGTATGGATCAAGGATGGTAACGTGCTGTTCCTAAGCTGCTGGAGAACCTAAATATATAGTATACTGTACAACCTGTGATCATTTCCTGATTGAATCATCCAAAAGTAAAACATTAAAGTGTATCTGTCACACGCACAGACATTTTTCGGCGCTGACAAAGCTACATGGTGATGTAGTCTATCGATTTATTAGAAACGAGTGACACAAACACACAGCAGTTCCTAGCATATCTAGGACACATTGGCACACAGCGGTGGCAGAAAGGAAAAAAAAAAGGGGGTCCACCCTCTCACCCCCCCCCCCACCCCCATGTTGGGTCTTAAGAAATATTCCAAAACTCGCAAGATCTGAGATCCGACGACGTAGCGATGACGTTTTGCCTCGTTTTCAAGTCCGAGGGCGCACGACAACTCGGATCTGCTAAGCTCGGGTATGTTCGGTTCTCGGGGAACCGAGCCTGAGCATCTCTAGTACCTAGTAATTATACACTTGAAGGGAGCATAAACATTTAAAAAGTATATTAAAAATGATACTAATAAGCACAGAAAATATTGTCCTGCATCAAGTGAAATAGGCAGAGTGAAATTTTCATGCGGAAAGGAGTATTAGGTGAGCTTGAAAACTATAATCCTATAACACGAGTGTGATTGGCTGCAGCTATAAGAGTAACGGAACATTAAACTCACTGAGGAAGAATCACACAATTGTGCTATTCATTTATAAGAATGTACAAGTAACATAAATATTATGCACTCGCAATGCTACATTTAATGCACCGTCTCCTGGATACTCTGCACTTCTACTTTTTCATGCATTTATTTATAGTTCAGGCAGCACTTTATGATAAGTAAAGATATTTACAGTGCAATTATAGCCATGACCATACCATCAAAAGTATTGGAAACGTGAGGAAAATCTGCTGTGAAAAGTTCCTGCACCATCAGCGCCTGGATTTTACTGGATGTAATTTTCATAAATGTTCTATAAATCACATTTTGGTATAAAATAAGATACTGCGCAAAGGATAGGTAAAGTCCAATACATAGAGGACAGATCCTAATACAGTATAATCAGATGTAACCGTAATGCAGCAACTTTAGATATATCTAACTGTCACTGTTGGATTTATTGTGCTGCAAACAGTTCTCAATTATATCATTTAGAGTGCAAGCTCTTTGGGGCAGTGACTGTCTTTTTCCTTTGAGTGCTACTAAGGTGTTTATTCACTTCTGCCTCGCACATAATTTGCCTGATTCATTAAGGAAAGTAAGGCAAAAAAATTAACTTTGCACCTGGGCAAAACCATGTTGCATTAAGGGGGAAGTAAATTTAAAATGTGGGGACAGATTTATAGTTGGGATAGTGCATGCCCTAGATCAGTGTTGGCTAACCTGTGACACTCCAGGTGTTGTGAAACTACAAGTCCCAGCATGATTTTCCAATATATAACAGCTTATTGCTGGAAGGGTATGCTGGGACTTGTAGTTTCACAACACCTGGAATGTCACAGGTTAGCCAACACTGTCCTAGATCAACTTTAAATCATACTTGCCAACTCTCCTGGAATGTCCGGGAGACTACCGAAATTCGGGTAGGTCTCCCGGACTCCCGGGAGAGCAGGCAAGTATCCCGCATATGACAATTTGCGCCTCAAAATGACGCGATTCGCAGTGAATCGCGTCATTTTGGCCCCGCCCCCGCAACAAAAACATCATTTTGTTGTGGGGGCGGGGTCAAAATGACGCGATTCACCCTGCCCTGCCCCTCCCGCCCTCCATCCATGCCCTCCTGCCCAGGATCTCCCGGAATTAAGTTTCCAAAAGTTGGCAAGTATGCTTTAAATTTCAGTGTACAATTAAAGCTATCAAGTATTTGTGTGATACATAAAACAACAGCCAGGATTTTAAAATAATAAACTAATTTACACCCCTTGCATTGTAACATGGTGTGTCCAAGAGAAAACGTACTCATTTTTCTGTTTTCCTTTCCTTAATGAATTAGGCCTAATGTACTTCACAACATCATAAAATGCAGTGCACTTTGTTGCAGTATATGGATGAACAACACAAATATCTATAAATATTTGGAATATCGTCCTTTTATTTTAAGAGCAATACGGACGTGCTTAGAAGAGAACGGACAGGATTGTCTCCATTGGGAGCAGCGAACAACCCTCTCGTCTTCTCCTAGCTGAGCAATCTTGTCTCAGATCTGATACGCCTTTATCCGACGGGTGACTGCACTTGAATTCGGAGATTAAACAATACGCCCGGCTGAGCAGCTTACACCCCAAGCCCGTCCATGCAACGACCTTAATTAGGGCTCTGGAGACATTGCAGGTGGGACAAAGTGCAGAGGAAGCAAACAGAACTGGATCCAAGAATTCAGAGAGAGATAGGAGACCGTTCCCTGAGCGGGTGCCAAAACATGTTGTTGTAAATACAGGACAGAGCGACTGCAGAGCCAGCGTTTTAAGAGGCACCTCAGACTCTTAAGAGTGTATGATATGATGTCTTGGTGCTAAAAAGGAGATGGAAAGGGGCTTCTACCTTCAGATAACCTTAACATTATCTCTTACATGTACGGCTTGTACATCCCCTCCTGCAACATTCACTATGTCCATGGTTTGGTTCCCAAAGTGAAATGAAGGTGGAAACTCCTTTAAAGCTGCCAGCAATATTATAATGAGATAGTGAAATAATGGTCATTGCTATTCTTAAAGGCACGCCGCCCCAGTTTTTTAAACACTGAGGGGTTTTTGGAGACTTGGCTGCAATTACGCCCCAAATTCCAGCAAATTGCATTCACTAAAAAAGGCGCAAATATGGTCATATGCAAAGCTCCAAGGTGCCTGCAGGCTTGTGCCATACACACGTCACACGCAATTACATCCATGTTTATAACCGTTATGTTTTGTTTGCAAAGTATGTTTTCACTATTAGGCATCAATAAAATGTAAAAAATGTCTCTAATGCAGGAAAAACAGCTCCACGTCTGACGTATGTGAAATAAATTGCTTAACACGCACACTTAAGTATAATATAGGCACATGCAGCGAAGAAAGCACCAATCAGTGTCAGCAGAACAATTGCAAACAGCCAATCACTAGTGGTTAGCTATTGTGACCGTCATGTTCGTCACCCACTGTTTGCAGCTACCCATGACCACACGCAGGTCATACAGCTTGGACAGGTTTATATGCGTGTATGTCCCGCTTTCCATCTATTCGTAATTTTGCACCTACCGTATTCTACCTACATGAGCAACCCTAAAAGGGGTGGAGCTTTATAGGAAAGTGGGTGGGGGTTAAAAATATAACCACATGTGGGAGGAGTTTGGTAGAATGGGGGCAGGGCTTGTTTTGGTCCACTTTCACGGTTCTAAATGTTGGGATAGGGTTAGGCAATGTCAAACTCAGCAGGTTAAGTGTTGAAACACTTAATCAAACATTGCCGCTTTGAATTAAAAGGAATAGAAGTCGCACTGACGTTAAAAGTTCCTAACGGACACCTCAGTAGTCGGACTCACTTGCGGTCAGCATCCTGCGCCAATCGGACAGCTGCAACTGCGGTATACAGGTAAGTCTGCCTTTCTTCACATCGTTTTTTTACAGATTCGTCTTTTAATTGGAGGACTTCTTGATGTCGTTATTGTGGTAATCGTAAAAACAATTACCACTGATTGGGATATAGGAGAGGCTTTTGGGGTTGTTTTCTCATTCTTGGAATCAAGGGTGATGTACAACCCTTAGGAAGGTTGGAGGGCTGCTATCTGCCAATCTCTGATCTAACCTGTAATATAAAAATGACAGCTAGAAATTTGGGGGTTACTATAGGGTACAGCTGTGTTCCTAACGTTCCCCCAGAATATACCACAGTATCTGAACAAATCTTATCTTAGTAAAAGCTACACAGCTTTACTGATACCCAAAGAGAAATAAATGAACAATTGCTGGTTGGATTCTATGAGTTACAGTCCAGTTGTTGCTATATGCATTGAATTGTTAAAAATTCTTTATATTTTACAATTAAGCCATATACTGTAGAATTGATACACAACACTGCTATGGCAGAAAATGTTTGTTTTTAGATTCAGCAAAACTCTGCCTGAAACTTCTAATCATCTCTAGCCAAGCAACAATATTTATAGGTTTTACAACGAACCTTTAAGTGAAGAATTACAATAAGCAGCCTCTTAAATATTTTATTCCTGGGAAAAGCTCGGCCGCCAGTACGTGGGTTTAATATTCAGCAAAAGCAGGACAGGGAGGCGAACGATGTTGACTTTATCTTGAAGCAATTTTACAAATTAGGGCAGTGAAAATAAATCAAATAATGGAGCCACTTACAGAATACAAGAGAGTTTGTACAGATTGAGCATCAAGTTCTAATTAAAATGCACGCTCGTGCAGTGTGCCTCCGTTACTCAGACTATTCTACTGTGAGAGAGACAGATCCCTGGAAGATAAGCCGATAGCTATGCATGTTAACACTCCAAGATTTCCTGTTTTAGCATCGCTGTCATATTTGCACCAACTGACCTAGGGACAAGAGCCGTTGTCACTTCCGTTTATGTCCGGACAGAGATTCCCCTCCCCGTATAATGTCATTAGGAGTTAATGTGCATATATGGTGGTGTCAGACTATCTAGTCCAATTACCAATCTATAAATGCTTGACCCACAGCTAGCACTATTTATGTAAGTTGTTATGCAAGCGATGTGGGAGTCTATTTACAAAGCTGCTCCAGGACTGTTCAGAACTGAGCTTTTGTTACCAGAGTGGGTCAGTAGACCAGCTGGGACTTAACTGCTAAAAACTGGCTAATTAATATGCGTTCTAGTGTGCTTGCAATTTATGAGAACAATTAGCCATCCAATACACGGCAATATAGACCATGCTCAGGTGCTGGCTGGTCTGGGGGCAGAGGGGCATCTCTCCACCAGGCCGGTCCCATAGTGGGCTACCGTGGGCTAGGTCACTGGGCTACCTGAATTTTTTTTTTTCCTTTTAAATGATCCTAGCCAAGGAACATTTTAGCCAACTCGAGCCCCCCGGGATAAAATTTTCCAGCCAGCCCCTGCCCCCGCTGAGCCATGCCCCTGCTGAGCCACACCACTGCTGTGCCATGCCCCCACTGAGCCACGTCCCCCACTGAGCCATTTCCCCCACTTTATTGAAGCCATACCCAGAAGCTGTTAGGACAATCTACTTTTCCCCATAGGAATTCTCAACATTGGGAAATGCCAAGACATGGTGGAATATTGGGTTAATGATTCAGCAGTGAATTTGCATAGCAAGATATAGATTTGCGTTAACAAAATATCGCACCTACAGGTAGACTGTATCTCTTATGATAGATCATAGGCTGCAATATTATACCGGTATAGAGATAACAATAAAAATTTAAATTGTCCTTTATTTATACAGTGCCAACAAATTGCATAGAACTGTACATTGAGATGATTATAATACAAATAAATAGCATATAATAATATTAAATAAAAGGTAAAGATGGCGATGTCTATATGACCAACCTTTGGCACTGCAGATTCTGTGTCACCTTATAAATGATTATCATTAATATTGATGATGATAAGCTATTGAAATAACAGTTGTAGCTGTAGTTGGGGAGAGTGTTGTAAGGCAGAAGCATTATCAGCCACCATTATATATAGTTGAAATCTTAAGAAAGCCCTTTGATGGCAACTCGGACTGTACTTCACTGTTTATATTAACTGAACCTTCTTAAATTTCTGGTTTAGGAGAAAGGTTTTACTTTTGAGCTGCATGGGCACACTTGTGGTCATCCTTTAGTTCTGAGTAGCTGTGAGTCTGGTATATTTGTTCTGCATTGTGTCATTGCTGGACACAGAGATAGGACACCTGTTCCCCAAGTCCACAGAAGTTGTGGCGGCAGCACGTTCAAACAAGGAGGCTGCAGTGATCACCAGAGGAGGAACAGAGATAGCAACAGCAAAGACAGTTGAACTCACTGGGTCCGGCAGCTGAACAGAGAAAGTGTTCCAGTAGATCTTTGATACAACCCTGTCCTTATTGTAATAACACTACTTGGTACCACCTTGCAATCTTCCACTGCCTTCGCAAATTTTTAACAACTATAAATTTGTAAGAAGAAAATCATGATGGAGGTAGGGCACAGTTCAGGTCTCAAGTGCAGCTATCCCTTAGTGCCGTCCACATACCGGTTATGTATATTCTCATCATATGCCAGACTTATACTGGTTGCTTATTTCCCAGCATATGGGAGTCTCTGTAAAGTGAGCTTTCTCTTCCTGAAGAAGCCACAGTCAAGTTTCATTGTGGAACCGACAATTTAACAGAGGTGAAAGTTCAGCTTTTGCTTTGTCATTCTGCACTATTTGCATTTGTGGAATTTATAATCAATAGAGCCGAGATGACAGCACTTAAATCATTCCGGTGTGTGGTGTGGTCGGGAAAGTCCTGGGAACACAGGTTCAAATTCCGCTGATGAAACATGCAAAAGGTGCAAAAACATAAATATTTTACGGAATAGTTTGATAATTTAGCTAATCTCTACCGCCCACCAGCGCACTGGGGTCAGAAAAAAAGCCAGTCCTGTTCTCTCATTTTCTCACCACTTTTATCAAGTACCCCAAACAATTAACGTACTTTATCATTATTTTATTGCCGTGGTTGTGGAGCGATGCTCAAATGCCATGGCGGAAAATAGACAGCGCAAATGGAGTTAACACAACAGTTATGGCAGCGGTACATGTACAGCTGCCATACTCGATAACTATTATCACCAGTTTTTTTTACCTCTTTTGATGTAACGGGCAAAACAAAAATAAGCCCTATTTCTCGAGAAAACCTTTGTCTATGTCAGCACTAAGGCTCTTTGCTCATTGATAAATAGAGCCCTTCATTTTTAACGCAACAACCATATTCAGAAAATTGCTATATTTGGAGGGTTAGTATAACAACAATTTAACTCTTACAACCACCCATGTCCTGTGGCTGCCAGATGAGTACTGAGAATCATAATATACGGTAATTTCTGCTCCAGTCTGCCGTCTAAAAAAATCTGATATGTGTAAATTGTAGTTATAATAAACCAGAAAATATTATAATTTCCAAATAAATATGTTGGCTTTAAAAAAGTGATTAATGGAACACAAAAGAAAAAAAAGGAACAAATTTAGTGGAGATGCTCAGGCTCGGTTTTCTAAAACCGAGCCCACCCGAAGTTAGAGGATCTGAGTAGGCTCGCGAGCCGGCTCGCTACTTTTGCGCATCCTCGGATATTAATCGAGGCAAAACGTCATTGTTGCATTGTCAGATCTCGCGGGTTTTGTATTCCATAAGTAGCTCCCTCCCCAGGAGATCCAGCGCCATTGCTCACACAGGAACAGGGGTAGCAGTGTTCTTGTCACTCTCCAGTCTCCAAAGACATTGCTCAGTGCCATTGCTTATACAGAAACAGGGGGGGTAGCAGTGTTCTTGTCACTCTCCAGTCTCCAGTGACATTGCTCAGTGCCATTGTTCATACAGAAACAGTGTGGGTAGCACTGTTCTTGTCACTTGACAAAAAGTGACTGGAAATGATTGGAAATTAATGTGATTGAGGTTAATAATAATGTAGGGATAAAATCAAACTCCCATTGTCCCATAGATTGTAAGCTTGTGAGCAGGGCCCTCTTACCTCTCTGTCTGTATGTATTACCCAGTATTGTTTTATTACTGCATTTGTTCCCAATTGTAAAGTGCTCTGGATTATGCTGGCGCTATATAAATACATTTTAATAATAAGAAGAAATAATTATGTCCTGGCGACAGACCAGAGTACCCACATCACTCGTCTCTGTTACAGCAGGAGAAATATCTGATAAATAACAGAATCCAAATGAACTTCTAAGCAGCCTTTGATACAATTATTGTGCAAAATAGAGTAACCAGCAATTAGGAGAGATTTACTGCAGCACAAACCTTCTAAAAAATGAAAAGTTGAGATGTTGCCCATAGCAACCAATCAGATTCTAGCTATCATGTTCTAGAATGTACCAGATAAATGGTAGCTAGAATCTGATTGGTTGCTATGGGCAACGCCTCAACCCAAATATCTGATACTGAACACCAAATATATTGTAAGTTTTTGGATATATTCTGAAATGCTATTGACCCTACCCTATAAAACTATTATATTCAGGGGCTTTATAGTGGTCAACAGGGGTTTAGATTTAGTTTTGGTGAATCAGGGACATAGCTTATATTGTCCTTATTTTTCTTTCAGGTTCGTGTTGGGAGCTATGGTTGTCCAGTACTTATTGTTATTTGATATTGTAGGCTCCATATCACGTCCTGTACCACTATATACTATGTGATAATATCCTTTCTGTCAACATATAATATGGGATTCTATATTCTTCCGATAGCAATATATACTGCTATAGTACATACCATAAGCTTAATGCTTTGTCCTAAAACATATACTGTTATAGACTAGCACAGGCAAAGTTAAGCAATTGAAGGTAAACACAAATGTAAAGTTCATGTCCTGATAAACACCAGTTCTGCTTCATCTCTTCCTCTCTCAGCTGTTCAGCCTTTGACGTGCTTCTAGCTCAATCCCGCTGCCAATTTGCAGCTGCGTGGCATTGTCACTCAGCATTGGGCAGCAGGCAACCAAAGTACTATTTCATCATAGGAAGGAAGGGCGGGATAATTGCTGCTCACCTGCCTCTCATTATCTGTATAATTAAGCACTGCTATTCAGTGTGAGCACAGATAGTGATCTGCTAATAGCTGCGTGGATGGATGAAAGCTTGGATGTGATGTTTCTGAGTGGTGGAGGGCACACGAGGGGCTTTAGCAAACTGAAATCCATTATATTTGTGTGCTGTGCCTCTGTCATCAATAACAACCTCTCCTGCACATGTTCTGCATTGACGGAGATGGAGTCTTGTGGATAAGAGTTTAGTGGTTTAAACACCAGATGAGAGAACAGGTTAAATCTGACGTTCACACCTATGGTGCATGAAAAATCTATCTCCGAATACAAGGAATTTCACAAGACAAGGAGAGGGGTAAAGCATAGGATGACTGATAGAAACACCGAGATTAGTTCAGTTCCTTCTTCTTTTATTTTTTTTAATAAAGATTTAATTTTATACAAGGCCAGACAAGCATCGATCAGATAAAGTACAAACAGGTCAGTTGCTTAAGAATAAATCTTATGAATACAAAATAATGACGGCAACAAATGGAAAATCACAAAAAATGCTAAAAAAAATCGAGGTTGGTTATGACAAATATATATTATATATTTTTATAATAATAATAATAATATATTTTATATAAATTTATATTGTTTTACTCCCCCTTGGGGTTGTTTTATACCCTAAGGGCGTGTAAAACAACCCCAATATATTGTTTTACACCCCAAGGGGGTGTAAAATAATGTAAAATAGAGGCAGAGTTTGTTGCAGCGGCTGATTATATATATATTATTGCAGATTATCCAGGGTTCCCAAGTCTTGCAAAATAATTTTGCCGGGTTATATATTCCATGCAATAGACATACCAGATGCACTTTACAGCTGCAACAAAACATAGGGGGGTTGGGGGTTAGAGCGTTCCAGACCACCGCGAGCTGGCAGGTGCCAGCAGGAATGACATGGTGTAACAACTTAATTTGGTACTTTGTGATACCTGGGGGGATCAAGTAAAGTAGGTAGTACTTGGGGGTGAACGGGATGTCGATCTATAGGACAGAGAGGATCAAGTTTTCTGAGTGCGGACCGATAATTTGATAGTTGGGAACAGGACCCCCATATATGTTAAGAGGTACAGGATGATAACAATTTGTCCAGCATCAATTAGAAGCATCATCGGAAATATTACACAATTTGTTGGGACCATAGTACCACTGATACAATAATATTTAGGCATTCTGCTTAATCTTCACGCTGACGTGATGCTTTTCCCATTCCTCTCTGTCCTGAGATTCACCAGTGTCAGATTCCCATGTCTGTTCATTGGGGTCACCTATAGGGGAGTTGGGCAGAGCTAGTTCGGTATAAAGTGTGGAGACTAAACTTTTCAGTTGAGGCCTCTCTCACACAGAGAGCTTCGAATGTAGATAAAGGTTTCGTTGTTAAGCGGAGGTTAGAAAAGTTGAGGAAATATAGACAAGTTCCATTCCATATTGACATGAGGAGTGTGCAGAGCCGAGTTACGTGCAGTTTATTACAAATACTCAGTGTGCGTGCTTTACTGGCCCATTGAAGCTTTAGTAGTCGCTTGGCCATAGATTAGGATTAGCATGTTTTAGCAATGCATTTTTTTTAACAAAAATGTTGGAACACATGACGGGACATTGTTACTGCTTTATTACACAGGTCATACAAGATTAAATAATGTTTCATATTGCTTGCAGTTCTAACATATAAAGTTAAAGGTTTATTACATAGTCGCAATTGGGACGTAAATGTCTAAGGGATGTGTCTGTATTAATGTGGACACATCTGCTACTCATTTAGATCCGGACACATCTGTGTATATTGTCAGAAATACGCATTTTCTGCATGCAACTTATTCAATCGCTTTTTTGCGTCCTACTTTGAATCTGACCCGTAGAGATTTTTTTAATAGCACATTGAAATATATATACGTTTTTTTATTATATAGTTATCCGATGAACTGTTTATTACCGTGTTGTGAAAATTGTTGGATAAAGTTAAAAACAACAATGAAATGTTGATTATTTACTACGTTGTTAATAGAAAAACTGAATGTAACAAAATCCACAAACTGAACCCAACACAAGACGGCGGCTTGGAATAATCATCCGAGGAACTTTGGTCCTGTGGTTTGCCGATAGACATTAAAATAGTTTTCTGGCTTCAGGTAGTTCTGCTATTAATAGGCTCTTTCAGGAGTCCTCTAAGTAAAGACATTAGTCATTCTGAGGACAGGTCCAGCGATTTGTTGCTCAAGGGTTTATGAGGTGCAAATGCTAAAGAGTCAGAGTGCATCTGGTGGAAATTCCTTGTGTATTGTGAATGTCCGAGCTCATTAGGTTTTACCGCTCTGGGGAAGACGGTCTTCCGCTACCCCCCTAGGTGAAAAGTAATTATCTAAATATTACCATATCCCATACCTGGAGAGAGGAACTATTGACAGATGTGTTTACACAGGGTCGACCTCCTCTTTTATAGATTCCACCAGGCTGCAGGGTAATTGTGTTAAAAAAAAAATTACTGATTGCTTTAATGTCCTGTTATGTGTTGGGACTTACAAGCCCTCGTCTGATGGATTGGGTAGTTAAACAGATTGACAACCTTCATTTCATCTATAAATAACAAACATTTGTACACAGATCCCCTGCAGCTACTAAAAATAACTTGAAAATTACTGGAGAGTCCAAAAGAGAGTCTGGTAGCAAATGGCTCCTAGTCAGCTTCCTCGTGACTGGAAACCCAAAAATATTCTTCTATGGTTATAATGGGTAAAGTAATTTGCATATTCATCATCATTTATTTATATAGCGCCACTAATTCCGTAGTGCTGTACAGACAACTCACTCACATCAGTCCCTGCCCCATTGGGGCTTACAATTTAAATCCCCTAACATACACACACACACACACAGACTAGGGTCAATTTGATAGCAGCCAATTAACCTACCAGTATGTTTTTGGAGTGTGGGAGGAAACCGGAGCACCCAGAGGAAACCCACGCAAACATGGGGAGAGCATACAAACTTCACACAAATAAGACCATGTTCGGGAATTAAACTCATGACCCTAGTGCTGTGAGGCAGAAGTGCTAACCCCTAAGCCACCGTGCTGCTCGATAATTGTTCTATATAAATCAGGGGTCACAAGGACGTCTTTCTATCTTTCAAACGGACAGCACATTACCCGTAATCTCAGTAATAAGTTACAACAATATATTTAATCACAGAAAGAGACACCTGTCTGTAATAACAGATCAGAAGACATTTTATACGAGTGATACACGCAATATCAAACACATCTGACAATACAGCAGGAAGTAGCTGGGGGCCACAGGTGAATGCTCGGAGGGCCACTCATTGCCCATCAGTGATACAAAAAAAGCAAATATTTATAATTATATATAACTTGAAAACATTTAACACAAATAAATGTCTATAACCCCCAAATTTACCACCCCCGTCTAAGTTACAAGAACAATTAGTGCGCTAAGTCAAACATTCACTGTGCCAGGATAAATGTAACAGTGCATTTATTTGTGAAGGAAAATTCTGCAACAGGTAGAAACTAGATTCCTTATGATATTAAACTGTAAATTTGTATCATAATAGGAACTTAATGATTTTCCACAGCTCTCTCTGAGATATGTTGACTTGAAGACTGAGGAGGTCATGCACAAAATTTGGTGACGCCAAGTGCCTCATTTTGCCCTGGTGCGCCAAAGTGCATTGGTTTTGCAAGGTAAAATGGTGCTTTTTTGCTCATGCCAATGGCTGGAGATTGATATTCTTTTCTAAGTGAAGACACATGCCAAAATAATATTATTATTTTAGTTTTGCAGAGCAGGTTATTGGAATAGAGGGATGGGGAGTGACCATTTTTAGGAGCGCTCTCGGATTCGTAGAAAGGTCATTTCCACTCTGCAAAAAAACATTTGAATTTTGCAAAGTAGGTGAGGCAAAATGTACCCTGGAATGGAAAATCAGTGCAAATCGCAGATTTGCACAGTTACTCTCCGAATCACCCACAGCGTTCTGCCGAGGACCCTTTATCCTCCTCTTCTGTCTCCACCTCACACTCCAGCCAGCAGGACTTTGCCTGTGCTGCTCCCCGCTTTTGGAACTTTGCAGCGCCCAACCAGACTCTCCCCAACCTCCAATCTTTCAAGCACTCCAACTCCGCTACATCCTCGGTTACCTTCCTTCCTAAACTCCACCTGCCTCACTCCCTTCTATCCCACCAATTCTATAATCTCTATTTGTTCCCTGACCCTCCAAGCTTGCTCGTTCTCACGAGCAGGGTTCTCTCTACCTCCCGTCTCCTGACCTCATAGAAAGGTTTCTTTATGTTCTGTTCTGTGTCTTCTGATGTAATTATTTTGTCTAGGAATGTTCACTGACCCCCATGTTTTGGTTTTGGATCTGTATTAACTTTGTGTTTTGGTTTTGGCAAAACTGCCCTCACGTGGTTTGGTTTTGGATCTGTATTTTTTTTTTTTAAATGCTAAAAAATGCTAAAATCACATCATTTGGCTCTTTTTTTTGTTCCTGCACTATTACTAACCACAGTAACATTAATTTCCAGTCATTCCCAGACAATTTTTGTCAAGTGACAAGAACACTGCTACCCCTCCTGTTTCTGTATGAGCAATGACACTGAGCAATGGCACTGGAGACTGGAGAGTGACAAAAGCATTACTACCCCTGTTTCTGTGTTAGCAATGGCACTGAGCAATATCACTGGAGACTGGAGAGTGACAAGATCACTGCTACCTCTGTTTCTGTGTGAGCAATGGCACTGAGCAATATCACTGGATACTGGAGAGTGACAAGATCACTGCTACCCCTGTTTCTGGGTGAGCAATAGCACTGAGCAACGTCACTGGAAACTGGAGAGTGACAAAAACACTGCTACCCCTGTTCCTGTGTGAGCAATGGCGTTGGATCTCCTGGCAAGGGTGGCACTAAAGCAATCCAAAACCCGCAAGATCTGATGATGCAACGTTGACGTTTTGCCTCGATTCAGATCCAAGGAAATGGGAAAGTGCCAAGCCGACTCAGCTCGGTATTCGGATTGGCAATGTTTGGGGGATTCAGTTTTCGGAAAACCAAGCCAGAGCATCTCTGATTTTATCACGTCTAATACTGACTGTCTGATTGCTCTCTTGCTCCTAAATGTATTTGTATGATGTTGCTGCTACACTCCTGTTTCCTGCAGTGCTGACTGTACAGCGCTTTGGAATCTGTGGCGTTACATAAATAAAGCACACTTAAGGAGTTAGGGATCATTGATTATTATAAGTAAAACTGAGAATTTGTACACTGATATTATTCCAGGCAGATGGCTAAATACAGGTACTGCAGAAACCACTCTAACCGTCCATGCCGTTTCTATAACATTTGTACAGACTATGGCTTTGGTATAAAGATTGATGATCCCTATCTGCAGCTCAGGCAGCATTTACCGCGCAGTACAAGGAACACCTCTCAGACAGGGCTATCAGTGCCTGTGCCCAAGAACGTGTGCTTGCAGCAAAGCTACAGATTGTATAAACTTTATTGAATCATTTACCGTCCCTGGATCATCAATTAGTACCAATTATGGATCATTACTAGATCATTTACCCTTGTAATGAATAGGTTGTGTCTGTGCCATTCTGTGACCTCTGCACTGCGATGTTCTGCAGATTATCAACAATGATCTGCACACCGGGAGGAAGCTGCAGTTTACTTTATTAAAAGAAACAAAACTTTGGAACCCTCCCCAAAATGTAAACTCAGCCCTCCCCATGTAGTAAATAGGTAGACCTCCCCACAGACATAGATTTCCGGGTGTCTTTAGAATTACTGAATCCCATGTTTTTCACTTATCACTTATAGGAAACTTACCTGCACTTACAAATAGGCTACTGCGTATATTGCATTTCAAGAACTAAATTAGGTCACTGTGAACCTTAAAAACTGGTGACCACACCCACAAGCGCTACAAGGAGGGTAGAATGGGGTCAGAAGTGGGCGGGGAGAGGAGAGGGGAAGTTAGGGCAGGTGCCGCAGTAATAAGTTTTGCCAGTGGAGGGAGCTGGGGGGAGGAGGAGAATATAGGGGAAGTAGAATTAAGGGGAACACACATTGTCTGCTTGCAGCTAGAGGCTGCCCTGGTGGTGCAATGGTCTGGTCCTCCCTCTCTAAGGTAACAGGCAGTGCGTGGCCAAGCCTACAGAGATCTCAATCCAAAACATTAAATTTTGGTCTGGCCCAGCCTATCCCAGCCCCCAAGAGGCCCAATGATGTCATGGACAGGCCATCGTCCTACCGGAAAAAATCCAGTTAAGGTCAATGGCCAATCCACCCCTTGTTGGGGAAATACTAAATATATTGTACCTCCATGGTCCATACCTGGAAATTGGAGGTTTAATGGTTTTTTATTTTCACTTGCAGATTAAATTACTTGATTTCGGCTTAAACATGCAGCGACTCAAACTCTCAGTGCGAATTGTAATTAACCCTTTGAATCCCACGAGCTAGGGAGGGGGGACGGGCTCTGGTTTACCAGGATTCTTGTTGGCTGATCCATCAATCCTACAGACGTTTAGAGAAAATGAAACTAAAATAAATAACACTAAACCTAATTATTATCTGATCAAACTCAAAATGTTGCAACAAACCTGTAAGAAAGGTCACAAGACCCCAAATGTTTAACGGAAAGACATAGATCCAACAATTCCAAACATAGGACCTGATTCAACTCCGGGTGCTTATTGCCCATAATTCACATGTTTAAAGAGAGAATGCAACTTTGCAACTTTTGCGTACTTCTGTTGGCATTCAAATCAAAGCTTCTCTAAATATATGTTGCTATTTAAATCGGGGTGCAAATACGCTCTGCATAAATAAAGAAATAATTTTTTGTAACCTGCATGAAATTGGCCACCAGATGCAGCTTTCTGTGACCACAGTGCAGGGAGGTTACACAGCAAACCAGGGTATGAGAAGGAGGGACAGTAATGTGCTCTCCCTTTTTCCTCTGCTGGCTCCAGAGTAAAGGAAAGTAAAAGTGGAGGATGTGTACTGGGCTCCTGGAGGAGGTCTGATGAGCGATACAGAACACAATTAAGTTCTCCATTTGCAATGTTTTTTATCATTGAATTGATACCAGGACTGACATAATATTCTATTAAACGTTTTCGAGAGTGTTGCAAGCCAGGCAAATTTATTTTAGTGCCTGTGCATAAGCTGTTTCCTAGCACGCACAATACACATTTTGTTGTGCTTGTTAAACTACACTCTGCAATCTGCTGCTTAAGTTCCTGTGTTATGTAATATTATTCTCTTCATTGTATTACATCATTGGTTTGCAGCTGGACCAAGGAGAAGAGGTCAGTCAGGGAGTGTGCTTGTGTATTAATGGCAATCCATGCAACCGAGAGCATAGCCTGGGATAAACGGATATCACAGAATTCTGATGGGCAAGTGGGGAGTTCTGATGGGCATGTTGGAGGCATGTGGGGAGGTCTAATGGGCATGTGGGGAGTTCTGATGGGCATGTTGGAGGCATGTGGGGAGGTCTGATGGGCATGTTGGGGGCATGTGTTGGAGGTCTAATGGGCATGTTGGAGGCATGTGGGGAGTTCTGATGGGCATGTTGGAGGCATGTGGGGAGTTCTGATGGGCATGTTGGGGGCATGTGTGGAGGTCTGATGGGCATGTGGGGAGGTCTGATGGGCATGTTGGAGGCATTTGGGGAGTTCTGATGGGCATGTTGGAGGCATGTGTGGAGGTCTAATGGGCATGTTGGAGGCATGTGGGGAGTTCTGATGGGCATGTTGGGGGCATGTGTGGAGGTCTAATGGGCATGTGTGGGAGTTTTGGTTCACATGTGGGTAGGGCCGGATTAACCCGAGGTCTAACTGGGCTACAGCCCAGGGGCCTCGGGCATCCAGGGGGCCCTTGACAGTGCTCAGCACCCCCGACCGATCAATGCTGCTGAGCCTGTCACTGTAGTCCTTCTGCAGCGCTAAGTAATCTCCTTACTGAGGAGATCTCGTGAGTCTCTCACAAGATCTCCTCAGTAAGGAGCTTACAGCGTGGCGGAAGGACTGCAATGACAGAACAACAGAAATAGGTAAGCGCTTGTGATGGGGGACGGCGGGCGGCTCGGGGGGGGGGGGGTTGTGCGGCTCACAGGGGGGGCTCCTGGGGGAATGTTGGCCCCATTAGCCCAGATGCCTCCATTCCTTTAATCCGGCCGTGCATGTGGGATCTAAGGGCCTGTTGGAGTCTGAGGACATGTGGGGCTATTTTGGACAATGTGGGAGGTCTAAGTAGTGTAATTTTGGTGCATGCGGAGGCATTTTGGGATAAGAGATGTGGGTATATCGGGGTCATTTTCAATCTTGAAATTAAGGATAATGTGCTGCCCTTTTGAAGGCAGTGTGTATGTATTTTATACTGTGTTTACTTATTACTCGGCTTTCTATATATTCTTGTACATATATATTTACACTTATCCCTTCTCCCTGTCACTATTTTTCTGTCACGGACCATTATTATCCCGGAAGAAGCCTGCTGGCGAAACGCGTTTAAATATACACGCTTTATTATCACCTTTCACCTGCCTTAATTGTGCTTCCTCTATGGAGTGCTACAAAGGAGTTTTCCCATACTACAGCGCCGCCACGATGTCTCCGTTTCTCTACAATTGACAAAGTACTGCATCACTACGCTAATAAACACGCTGCTGGACACAGTAGAGACTCTGTAAGGAGTTATTACCTTACTCGTTTGGTCTACGGTACTGCCTCCCCGGACTGAGCTCACCCGCTCCACCGGAATTGTTTGAACCGCCCCTTATGGGCATTACAGGGGATATTTCTGTTCCTTTATACCGTGATTAATACATCTACCTCTGACACATCCAGAGGCTGAGTGGACTAGGATCATCTAGCAATATTTGGAGTTATCCTTGATTATCTGGTGCTCTGATATCTGGCGGTCAGGTATCTATTACACTGCATCGGTTTGACATTGTACATCCTTTTGCTGTCTGTGGTCTGTGACAATCTCATTGAGACTTTGACTATTGATTACCATATATACTACATTATTATGCACCCATCTATGTATACAAGATCTACACCTGTGAGTGTTATTGACGGCAAGATAATCGCCTTTAGAAGTTGCCTGCTTTGTTTATGAGCAATAAATGTTGCTTTCTCTGAAGCTTTGTTTACATCTGTGTTTACTATATACCAATACCTCCAGCATTTACACCTGACATGGTTTTTTTGATGTTGAGTTACTTGCTTTTGAAGTATCATACACTGTGTATAAGCATTATACGGTGGCTTAGTGGTTAGCACTTCTGCCTTACAGCATTGGGGTCATGAGTTCGATTCCCGACCATGGCCTTATCAGTGAGGAGTTTGTATGTTCTCCCAGTGTTTGCATGGGTTTCCTCCGGGTGCTCCGGTTTCCTCCCACACTCCAAAAACATACTGGTAGGTTAATTGGCTGCTATCAAATTGACCCTAGTCTGTCTGTCTGTGTTAGTGTGTGTGTGTGTGTCCGTGTGTGTGTTAGGCAACTTAGACTGTAAGCCCAAATGGGGCAGGGACTGATGTGAGTGAGTTCTCTGTACAGCGCTGCGGAATTAGTGGCGCTATATAAATAAATGGTGATGATGATGATGATACATTCACCAATATCTATTGGTGTCTATATTCATTTATACTCTGCGCCTAGGGGTTGATATATTTATTCTTCAGTATTACTCATCAAGGGTTGTAACTTCTTATTGTCCTCTGTCCCCCCGGCAGCAATTCCTACCACGTCTCTCATTTAAGGGAGCGCGGAACCACCTTTTTTCTTTCCTTTGCTATGTCTTATGTCTGTTGAAAATAAATAGTTGTTTTTTTTAAAACAAACTAAAAGTAGTTTGACAAATTCAGTTAGATAACAATATGATTGTGGGTATTACGATATAACAATTTAAAGTTATCATTTAAAGGTGGTATGGTCAAATTTTTACTTGTTTTGCTTCCCAAACTTTACAAAATGCGTCGTTTAACATAAGTTATGTTTAATGAATATTGCTTCCAATTTTCCAGTTGCAGTTTAGTTTTCCAAATTTGCATAGAAATAGGGTGCATAGAAAGGTAAATGTTGCAGTACCCCTTATACATGGGGTTATGACTATCTATCGAGCATCATCTAAAGGGCACTGCATCCAACAGGAAATCCATAAAACGCGAAACCTACTACAAACCCATGCTGTGAAAATCAGATTCAAATATAACAAATATATCTCACCTTGCATTTCAGTAGCAGAGTTGTGAAACCTTTAAATATCCTTCAGCATAAACCGTGCTCTCAGGGGTGGGCTACTTGGACGAAAACACACCAGACATATTACACGCTATGTGCCCCCAGATATCAATTAAAACTCAATCAGTCACTACTTCAAATTTTATTGCTTGTCAAACAGATGCTTAGGACCACTTTTCAAAGAAAACGGGGTCTAATCTGTCATGCAGAAAGTACACTCTGCTAAAGACAAACCTTTTTCCCCAAATACATTGTGTTACGTTATGTGGACAACATTTATATGCGTGACTGTGTAGAATATTAAACAGCCACAAAAAAAGCAACTGGAGCCCAAAATGAATAGACCTCTTTAAACACGTTTAGGACAATTTTTCTATACCACAATCATGCTTAGAATGATTGAGGCTTTAAGTATGCTTGGCGCTGAATCACAGCAATCAGATTATTACTTACAGGGCAGCATGGTGGCTCAGTGGTTAGCGCCTATGTCTTACTGTGCTGGGATTTGCCACAGTGCGTGTGTGTGTGTGTGTGTTTTAGGAAATTTAGACTGTAAGCTCCAATGGGGCAGGGACAGATGTGAGTGACAAATATAGTCTGTACAGCACTGCAGAGTTGTTGGTGCTATATAAATAAACGATGATGTTAACGACCTTCAGTTACAGCCTGTTCCTGATTCCTTTGCATACTGTATATATTTATCTAGACCAGGGGAAATTCTTTGTGGCATATAAGATGTTCCTCATTGCATAATAATGCTGTATGGATCACTTCATCTATTTATTCTCTAAAAACATCAAACACATTTGTCAAGCTGTGAAGAGAAAGGAATACCAATGTTTTGTCCCAACCTGACACTACTATCAGTTCTATATAATGCAACCACTATTTTAAGATTATTGATTATGCAAAAAGGTCTGCCCACCTCATTATCCCTCTTCATTGATCCATATTGATACAGAAAAACAATGGTTTGGGGCTCTTAGCAAAACCGAACTGCAAACAAATTCTTTTCATACTGATATATTTTAAATCATAGACTTTTCCCTTCCCCATTGTGGGAGAGACGGATGGAAAGCTCCGTGAAGTTGGGGGTTAACGTAACTTAATGACGCAAACTTGCGCAGATGATACTTGCGTAAAACAGCGCAGGGGAGAGCAGCAACGCTGCCGGAGCAGGATCCGAAGATCCCGCTCCTGCGATGCGCTCTCCTTGGGGTTCAATGGCTGACACCATCTTCAGATTTTACTTAAGAATACCGAATTCTGTTTCCACATGTTATAGGGCGTCATAAATTGGCCCTAAATCAGATTCTTCATCAGGAAAATCAACAGCAGCACAGCCAGTCAATTACTGTAAGGAAAAGGTCATAAAACTTCCTCTCAGTATAAACACTACATTAACCTTCGCCAACAAATGTACTTTTTAACCGTTGTAACTTTTTGCAACAGCCATTTTTTAACAATGGAAATTACATTTTTCACTCAGCAGGGAAGCCCACAGTGAATTTATATTCCTACAAATTCGTTATTGTTCCCCCCTTAATGTGCACTTTCTGTAACTGTCATTTTCTAGCCTTTTATGCTTTATTTTTTTTTTTTTTGTGGCTTTCAAGCGAAAGTGGTGAATTTAGCTGGTGATTTGTAAAGACGTTGCAGCTGCTGCCTTTAGGGTGAAAAATGGTAAAAAATAAACTACAGTAATGGTGCAGTGGGCAGAGGTCATCTTGGGCTCACTTTGCAGCTAATTGCCACATAAAATCTCGATTTATGGCATGGTGTTTGCAATGACCTAGATTTAGCGTGTAATTACAGAATTCAATTTTACGAGTTACTGTTTATGTGTGCTGGGTAGTATATCACTTTAGCTCATTAGATAATCCTCAACACTGCATTTTTTAATATTAAAATTAAGCATTCAACACATTTAATGCAGTATAGAAACTGCATTAATAAACCATGTTTCTGGAGAGAGACAGAGCCCACAATAAAATAGTTGTAAAACATAATGTTGTATTTATTTGTGGCTCTGATTAGTTCAGTAAATATTTGCTGGGAATACATGCTCGGTTTAAGCTGTTTCATTGATAGAGATATGAATGAGGGACCAGAGTAACATTATTAGAAATGGGGGAGTGGTGTAACAGTGTTAATGAAGAACAATGTCTATTGTGGTTCTTTTCTGTGTGTAGGGCCGTCATTGGTGGCTTCAAGGTCTCACCATCTACCGCTATAACGCTGACGGAGCCGGACACGACATAGGAAGGTGATTCTGAACTTGCCACTTTGTCATGGTGACACACAAGGCTGCATGACATTGTGAGATTGTGAGATGAAGAGGCAGGGACTTCCTGAACTCAGGTCTTGCAGCAATGCTGGAGAGAGAGAGAGAGAGAGAGAGGGAGAGAGAGAGAGAGAGAGAGAGGGAGAGAGGGAGAGAGAGAGAGAGAGGGAGAGAGAGAGAGGGAGAGAGAGGGAGAGAGAGAGATTAGGGGGAGAAGAGAGAAGGAGAGAGAGAGGGAGAGAAAGAGGGAGAGAAAGAAAGAGGGAGAGAAAGAAAGAGAAAGAGAGGGGGGAGAGAGAGAGGGGCAGAGAGAGAGAGAGAGAGAGAGAGATTAGGGGGGGGAGAGAGAGAGAAAGAGAGGGAGAGAAAGAAAGAGACAGAGAGAGAGGGGGAGAGAAAGAGAGGGAGAGAGAGAGAGAGATTAGGGGGAGAAGAGAGAGGGAGAGAAAGAAAGAGAGAGGAGGGGGGAGGGGAGCAGAGATTAGAGAGAGAGAAAGAAGGGGGTAAGAGAGAGAGAGTGAAGATAGAGAGAGAGAGGAGAGGGAAGAGAGAAAGAAGAGAGAGGGGGAGAGAGGCAGGGGGGAGAGATAAAGAAGAGACGGGGGAGAAGATAGAGATAGGGAGGTGGAGAGAGAGAGAGAGAGAGAGAGAAGAGGGGGAATAGAGAAAATGAAGATAGAGAGAGGGGAGAGAGAAGAGGGGGGAAAGAGAGAGAGAGAAAAAAAAAAGAGAGAGAGATAGGAGAGTGGGAGGAGAGTGGAGATAGATGGATGGGAGAGAAGGGGAGAGAGAGAGAAAATAGGGGAGAGATAGAGCAAAAATAGAGAGAGGGGAGAGAGAGAAAGAAGATGGAGGTGAGAGAGAGGAGGGAGAAAGAGAGCGGAGGGAGAGAGCAGAGAAAGAGAGCGAGGAAGATAGATGGAGAGGAGGAGAGAGAGACAGAGAGAGAGAAAACAAAATGCTGTTGATGTGAGCAAGTTCAATCTAAGGGTCTTATTTATTAATGGGAGATGGGGCTTTTTGGTGGTTGCTTCGCCATATACAAGGGTTACTGTTGGGGGGAAAATTTATCAAACCTTAAAAGGAAAAGTGAAGGTGTTGATCATAGTAACTAATCAGATTCTCGCTAGATAAATGACAGCTAGAATCTTATTGGTTGCTATGGGCAACCCCTCCACTTTTCTTTTTTTGATGACAGTACAGAAGTCTACTTCCGGACTGTCCAGCCTCTGGTGGGACAGTTACAACATGAAGGGACTGCTGGAGCGGATTCTGCGGTCAGCATTTACAGGGTTATTTTGGTGAAAGGCAAGGGGTTGTGGGCGGCTTCTAGTCATAGGCACACCCCTGACATGGTGTGACATGTCACTCCACCAAAATGTCACAGCCACGCCCCCAAATCCCAAATTTCTCCCGACAGGACAAAATCTGACAATCCCTCCAGATTACACAAGTACATTGCTGCCAGCTGTCCTTAATTTCAATGGACTCTCTCAGATTTCTAAATATCGACCAACTGTACAATAATATTTTTTTTTCCTGCATATTAAATGTGAGTCTTACCACTTAATTTAAGCATTAACAAAGAGGAGTAACTGTAATGCAAAAATGTACTTTATACTAAAATGTTGTAAATATGATATGATGGAGAATATATGGCTCGCAGGTGCACAGTGGCAGGGTACCATGTGACATGCTTAGTCACAAATAGGCTCTGGAATTTACTGCAAAATGTCGCCAACTATGATGCTGTGTAGAGAAAAGCAAACATTTTTTAAAGTTGTTCCGCTGAATATTCATCTCTTGCCCACGAAATGTTGCCTGATTTCCAAATGGAATTTCATCAAGTGTTACCATTCCAACATCTGACCTTACAGCAGAATTAATTAACTGTCCTAACCCTATGAATTCTGCCACATGCACATTTACACTACTAGTATCACTTAGGGATATATTTACTAAACTGCGGGTTTGAAAAAGTGTAGATGTTGCCTATAGCAACCAATCAGATTCTAGTTATCATTTATTTAGTACATTCTACAAAATGACATTTAGAATCTGATTGGCTGCTATAGGCAACATCCCCACTTTTTCAAACCCGCAGTTTAATAAACCTAGTGTCTTTTCTAGAGAAAGTGTTTCTGTTCCTATCACTTAAGAAATGTGAAAAAATATATTTTGGGGTTAATTAAATGGGGTGCCACTCCCGTTAGTATCCTTATAATCAGACAACACATCAAAAGCTCAGGACAGACAGGTAGGACCAGGTAGCAGGTTTGGGGTGTCAGACAGGTAGGCAGTGATTTCCGGAGACAGGCATGCAGCAGAATCGTGTTTAGCGGGGGCTGAGCGCCAACGTGGGAGATTTCAAATTCACTAGTGTAATACCCTGCAAAGGGTATATTACTGCAGAGCTCACTCAGAAAACTACATCTCCAAAGTTCAATGCAAATTGTGCTGGCCATTTTGGGGTGGAAAAACTGCAAACTACAGCCCCAGGCTGCTCACTTTGGCCTCTGACTGCAAAAGAAACATGCAGAGACAGACACAGCAACAAGTTGCAAAAGGCCAAGAAAAACAGGTATTTTGGTGCCAGAATGCACTAGAAGACTTCCAATGTTTCTTGGGGGGATAAGGGAGGAGCCTAAAATAGGCTGGGTGTGAGTTGTGATATGTGACTGCTGGCTGGGCTATTGAAGGATCTTTCTACAAAGAGCCACTGAATGCTATTGCTGAATATTGCCTGAGGGTTGTATGAAAAAGCCAGCCCAGAAGGAAGCATCTTTGGAGTACAGGAAAAGACCTAGCTTGCCAGTGCCCATGAGATGTCAGCAGGACTCGTATGAAGCCAGATACGTTTATGGTTTATTTTGCTTTGCTATGTTCAAGTTATTGAAGTGAAATGTGAGACATCAAGCTGTATTGTTAAAACCTCTGACAGGGACTGTAATACTGCTATTGAGAGCTTATGCTGCTGTTTGAAGGAAAAGTTTATTCCAGCAAAATCTGCTCTATTTAAAGTTACCTGCAAGCTGCCACAGTGTGCAAGGGCCATAGAGAGAAATCATTTGTCACAAGAAATTGTCTATATTGCATCAGAAGTTGGATTCTACTGTGAAACTTCTTAAAATGGTTGCTGATGAGAGCATGGCAAGTTGTTTAACCCTACAGTTGCTGGGAGTGATCGATTACTGATTGCATCTTGTTCAAGTAATTAGCACTGAGTGATGGAATAAGCCAAAGGGAAATTAAAAGCTGAGGTTTGTCTGCATAATTAGATTGGACCTCACTAAGGTTTTACGAAACAAGGTTAGGTATAGGTATGCCCAATGTGGGTGTCAGACAGGCTTAAAGGAAAGGCTTCCGTGGAGGAGTGATCTTGCTCTCTTGTATCCAGGAAAAGCTGCTCTCCCCCCCCCATTCCCATTTCCTGGCTCTGGCGTTTGCCTTCCTTTGGTTTTGCCTGTGGTGAAGAAGATGCTTCCCCCCTCTATACTGGGTTCTGATGCAGACCCGGTGGTGTGTGAAGCTCAACGGAGATCTATGGAAGTGGTTATGGTGGTAAAAGTGTTGTATAAGTATTAATGTCTAGAGCGTAAGTGACCCATGATGAGTTATCCGAATGGGCATTGGACCGTTGCCGATCTGCTTGCAGTGCTCCCCCCCCCATACAGTGTGTTTTATTGGATTAAATAAAAAAACTTTCTATTTGACAACAAGTTAGCTGTGGCGTCCTTTATTTATATGATAGTGTTAAGGATAGGACTAAGGGGTTATAGTTATGAGTGGGGTACGGCATAAGGGTGCTGACTACACCGACAACACTTCTGTGAACCGTATTCAACCAATCCCGATGAAGGAAGATGCCATCGCGATTTGATGACTTCGGTGACATTTGCGATGCTGTTAACGCTGCTTTTAAGGGGGTAATGTAAGTATGCGAGTGTGTACAATGTACGTTATAAAAGGTTGTACATTGTACA